>NW_004567103.1:2489238-2491274 GCF_000260355.1 Condylura cristata | reverse complement strand
CGGGGGGGGGGGCACCCGGAATGGAGGCCAGGGCCCCCCAGCAGAAATCCCAGCCCCAGTCATTGGAGAAAAGCCTTCCCACGCTCCTCCTGCACGCGCTGTCCAGGAACAAGCCCACGGAGGCCAGGCCCCCGCCCAGCCACACCGGAGACAGTCCCAGGCCCTGGGCTCCCACCAGGCCTTGGGGATGGAGGGTCGACGCCCCTTCAACTTCCCACAGGAGAGCAAGGTTTAGAACTGCTGAAAATAAGATCGAGCTGCCAAAAGCATATGAAATTAGCCACATAAACTGTGAAACATAAGCCACAGCTATATTTGTTCGGAGGTGGTGTAAAAATAGAAACATTTTCAGAGACAAAAACCCAAACCTGCTCAGCCACCAAGTCCAAATGAGACCCCAGATGTCTGGTGCCCTTTGCTTGGTCCACAGGCCGGGTGGGCAATGCCGGTCTTGGCCAGTGCCCGGGAGGGGCGTGCGGGAAGAGGCTGGTTTAGGGTGCTGTTTGCCTGTTTTCTGTGCTGGGGACACTGGAGGCGGATAACGCAGGCAGGCCAACCCCGAGGTGGACTCCCAGCCTGCCGGAGTGGCGGGGGCACTGGCCGGTCCTGGTCAGCGACCTGGCCTTTCGGAGCTTGGTGGGCACCGTTCCTGGCCACGTCGGGGCCAGCCACACCAGTGGTGACCTGTCCCAGGGGCCTCCGAGTTTCCAGGTCACAACCTTTGCTCCGCTCAACTGTGCCCTTCCTTCCTCAATCACCGGCAAGCGCTGAGGGCTTCCGATGTCACACACGAGCCAGTGTTCAGGGGGAACAAATCCTGGCCTGGCCCTGCCTTCGGGGACCCTGCATTAGACACCCCTGGTCACCTTGGTCAGCAGGGAAAACAGGCTATTGCTGAACCTCCTGGAAAAGGGAAGGGGGTGGGGGCCGGGGGGCCTCTTTACCTCCGTTCTTGAAACAAGGAGTTTCCAACAACGAACACATCAAAAATTACACTTACTAAGGAAAATGTCACACTTCCATGAAAGCAGACAGAAAAACAGAGTGAACGCCCCAAATGCTGAGCCCTCAGCTTCGACAGCTAAGACTCAGCTCATCTTCCCACCTCAGCTCCCGCCCATCTTTCCCTGGGCCTGCATTATTTTGAAACAAATCCCAGATCACATCATTTCATCCAGAACATTTCAGAATGTATCTCTGAAAGACAAGGATTTAGAAAGAACCCCAGTATCATCAACACACCTGAAGTTCCAGCAGTCCCCCCCCCGTGTCCCACACTGCCCGTGTTCAGATTTCCCACACTGCCTTTCCGACTTCCTCCTGGCGGGCTCCTCTCAGCCAGGACCCAGCTGAGGGCCGTGTGGCAGTGGCTGACGCTGCTTTCATCCCTCTGACCCCTTCTTCCCTTCCTTCCTTCCTTCTTGGAATTGTTTGTTGAAAAACTGGACCACCGGCCCGCTCTGGAGTTAGCTAACCGCTCCTGCCCTGGGGTGTGTTTGCCCATTTCCCTCCCTGTAAAGTCAGCTGCATTTCCTCAGCTTCTGGAAATTGTTCCAAAACTCGAAAATAGCTTCCTTGGGGGAAAAGGCCGCTCCCCCAGCTGGGGTAATTTGCTCCTTGACAGATGGCAGGAGCTAGGGGGTCCTACTGGAAACCACCCAAGTAGCCTTCATGGACCCCCGACAGCCCTGCCCGGAGCCGGACACCTGGAACTTGGTTTCCAGGAGAACAGCTTGCCTCGCACGGGCGGGCGCTCAGCCAGTGTGGGTGTGGTCTTCGGTGGCGCGAGGGACTCCAGGGTGATGAGCGTTTGGGAGATGCGTCGAGGGCCAGCGGTCACCATGTCCGAAGCCACGTGGGCCTGGCCACACCAGCTGGAGCGCGCCGCCCCCAGAGCCAGTCCCGGGTCTCACCTGCTCAGGACTGCCCCCCTCGGAATAATGAAAGTCTCCTGCCATTCCCTGAGGGTGCTGCTGGGAAGACAAAGGGACTTTCAGTGGAAGGGCTAATTTTTTAAAAAAATATTAGTTTATTTT
>NW_004567103.1:2461618-2486843 GCF_000260355.1 Condylura cristata | reverse complement strand
CACTGCTGAGGGGAGCAGCGGGGGGTCAGGAGAGGTCTGCCGCGCCATGTGGTCACCTCCGGGGCAGGCGGGGATCGAACTCATGGGAAAGTGGCTTTCGATTCTTAGTGCTGCGCTTTAACCCGCTGCGCCACCAGGGAGGGCCTCGCCTCTTTGTTTTAATATTGTAATGGAAGTCCTTGCCAGTGCAATATGTCAAGAAAAAACAGCGTAGAGACCATGAAGATTAGAAAGAAAGAACAAAAACGATCTCTTCACAGATGGCTGCGGGTTCCAATGAGCTGGCTGCCAGCTGGCCACACACAACACAGTGACCTATTGCTCTCTGCAGATGCCAGCTGCGTGTGCCTTGCCCACTTCCGGAGAACAGCTCGTTGTTGCCATGAGGCAGTCTGGGGGATGCCTGAACGCTGCTGACCTGAAGGTGTGACTGTCTCCAGGGCGGCCTCAGGGTAACGCTGCCTGCAGTAACGTCATACTTTGCTGACACAAATGGCTCTCTATGTATGGCCACGACATCCCCTTCCCTGTCTTCTGTTAAACTTTGTCCCCCATTCCTAGCCCACCCTCTGGACCCTGTTCCTCACACCACTGTCAGCTTTCAAGAAATGGCACGAAAACCTCATCCCAAGCAGCAGAGTCTCGCCTCGCAAATCTGCCCCACCCCTGCTGGGTCCCTCATTGCATTCCTACCGCAAAGCGACAAGTTCCCGTGGCAACAGAAGGCAGGATTATGTGCGCATTGTCTCAGATTAGCTGAACAATTAGAACGAATGAGTTCTAATTTACCAAGGCCCAGACCACCAAGTGGCCAGGCAAGAATCCGTTGCATTTAGGAGTGATCAGGAAGATGTGGTATATACACACGATAGAATACTACGTGGCGATCAAAAATGATAAGCTCTTGCCATTTGCAAAACCATGGATGGAACTGGAGGGGAATTTACTAAGCAAGATGAGTCAGAAGGAGAAAGACAAATACTGAATGGTGTCACACGTGGGATAGAGAGAAACAAAGCATGGCCAGATGAAGCCAACTCCTAACAGACTTTGGAAATCTGACTGCGGCTGACTGAGGCTATGGGGGAGATGGGGGAGAGCAGGGGAAGATGGAGGCACAGAGGACTGTGGTGGTGGACATGGTGCTAGTGAGAAAAACCAATTGTACCGAAACATACTATCAACAAACGCAGGACAACTGAAATTGTGAAACCTAGCATTTAAAACAATCAAGACCATCTACCACCTAGGCACAACTGTAATTAACTGTAAATAAGTCTCCTGTATTAAGAAACTATAAGTCATTGCTGGACTCATTCAAGGAATATATGAAGAGGTGGAAAATGAGATGGATTCATGGGTCGAAGCATTTAAAGGCTGATGACTCAGGTGTCGATGACCTCTGGGCTTATCTAGACAGCTTGCGGTTTCAGCCAAAAGCCTGCACGCTTCTCTGTAGTAGGAACTGACAAAACTTAAACAGCAATGGAGAAGACTTAAAATAGCCAAGACAGTCTTTAAAAAGAGCCAAGTAGGAGGACTTACGCTGCCAGATTTTAAGACTTAGTAGAAGCTACAGTCTTTCAATGGTGTGACAGGGGCATAAATGAATGCAATAGATCAATGAGACAGAGGAAAAGCCAGAAAAAATTCAAGGGGCTGGCAGCCCGTGGATTTTTGAAAAAGAAGAACCAATGTAATTTACATCTTTTAATAAGTGATGTAGGGTAAGGTGGTAGCCCGTGAAAGCGAGAAGCGTAGAGCAGCTTAAGAAAAACGTAGGTGATTATTTTTATGACTCGGGAAGTCGTCCGTCATTTCCGAGACAGGCTGGAGGAAGGATAAACACAGAAGAAAAAAATAGCAATTTCCTCAAATAAAAAATGTCAGCTCCTTAAAAGACAGGGAAATTGAAAATTAAGCAAAAAGTGGTTGAACAGACTTGGGCACATCTGGCTTCCTGAGGCCCAGCAGCTAAGATGCAGAAAGAACGTGTGCAGGTGAGAGAAGCCGGAAGGGGGCCAGGGCCAGCCCTGGACAAAGGACGCGGGCCTGGCCCTTGACGTGCGCAAAGGAGCCAGTGTGGCTCCTCATCAGTGAAATGCAAAAGAAAACCACAGGGAGAAAGTGCAAGATACAGGCTGGGTCAGCCCGCGAGAGTGCCAGTCCTCTGGCGCCGGCGAGGCCTGGGCACCCCGGCTCGCGGGCGGGGGTGTGGGACTGGGCATGTTGGGGATCGTTTGATTGTTTCTCAGGAAGTTAAACCCACACCTATCCTAAGACCAGACACTCTCCCCCTCGCGTGCACCCCAGAGAGATTTCTCTATGCAAACGCCAGATGTGGGCTCTGCCGCCATGGGGTTCATGAGAAAATGGGGGGCCGTGGCTGTGCCACGAGGAGCCCGCTGTCTCGTCAAATACACGCTGACGTGTGCCCCTGGCCGCCAGTGGCAACATTTCCCAGGAGAAAGCCCTATTTTCGGACTTCACTGTTAAAAGCGGTAACTCAGAGTGCCCGAGCCTGGACGTCCATCGGAGGTTTTGTCTAGAGGCTTCCAAGCAGACCACGCTGACCTCGGCCAGAGAAGTCCAGTTTAGAAAGTGCAGTGGAAGCAAGTGACCGTGGAGACCCAGACATGTCCCTGAAACAGCTCCCCAAGGCCCGTGCTCACGGGCCCACAGACAGCTGTCAGAACAGGGGGCTTTCTGAGGGCAAGCTGACTCGGTGGGGTGCGCACGGGAAGGCGAGCGCTCTCCCTGCAGCCCCTCAGCCTGCTCTGCATGCGGAGCCCCAGAGAGCCCACGCGCGAAGCTCTCCCAGCCACCGCTCAGTAATAGACAGATGACTTCTTTAGCTGGGTATTAAGCAGTGCACCCCAAAGTAATTCCAAAGCGCCTTCTCCTCCTTCTGGGGGTCTCTGACTGCAGTAGGCTTGGTTTTTAAAAGGCGCCTGCATCTCCTGGCTTCCCTTGCAGGCGGAGGGGCCACGTGACCCAGCTTTGGGTCATGACATATAAGCCCCGGTTGTTGGCTTGGTTTCGGGGCTGCTCCTGAAAAGGAGCGCAGACCCCGCCGGCGAACGCCCTCCCGACGCCTGCCCGCCTCCCGCCTGATCGTGGCTGTGATGGCCGCGATGGCGTCGTGGCAGATATCAGTGTGGGAGGTGGGAGGAGACCGGGTCCCCAAACCGGGTGGTCGCAGACCTCCAGACTCCTTGCCACAGGAGCCTCGGTGGCTGCGCTCTCTGACTGCGGCTTGTACGCAGCTAGGTCAGCCCTACCCGAGTCCGTATCCAGGGGCCAACAGCAGGCGTGCAAGCAATCAATCACTATCCAATTACACCGTGGGTCGTGGCCACTAACGACTGTGTGACATTGTTTTAGCACTATGAAGAGGAGTGTGTGACCTGCTGTTAGCAGCTGTAAGACAAGCTGCACAGTAAGGTTCTGTTTTAGGAAGAGAAGATGTGCACAGAACAGAAAAACACCCTGGAGGGCTGCAGCCCCCAGCTGGGGGGATAAACTGAGTTTTGTGTCTTCTTTTTCACTTCTGTCCTAGATAATAGCAACAGTTTCCTAGTTTTGTGACAGAAAACAATAGATTTTCCTAAAATGCAATTGTGGAGATTTTTTGTAACCTAAGTGCTGAAAGTGATCTTTTGCACAGTGTAGGCACCAGCCCGCTGGCCCTGCGGGGACCTGGCGGCTCCCTGAGGGCCGGGGGGCGGCTCCCCCTTCGCCTCTCACCTTGGGCTGGGGTCTCCTGGCTCTGTCCGGGAGAGACTTCTCCTGCGATCGCCTTTCTTCCAGCGGAAACTCACGGTCCAGGCCTCCTTTCCAGATTTCTCGTTTTCCTGTGAATCTGCGACATTCAAGAAATGCGTCCAGTTAGACGGTGTGTCACGCCAGCTCTCTCTGTGGCTCGGGCTGTCACCCCAGAGGGAGTGGGGGGAGGGAGGCTCCCCCTCTCTCTTGCGCCTGAAACAGAGCCTGCCGCATTCTGTGCTGCATCCGGGGACCTGGGTGTCCTCGCTACAAAAGCCACGGCTAAGATCTAAGCTCCCTCCGAGGCTCGCCCATGTACACACGCACACATGTACATACATGCGCTCACACGCACACACACATGCATACCTCACGGGGAGAAAAGAACCTTGAAATGAGGCCGCAGACTTAGCTACAGGCCTGGTTAACGTGCTAGGAGCTACCACACCACAGCGCCGAAGTCACCAGCTGCCGGACAAGCGTCCTCGCAACTCATCCGGCCTTTAACTATCTTAGTGGCAACGGCTGAGGCCTAATAGGTGTCGAGCAGTAAGTGGATTTTCTCTCCTCCCAGCATTTCAGATGCGCCATCGGCGGGTGCTGGTGATGCTCGCTGCTGTGACTGGACAGGTGCAGGTCGCAGGCCACGTGGAGAAGGGCTTCTGTAGGGGACCCGGGACACCATCTTGCCTGGGTGCCAGCTCAGGCCCACGGTGGGCAAGTGTCCACCCTGGGGAGAGAACAGCTGTTCCTTTCGTGCGGACCAACCTGCGCGTGTGCTCCTACTGCTCTTAGGGGCACGAGGGTGGGAACGGGGGTGCACACGGCGTGGCCCTCTGTCCCGGTGTCCTCGGTCTTTCACCAGAAAGACCATGTCTGAAAGTCGATACGAGCAGGGGCCTGCCAGCGAGTGGTGTAGACGCGGCCCTGGCCTGAAGTCCTGCCCGCGGGCGCTAGCCTCGGCCCCTGCCAGTCGCCCTAATAATCCTTGAGTGTGATCGACAGACAAGCCTGCGTCATTGGGTCATTCCGCAGACCCCGGGACCTCAGCTTGGGGGACCCCTGCATCCCCAGTCTCACAAGCAGCGAGCCCAGCCAGGAGTCCTGGGGAGTGTGAACAAACGGCAGGGCGAGGGCGCAGTTGTGCATGGGGGAGAAGCCCTGGGGTGCCCACCTCTCTAAAGGGGGAGGTAAGTGCCCGAGAGGGCAGGTGGGTTTGCGCGTGAGTACAGCAGGCCCTGAGAATAGCAGCGGGACGGCCAGAGGGCTGCAGGGCCATCTGGGGGGACGGGAGGGGCAAAGGAGGGTGCGCTCGGGGTGACGGCCTCAGCTGGCTGCTGCCGTGCACCCAGAAACTGAATTATCGTGAAGGTGCTGGACACTTTGGAGCTGGGAAGGGAGCTGAGAGCAGCTTGTCCAGGGGCTCTGAGCCAGATGAAGAAAACACACGGCAGCAGGGAGATCCGTAGGGGTGATGGCTGATAAGGCGGCTCCCGTGCAGGGTCCCCGACACCCCAAACTTAGAGTAGCCATCGCAGGGGAAGGCGGGAAACCCAAGACCTGGGCCTCCAGGGGTGGCGTGAGGACGGTGGGTGTTCTGAGACGCGAGCTGGGAAGGCGCCTGCCTGCAGCCCGGCCCATTCGCCCCACAGAGAAGTAAGCGGAAGGGAGGTTATGGCGGAGCGCGGGCCGCGGCGAGCGAGGGAGTTGGTCCAGACGGGCAGTTAGCCCATGGAGGCGCACGCAGAAAGTCGCTGCTCGCCTGCTCAGAGTGGGGCTGAGGAGGAGACGGGGTCACGTAAGATGGGACGGAAACGCCTAGAACGCAGGGTGACATCCCAGGCAGCGCAGAGGTGACTCCTCTCTGCAGGCCAAGGCCAAGGCCAAGGCCAAGCGCCAGGACTAGCCTGGCCGGCAGGGCTATGGCCAAGGTTTGAAGACAGGCGGCCGGACCGGCCTCCCCCTCGCCCTGGGGGAATTCCAAGGGCTACTCAAGAGGGCTCTCTGCTGCCCATGGAGGGCGTGAGGAAGCGCCAGACGCTGCTGGCCAGAGCCCGACTCTCCTGGGTCCTGGAGGGGCTTCGGGTTTGTTTGCCCGAGCCCTGCCGTGGCGGCCCCGTGGGACTGAGGCCACGCTAGTAGCGGATTTGAGGGAAACTGATGGAGTCCGGGAAGGGGACGGCGGAAGGTGGGACATCTATGCCCCTTCAAAGCGAAGAGGCCAAGGAGACTAGCACTCACCTCAGGGGAGATTTCCTCGTGCAGGGGACAAACACCTACGGCTCCCCCCTCTGTGGCAGAAGCTGCCTCCAGAGAAACACTCTGTCTTCCTACTCCTGAGCAGGAGCAGCAGCCAGCGCTCCCCAGGGCTCCTGGGGCCTCCTCCCTCTTGAGTAGGAACAAAGGGGCTCCCCGTGCTCAGCACCCCGCTTCCTAAAGCAGTGGCTTCAGTTGACACTGGAGCTAAATGTTCTTTAATTGTGGAAACCAAACCAGTTGCAGGGGCCCGTGAGGGCTAAGGACAGGCAGGCAGAAAAGCAAGTAGAGTTGACAGTGTCTCTGCACATCAGCCACAGCCACTGCTGTCCTGCTGACCCCAGCGCCCTGGGGCGGCTTCCTCAGACTCGACATCTCCACGCCTGCTGGTGAGCTGCGAGTTCGACACACATAGTGAAACCTGCGCGGTCTGGGGGTGCAAACAACCCCCAGTGACGTTGCCAGTACCACGGGGTTATGCGAAACGTAAAGAAACCGCCCGCTGGGAGGGCAGAGGCAGTGACAGGCAGGTGCGATGCCCCCCACTGCCCCGGCATCCTCCCTGGGCTAGAGACACCTGCTGGGCAGTCCTCACCACCCAAGGGGGGGGGGAGGGGGGGCGACCGGGAGTAAGTGGGGCGGCCCCACCTCTGCGTGCTGCCCCCTAGGGGACTGCGGAAGCTCTGCAAGTCGAGCGAGCGTCTGCTTTTGTTGGATTCTTTCTTTCGCACCCCCAAAGATCAGCTGGCCTTCCTCAGAATAAATGCCGGTGGACTTGCCCTGTGTGACTCAGGGCAAGTGATTCGAGCTCTCTGGGCCTCAGCTGATCTTTGAAATCTGTGAAATCCACATGGTGAGGACACCCTGGGAACCCCTGCCTAGGGGTGTCTGCAGCACCAACCCAACTCAGCTGCCTCGGCTCCTGGCCACCCTCTGACCACACCCTGACGCATCCTGCACGGCTCACCTGCGATCCCACCTTTGCGAGAGCTTCCCTAACCCCGCCAGCAGGTTCTGGCTCTTTGTCTTTACCTCTCTCGTAAGCTTTGACACACCGCTTGCAGTCAAATGACATCACTGCAATAACATGGTTCCCTCAAGCGGGGAGACTAACTTTGTGTGTGGGTGTGGGCTTTTATGGTTTCTAAAAGACAAAAGTTGGGAGAATAATGCAATGTCCCAACCACCCAACTCTCGTGACTAAGGCGTTTCAGTCACTGTACTTCTCTCGCTTAGCACAGTTCTCAACATGTAATTGTGCGAGTGTTTGTGGTGGATGGTGAACAAGCACTCACTCTGCCGTTCCTCCCATCACACAAAGAAGCCAGCTCTCTCTCGGCTTTTACCTGGTGTGGCCCTGTGAGCTGCTTGGCCAATAGAAGGTGGCAGAAATGGTCGTGCAGATGGACATGCACTGGTGGAGGGAGGCTTGGAGTCACCTGTGCTTGGGGACACTTTCCCAGTCCCGACCTCTAAACTTCTGGTGGCTTCTGCTCTTGCTCTCTGAAAACCCTGCTGTCTGAACCAGCTGGAGGATGAGACACCACATGGAGCCAGCTGACTTCTGAGGCCCCCTGTTGGGCCAACCAGTTCACTCGCCCCAGAGATCCCAGCGAGACTAGGACCTTCCAACTCCAGAGAGCCAGCTGGGGAAATGCACTCTGCAGACACCCCACAGATCTGCGGGGATCTGTCCTTGTCTAGGAATTATCAGGTGCATTGATTGTGGCCAGTGGCCCAGGCATAGGAACCACCCAACCAACCCTCAGAATGCAAGAAATAATAAAGATTGTTTTGTGTGTGCCTGAAGGGTGGTTTAACATGTGGCCAAACATTACCTCGGTCCAAGTGTCACGGGTGTTTCTGCACAAAGCGAGGAAGCCCCTGATCTGGAGCGTGTGGGTCAGTCACACAGAAAGGAGGCCGCAGCTCTGGCCCCCACCTGTGAAGTTTCCAAACTGTGTCCTGCCTGCTGAGTGTACGCTGAGCAGAGGAAACGTGCTAGGAACTGGCTCAAGGACGGGCTCGTGCCGCAAAGCCAGTCCCGAGCGTTAGTCTCAGTATTTCCAGGGCAGCAGGCACTCCTGCCATCAGACAGGGGAGGGAAGAACACAGGGAATAGGGTGATGGTTCCCCCGTGGTATGTGGCGGGAGAGCAGTGGGACTATAACAATGTAAGAGAAAACATTAAAGAAAGAAAGAAAGAAACTGCCCGGGAAGTCCGTGCACCCAGCTGTCCCTCACGTGGACGGCCACAAGCCCCCTGTCCTGCAGGCACACAGGGGTGGGAGGTTGTGGGTTCTAGAACAAGGTGTCTCTTATATGAAAGCACCATTGTGTAATTTGGGCCAACAGCCCCCACGCCCCAGTCCCGCATCTTCACCCTGGGGGAACTTGAATTCTTTAGACAACAGTTTCCAAGCGTTCCCTCGGCTGCCGGGCCTGATGGTTTCAGCACCCCCGCGCCTTTTCCCAACCA
The DNA here is from genome assembly GCF_000260355.1 of Condylura cristata. NCBI lineage: Eukaryota > Metazoa > Chordata > Mammalia > Eulipotyphla > Talpidae > Condylura > Condylura cristata. The sequence continues at coordinate 2,478,343 of NW_004567103.1, read as the reverse complement.
GGGCCATCAGCACTGGGCTGCACGTGCACACTGAGGGACGGCGGTGACCGCTGTCCCGGCACTGACCTGCCGGGTGGCCGTTGGTCCTGTCGGGCGTGTTGTTGGCCTTGACTTGGCTTTTGTGTCTCATGGCGCGTTTGAAGATGGAGTTTCTCTGAATGGAGATGTTGCGCCGGGGGCCTCTGTCCTGCGTTTCCTGCTCGGCGTGGGGTGTCTTCTCCGCTGAGGGTAACTCAGGGCTCCCCTGGACCGGCTCCCACGAGCCGTTCACCGATTGCTTGGGGGACATCCCCAGGCCTTCCGTTTCCTGCGTCTCCATGGAAATAGGTCCAGTTGTTCTTGACACGCAGCTGCAGCTCAGACCTCCAGTCACTGGCGCTCCGGCCTCATCCGAGGGCCTAGGGACAGAGACGACAAGTTCAGCGGGTGGTGAGGCTAAGCCTCCCCTCAGCGGGTGGAATTCGCTGCCATTCACAGGGGGTGAGATCTGCGGCAACCTGGGCCTCCCGGCAGCACAAATGAGCGCTTAACCACGGCACTTTCACGCATTCGCCTACCACTTTATAATGGGCGATTGTTTAGTCCCAGGATACACTCTTGGGGAAAATGCTTCAAGTGGCTCGTGTAACTGGCTTTCTGAGTGATCTGACAGACAGGGAGCAGCCCAGCAGCCCGGGCCCCTCCAGGAAACACGCGCAAGGTTAGCGGGAGGGACGCAAAAGAAGGGGCAGGAGGACAGAGGCCCGCGGCGGCGAGGGCCTGCCCAGCGCGCAAGAGAGGTGGGTCGGCGGCCTCTGACAGGACAGTGCCGTGAGCAGCTGGGGTGAGGCCCGTGCTCTGCACCCCACAGCTGCCCACTGGTGGCAGGGAGACTGGCGGCCTCCCCGGGGGTGACCACAGAGGACGTCTCCTCAGACGCTTTCCATGGGAAAAGGGGTGTGAGAGGGATGGACCAGGACTGTCCAGGCAAAGCCTATCCCCTGCCCAACACAAACCTCCTCTAGGGCAGGGGCTGTCCTGAGGGGGCCACCCTGTGGCCCCTCTTGACCCCTCTGGGGGAGGTGGAAGCTGGCGAGGATGTGATCGAAGGGCTAGGATTTTTGTGGCTTCCCACCATGTGGGGGCTGGGACCCTGTCCCCCACCCCGGGCTCATAGAGGTTTGGGGCACACCATTGGCCCACGCGCTTCTGGATTACAGGCACAGCTTCTCTCAGGCTCTGGAAGGCTCAGGGAGGCTTCAGAAGCAGCCTCCTGCCCCGGGTTTCTTTTGTAGAATGGAGATGGGGGCTGGCTCCAGGACACCCCTCTTCCCACTTCTCCCCTGCTACTCTGTGGCCTCCCTTTAGAGTTCCTCATGGTGTGCCCCAAACCCCAGTCTAAACACACAGCAGGTGGGCAGTCGGTCAGGTGACCTTAGAACATTCGAGAACTTTGCCCCTCAGTCCCCAAAATGCCCTCGTTTATCAAGTAAGGCAGGAATTACAACATTTGGGGAAGGGAGGATGGGGGCCATTCTGGAACCAAACACCAACGACACGGGGCCAGAGGTCCTCGGGGGTCTCCTGCCCTGCCTGCCGGGAGGCCTGGAGACAGCCCGTCACGGCCCCCCCGGGTACAGTCAGGCGATGAGCACCAGGCAGTGACGCACTGAACAACTCGCCTTAGCGAGCGAGGCGCCCCCAAACGAGGCCCTGCCTTGGGGCGCCGCCCAGGTCTGTTGGGGTCTGGGGTGCCCTTAACTGCCATGGTCAGGTGTGGCCCCAGCACACTGCTCCCAGTCTCAGCGTCCTGTCCAGGGTCTGTCACGGGGGTCTGTGGGAACAGCCCCGCTGGCTGGCCCTGCGTCTTGGCGGTGAGCATGGTGATGAGGTCTCCCCAGGGGTACCTGGGAGCAGTGCTCTTTATAAGCGGGCAGGGACCCCAGAGCCTGCAGGCTGGATGGGCGATTCCCAGTCACCGTCAAGGGAAGGAGAAAACCCTGCGCACCACCCCACGGCCCGACGAGGGGTCAGCCTAGAGGTGCCCCGCCCTGTGCCTGGGAGGAACCTGCCCTCTGGGTGGCGCTGGGGGCCTGGCAGATGGCTCCAAAGTTCCTACCTCCTGGCCCCTGGGGCGAGGGCCAGGGCTGGGTTAAGACCTTGTGAGGACAGGCATGCGCTCTGGACTGCAGACTGAGGGGTGGCTGGGGGCCTTGGGTCCCCGTCGCTGGCGGTGTTCGACAGAAGCTGCTGAGAGTTTAGTTCTGTGACCTCAACATTTCTCCTCTCCCCGTCCCCCTGGCCTCTGTGCCTCCACCCACTTCGGACTCTGATGTGGAGGCTGTTTGAAGCTCAGACTTGACCAGCGGGCAGGGGGCTGGTGGAGGGTGTGGGGAATTCGGGAGTTAATTGTGGGGACGTCTCTGAACTGGGGCTCAGAATCCCTGCTGCCTCCTAGATGCCCACAAAGGAGCGGGGCCCGGGGCTCTGGGCAGGCTGGGCTGGGAGCTGGGCCAGAGGGCAGGTCCAGCCAGGACTCACCAGGAGTGGCAGGTGAGCTCTGCAGCGGGTGGGGCCCAGGTGGGAAGGCGCGCCCCGAACTGTGGGTGACTCAGGCTGGCTGGGGAGGAGCGGGGGTGGGTGCGGCCCAGGCAGGGCGACCGGTGGCCCAAGGGCAGACAGGCAGTCAGGCAGGAGACAGGGAGCAAGCCTGCTTGGGGTCCCTGCGTGCTGGTTGGGGGTTGCTCATCTGAGGACTTGCAGGAGGTCAGTCTCCGGGCGGACGTGACTGTGACTGCCGGGCCCTACTCTGTCCATCAGCACCGAGAAGGCTCGCAGGGCCCCTCGCAGGCCCCTCGCAGGCCCCACTGACTTGCCTTCGGCATTCGAGTGCGTGGTCATGTGCATGGTCACCACGGCTCTCACTCTGGCTGCACCATCTCCATTCCTGCCTAGTTGTGGCCGAGGCCCGGCACAGGCACGCAGCTCAGAGCCCACCACCGCCTGGCGACGGACAGTCCACTGTGCCCCACCTTGGTGTCCCCGCAGCCAGCCCCTCGGGCACGCCCCCCGCGGCTGATTTGCCTTCTTTGGGGGGCCCTTCCTGACGCCTGGAGGTAGGACGCGCTGGGGACTTGGCTTGGCGTCCCGGGCTTCCAGCAGAGGGAGGCCCCAGAGCCAAGGCAGCACCTGCTGACCACCAGCTCCCACCCCCACCAGGGCAGCGGCCTCTGCCCTCACCTGCTCACACCTGCGCCCAGGGACGTGGGGTGGAGGCTGTCCTGGGGGCCCATCCTTCCAGGCTCTGGTGTGACAAGCGCCCAGGGGTCTGCTCTCCCACCACCAGCCATGAAGGGGACCTGAGGCCCTGGGGGCAGGACCACCGCGGCCCTGCCGCCCTGGGCGGCACCACGTCAGAACCAGCGGGCGCCGGGTTGGGGCAGGAGGCGGAGAAGGCGGGACACCAGGAAGGCTCCAGCACCCGCCGGCCCCTCTGCTCTCGTCGGCGGTGAGACCAGGCCCTGCCTCCCTGGGGCTTCTGACCTTAGCATCTCTTCAGAGGCAGAGACGCAGGGCTGTGACGGGGCTCCCCAGGCCCGAGGGGAGGAGGCTCTCCAGGTCGGAGGGAGGGGTTTCTCCAGGGCCGAGGGGAGGGGGCTCCAGGACCGAGGGAGGGGGTCTCCCCAGTCCCAGGAGAGGGGGGAGTCTCTCCAGGCCTGGACCCCTCCCCCCGCGGCCGCCCTCCATCCCTGGAAAGCGGCTCCGTCCCGCACCCACAGCCTGGACGGCTCCCAAAGTCGGGCGTGGGCAGCCCGTGACGAATCCGCGTGCGAGACGCGAGCCGGAGGTAGAGCCGCGCGAGCCGCCCTTGCGGGGTGCCAGGAGCCAGGGAGCCGGCTGGCAGCCTGCGAGGCAGCGGCGGGCAGGAGGGTGCGCTCTGGCGGGAAGGGACGCAAATGGCAGCGCGGAGCCGGGTCTCCTGCAGCCCGTGTTCAACCCGCCTGCAGCACGCCAAGGAGCCGCGGGAGAGAAGCAACAGACTCACTTTTCCTGGGGCCACGCTCCTCCGCGGGGTGAGGGGGCAGGGGCGGAGGGGCCGCTGTGGCCGCGGAAACGGGACTTCCTCGACTTCTAAAGTGACCTTTAGATCTGCCCAAGGTTGAGGCTCTGGCGTTTTAAAGCCCAGTTCTGGCCGGGAGCAGAAGAGATGGACAGGAGAGGGAGGAGGCGGCTGGGGGCCCGTGGTGCCCACGCCGAGCCGGCAAGGGACGGCCGCAGGGGGGGCGCGGCAAGTGAGGGGCCCAGGCCGCTGCCGCCTCCCAGCCACTGCCGGGGCGCCGCCCAGGAGGAGCCCCGCGGCCGTCCCCACTCCCCGGCCTCTGCAGCCAGCCTCGCTCATGCTGGCCACGAGGAAGCCACACAGCACTCCAGCACCTTCTGCACAGAAACCGGGACCCTCTGATCACGGAGGCTGCTGTGAGTTTTGTCCCAGACGAACGGTGGGGACACCTTCCGGGGCTTAAATCACCTCCTGTCCTTGTGTGTCTGGCACAGACTATTATCACACCCACGGGCCTGCCCTCCCACCCTCGTCGGTGATGCGGCCACCCCCAGAAAGGTTTCCGCGTGGCCGGGGAAGTGGCGATATTTTTACAACATCGAGAGGCCACTGCCTCAAGCAAGAATGACATCGTCTCTCTGTTTCAAGCCAGTCGCAGGGAGAAGTGCCGGCAGATGTCGGGGAGACCCAGGAGAGCAGAGAGCTGTGACTCGCTGGTGAATCGGCTCATTTGCTTAGCCAGGGGAGACTGCAGGCTGAGATTCGGGGCTGCTTTACATAATGATTTGATAGGTCTTTGTCGGGATCTTGATGTCGCGTGGATTAGCCAGGTGGATGTTCTTTGGCAAACCTGCTTAGGGTCTGGGGGAAGTGGCAGACTGCCCTTCAAGCGCCAACTGAACTTGAATCCAAATTAGAGTTTTGTGACAGAACTGATTAAAGTCAATAGGAAATAGGACAAAAAATAAATAAAAAAGAGAGAGGGAATCGAGTTTATGGCGGGACCTGCAGGTTCTTCCTTAATATGCTGATTGTGAAGATGCATCACTGGTGACTGACAAGAGCTTTAAGGCTCTTGAAATAGACAGTTTATAAATCAAAGGTCAGTGGAGACAGGAACTACATAAATGGGTCACAGGTAATGGGAGCTTCACAGGAGACACCAGGGCGGCTCCTGTTCTGCAGCTGTGGTCAAAGTCCAGCTTAGCCCCCCTCCAGGGCTGCTGCTGCATGGCCTGCCAGCCACCCCGACGATCACTGGAGCACGAGGGTCCCTCTCATCACCCCACCCTGATGGGAGGATGAGGGGAGGAGCTTGGCCTTTGAGGGTGCTGTATTCGATGCAGAGGACAGCAGTTCCCAGGAAGCCTGGGGAAAGCCCGGTAGGAAGGAGAAGCTCCTACCAGGAGCTCTGGAATCATGATGTTACAGGGCACCCCAATGTGAACTGGGCTACCTGTCTGTGGGTCCTCACCCACGTGGTTAAGATTCAATGGTACTGCAGGCACACACAGAAAGGGTCAATAATGGGTTTGTTTACAAAGGGAGAGGAAAAGGAACCGACCAGGGAAAGAGAGAAAGAGAGATAGAGATACAAGTTAACTCGAGCATCCTACCAGCTCTGCTGACTTGGAACTCCAATACATTGATAGCTCATCAAGAGCCAAGCCACCAGCCACCAGCCACACGGTCCAGAGAGAGCCACGCGGTCCAGAGAGAGCCACGCGGTCCGGAGAGAGCCACACAGTCCAGAGAGAGAGCATGCCTAACGTGGCTCCCTTATATACCTTCAAAAGTCCCAGAATGCCTGCTTAGCTCCGCCCTTGGGTCTCACAGTCCTCTCTATGGTACTGCTGGGAGCTGTAGTTCTAATACTAGAGTAGAGGGTGGAGTCCACAAAACTCTGCAGCGTGCCTTCAGGACACCCTTTCCCCCTAACAAGGAGGCCATCAGCCTGCCCAGTGTTGCCTGCTGGCAGGTTTTGAGAGCCAGAGTTATGGCCCCTGTCCTTCCAGTGTGCTTCCAGGGCTTGCAGGTATATTGGACACTGGCCTAGAACTGACCTTGGGTCATCGGGTTTTTGAAGGTGGTGCCTGCTGGGGACCTCATATGTGAGTCCTGAGAGGTCGAGGGCCTGGTATGTCCTAGGAGACCAGGCACCTCCTTAATCTTTCTCCAGCCCTTGCAGAAGAAAACCCCAGAGTTCTCTGAGGTTCCTTAGGACACAGAGGTTAGCAAATAGCAGGGTGGGAAGCAGCCCAGGCAAAGGGATGGGGTGTCCAGGATTAGAAAGGGCCAGGAACATGAGCCTCTGGGCAGAGAAGCAGTCTCCAGGGGCAGAGGGAAGGGAGGGGCAGACCAAGAGAGCTTACCCACCTATCCCTGGGGCTCAGAGCCAGACTGGCCGGAGGGATGCCACCCGCCATGGAAGGGCAGCCAGCCCAGTACCCCCGCCCAGAGCCGGTCCTGGTGCCCTCCTCGACTCCTGAGTGTGGGGAGGAGGTGTCTCCCGCCCCCAGTCTGGCCTGTGCTAGACTGACTGGTATGAAATTGAACTCAGAAAGCCACAGTGTGGCTGAAATTAGCAAAGGGCATAAACATACAGCTCACAGAAAAGGAACGACAAATCATTCTCGAAAACCATGAAAGAGTTTTGATCTCACGGCTCATAAAAGTAAGAAAACCCAATCCCTCCAAAGACCCCTTTTTTCACTTACAACATTGGTAGAAAATAGTTTGTAAGACAGTTGGCGAAACTGAGGGCCAAAGCCCCCCCACCCCCACCCCAAGGCATGGGGATTTTGCACTTCGGCAATGTCTGCCAGAATAAAAAGCTCCTCGCAAGCCCACCTGCCGGAATGTGGCCCACAGTCAGCCTGCCTGGCTGGGTGTCCCCTGGGACCAACCATCCATTGGAGCCCAGAATGTAGCTCCATCAGGAAGCCGTCACGCTCACTGGAAAATCCTAACTATTTCCATCAGTGGAGGATGATGCGGTTGTAGAGCAAGTAAGAAGCAGCTGAACATACCGAGCAAGAGAGCTTGAGGAAACCAAGGGAAGCACGGGGAGTGTGTGTCCAGTCTGCACCGAGGCCTGATGGTGTTCAGATGTAGCTAGGAAGTTCTGGAAGTGAGTTCCAAGAAATGAGTGTCAGTGCAGAGACTCACGGAAGGTTCGCACCCCAACGCATTATGACTGCTGCTGTTCGGGTTACTGTGATTGACTACAGGAGACCCTGAGCAGCGTACTTTAAAATAGTCTGTAATATCTAAAAAGTATGAAGGTATTCACCTATTAGAAAAATCTCTTGAGAAAGAGTGAATGTGCAGTTGTTTTTTTTTGAAGGGCAGTCTTAAATACAGAAGTGAATCATTTCTGGAAACTGAAGAGGCAGCGGAGTTGTGGGGTCTGACCAAGATCCACTGGACAGAGGAGAACTGGTGACGGTGAGGGGGGAGAATCAAGCTGTTTTAGAAATTAAGATTTCCCAATAAGCCAGATATAGAATAAAAGAGAAGTATTAAGCAAGATGTTTAATTCCCTAATTAAATTGTTCTCAAAGTGATTTAAATAAAGCAGAGGCAATTAGGTAGTCAGTACAATATAGCACATTGGTGGGATTGTGACAAAATTAAATACCAGTCTCTAGTAAAGACCTTTAAAAGTGAGGCTGGAAGGGAAATTCATCGTGATGTGAGTCCTGTGCATTTCATTAGTGCAGAGAAGCTGCAAAATCAGAGCAGACTCCGGCTCTCCCCACTAACTGGTTTGTGGAGACTTGGCCAGCAGCCAGAGACAATGAGCTAGTGGGAAAGAGTTACCCAAGTTACCGAAAGCCATCATTGCAGGTGATGTTTTGTATGACACCATAACCCCAAATAGCCAGCTGAAGCTCTTGGATTGCAGAGAATTCAGCCCAGAGCTGGAATACAATAGATTCACTGTGTGTTGAGACAACAAGGAGAGAGATTCCAATCCCAGCAACAAAGCCAGAAAACACAGGTTCACTGGATTGGTTGATCCATGCAACAACCCACATAAAGGAAAAGCTTGCGAAATGAACGGAGATCTGTCTCTTTAGAGAAGAATGTGTGTGTTTTTTTTTCAATTGGAAAATAGAAAATTAAAAATATATCAGTCCTCAGTTAATAGTTTTGTTGAAATTCCAACTTTAAAATTCCAATTAAAACATCTCATCAGAATTCTGACAAAATGATTTTGAGGTTCTTCTGCAGGACACAAGGCAAGATTAGCTAAAATGTCTTGAGAAACGTAGGTAACGAAGACGCCCACTTCTCAGTAGCATTGGGCGCAGCAACAGTACAGGGAATGTTTGGATGGAATGAAGTGAGCTCCTGTCTTTGGAAACATCATGTTTGAGGCCCTCCCTGGTGGCGCAGCAAGTTACAGCACAGCACTGAGAAGCCAAAGCCACTTCCGCATGAGTTTGATCCCCGCCGGCCCCGGAGGTGACCGGAGGTGACCACATGGTGCAGCAGACCTCGCCTGACCCGCCCACTGCTCCCCTCAGCAGTGGACATCACTGGTCTGCCTGTTCTGCTCCCCACTCTGTCTCTGGTGAAGCCTCTCACCGCCCCTGAGCCTCTGGCCTGTACCCCAGTTCTATATGCACAAGTCAGTATCTTTAAAAAAAAAAAAAAATCATCTTCGAGGACTCCCTGGTGGTACAAGAGGTCTCAGCACTATGAAGCTCTCTGCAGCCACTTCAGCATGAGTTCCATCCCCGGCCAGGGAGCTGACCCACAGCAGACCTCTCCTGTGTCCCCGCTGCTCCCCTCAGCAGTGGATATTAGTAGATCTGCCTGTTCTGCTCCCTGCTCTGTCTCTGGTGAATCTTTGCACTGCCCCCAGCCCCTCGCTTACACCCCAGTTCTTGTTTGCATAAATAAATAAATCTTTAAAAAATGTTATCTTCGAGAAGAGTCCTCACAAATATGAAAGATGAAAGGCTCACAAAACCAGATGAAAACATCACAGGAAAATTATAGACCAAAACCTCCTACCAGTTTGCGTGAACAAGTTCTCAAGAAAATATCAGCAAGCTGAATCTGTCCCTGGATAAAAGGGATTATGTGTTACGACCAAATAGAATTTATTCCAAGAATACAAGGTTGATTTAAGATGCAGAAAAAAATTAGCTAGTGTAATGCACATTATTAATGGGATTAAGGGATTAAGGTCTCCATCTACAAGATCACCCCAACAGACGTTTGACATCAAATAGCATTTGACTAAATTCCATATATCTCTTTATGAAAAAGTTATTCAGCAAATCTGGTATAGAAGAGATAACATTGACAAAGGGCATTTATCAAAGCTCCACAGTTAAAATACTTAATTGTGAACTGTTTTTCTATTAGATCAGGATGAAGATAAGGAACTAACTGGATTCCTGGGGATGTAGAGTTAAAAAATCCCTGTTCCAAAGATCCTAGCTATGGGTGGTGAGCAGTGACTTGTAAGCTTCCTAGCAGCCAAGATGAAAGAGGAAACGCACCAGTGACTTAGTGTACTGTTTTCAGGAATAAGAACTGATCAGTTGCTCAAAAGAAAACATATTGGTACTCAGACTGGTTAGGGGATGTTTCTGAAGGGCTTTTATGGAAGACAAAGACACAGTGCATTCGTTTTCAGTTTCCAGAGCTTGTGAAACACGTGGGTTCCTGGGCCCCATGCCCGGATTTCGGACCAAGTAAGGCAGACATGGATCCCAGGGGCATGCGTTGACAGCTGTGCCCCAGGTGATCGGGGGCACAGCTGGGCACTAATTCTGGTCCTGGCAGACACGTTCACGCACACGGAAAGGATTCTCCAGACTCTTTCTCCATGAAAACGAAGGCCTCCTGCCCACACAGCTGCTGGGGGCAGACTCGCCCAGCCCCTACAGAAAGCAGTGTGAACGTCAAAGCATCAAAAATAGACCTACCGTCTGATCCAGCTAGCCCACTCCGAGGTGTCCGCTCAGAGAATGCAAAGCACGAAGTCAAAGGGCTTCCTGCACTCCTGAGCCCACTGCAGCCCGTTGACATTGGCCAACTGCGGGAGCAGCCCGCGTGTTCTCGAGCAGGTGAGTGGGATAAGGTTTAATTCCTGCATAAGTGCAGAAGCACAGCCCTTCCTGATTCCTGTGTTAATATTTAATAAGATTCATCGAGGGGTTCATGAGGAAAGAAGGAATTGTGTTCACTGGAACTCACTTGAAAATGATGTGAAAATCTGCTGAATTCATTGTGTCTCACGATAGCAGATTCAAGCGTTACTGATACTCTGTCTAAGAACTAGAGGAAAGGGCCCCACGGCAGAGAGGCTGATTAATAAGACATCCTTGTGCAAGACATAAAGGCACAGAAAAAAAAAAGACATGGTCTACATAGGAGGAAACACCAGTCAGTTATAAACGAAAGGAAACCGGGCCTCCAGGTGGCACAGGGGTTACGGCACAGCATGATGAAAGCTATCAGCAACCCCTGCAGCACGAGTTCGATCCCCGCCAGGGAGGGACCCACAGGGCGCAGCAGACCCCTCCTGTCTCCCCACTGCCCCTTCAGCAGTAGATTTCAGTGGATCTGCCTGTTCTGCTCCCCACTCTGTCTCTGGGGAGTCCTCTCACCCCCCACACCTCTGGCCTGTACCCCAGCTCTTGTATGCATAAATAAGTAAATCTTTTACAAAAAATGAAATCTTGCGCTCTGATGGATCTGGAGGGGAGCATGCTAAGGAGAAAGGCAAAGGCTGATGGTTTCCCTGGTGTTCAGAAGATGAAGAAACGGAGGACCTCACAAAACTAAGTCGGAGCAAACCCTGGAAATCAGATTGCAGAACTGAGGTTACCACAGGGAAGGTGAGTGGGCAGTGGGGGGCAGGGGCCCAGTGGACGGGGTGGCAGCCCATGGGGGTGCTGGCAGTGGGAGACAAGCATCTGAACGGTGAGTAGGTGTGTGCCAGAGGGTGGTGCAGACCAGCGTGGCCTCCACACAAGCAATTTAATGTCAGTAAAGACTCCTCAGAGTCACCTGCAGTGCGGGTGACGGGCTCACACGGAAACTTACGTGCAGAGGACCCCACCGGGCCACAGAGCCGGCGTCCTCTGACCAGGAGGTCTGAAGGAGACCAGCTCGCTCCACCTTCCCCTCAGTGGGGTTTGGGGAGCATCTGGTGCGGTGGCCTTGAGACCCAGCTCCCAGCTGTCAGAAGCGGTTTACTGCAAACTACCACCTGGGAGTGGCCTGGCGGGCGTGGAGGGGGGTGGCCTCCTGGGGGTGGCAGGGGCCGGCCCGCCAGGGATGTCCCCCTAGAGAGCACTGTCTTGGATCTGCTCTGCCCACAGGGCAGGGTAGTGGAGCGCCGCCCTGCCGTGTCAAGGCCCGAAGTGTGGGCCCGGAAGGTTCCCTGGCCGGTGAGGCAAGGCTCTTCCTGGGTCTCCACCTGGCCCGACCCCAGAGTGGAGCTTCTGCCGAATGTGTCCCTCACGCACGTCACGTCCTGCCCCATCCTAAGATAAACTCTGAAGGGCCCTGGGGCCGAAGGAGGCAGGTGTCCGCTGGGAATGTTGTTTGCCTACGGCCAGGGCCCAGAGCAGAGGTGGGGACAGGACAAGAGGACACAGCTGCTCACCGCCCCGTCCCGGACAGGAACTGCTATGATTCGACCCTGGGGTCTCGAGACTCAAGAGCCGGTCACCCAGCTCAGGGCTCCAGCTCCTGCTGAACTGGACCCGGCCGAGCCTCCGGGTGGGCCAGTCTGCACACAGAGCTGCCGTGCACCCCCCACCCCCCACTGTGACTGTGAGTCACCCTCGCGGCCAGCGGCGGCCCTCAGGCTGGGGGCCGCTTCTTGCTCTCTGCACAGGCACATGCCACACTGCCAAGCCCTCTGAGCCCTGGCTCGCCCTGCCTCCCCGCGGCCGCCCGGCGCGCCCCCTGCGGGCCTGTCCCCTCCCGTCGGGGCCTCTGGGGTCTCCCCCTCTCCGGGCCTTCCTCGCCCTGCGCAGACCCATTGGTGCCGCCCCGCGGCCAGCCTTAGGGGGCTCGAGGCCTTCCTGTGTCTGAGAGAGACCCCAGACAGGAGAGGACAGGCCGCGGGCCACCGGGCGGCCAGCACGGAGTGCGTGGCCTGCAGGGTGGCCGAGGCAGACCCCGCCGGCCAGGAGAGACCCTGGCTGCACTGCCCTTCCCAGGGGAAATGGGCAGTTCTCAGCTGTTTCGCTTCTAGCCTTTCCCCCCCTTGAGCTCATTGGATGCGCCACCAGCCTGGGTGCGTCAGGGAGTCACAGCTCTGAAGCTCAGAGAAGCACAGGCCCCGGCTTAAGGTCACAGAGCGCTGGGCCAGCTGCCCCGGCTCAGAGGAAGGGGCCGGGGTGGGGCGCGGAGGTGGCCTCTGAGTGGAGCACCTGCCCGAGGCTGGGCAGCCCTTATCGCAGAGCAAAGGGCGGGCCCAGCACTCCGGGGCAGGCCGGAGGTGGACACACCAGCCCCTCCTCCGGGGCTGCCTGAGCCGAAGCTTCCGTCCGCTTTCTGTCCAGCAGACCTCTCCCTCCTGGCTGCCGCTGGGCAGCCCAAGGCAGTGGGGGCTGGGCTCAAGCCAGCCTGGGGGTGCTCCCCCAAAGTGTCTGTGCCCATCATCGGACAGTTGACTTGGTGCCACTGGCTGGGTCCCGGTGAATGTGGGTTTGGGGGGGAGGCCGCCTCCTCTTCTGGCTCAGGCCAACTAGCGCTGGGCCGTCTTCTCCCTTCCAGTGACGCCACGCCCTGCTAAAGTGGCTGGACCCCCCGGACTGGCAGGGGGAGGGGAGCCCCCCAGCACGAACAGGATCTGGGGTGGTCTCCTGAGGCCCTGGGCCCATCCTGCAGCCGCGGCGTCCCGTCTGTGGGTGCCACAGGGCTCCACATAGGACCAGCTCCCGCAGGGCTGAGCTGGTCAGTTGTGGCCTGTGGGTCCAGGCGCTGACACGCTGGCATGCCTGTGGGCACTGAGCTGGCCCCAGGCCTGAGCCCGATCACCCCCCACCATCACCTCTCAGAGCCCCAGAGCAGGCAGGGGGATCCGCTGACCCCCCATCACCCCAACATGAGGGGATCCCTCTTCTGGCTACTCTTTCCTTCTGGCACCTTCACTCAGTTGTGGGCGAGGTGACGGAGCCTGACACCCCACCGGCACATGGGGGCTGCTTTCACCCTCTTTTACTCTCCTAAATGAAAGATCTACTTCGTTAAACGCTTAAAATTTTTTGGTGAGAATAACAAATATCCCGATTGTAACGTGCATTATTCAAAGTAAAGGCAGGTGCAGTTTGATAAGAACTGGGCTCCGTCCCAGGGAGCGAAATCTATGCCGAGTCCCAGGGGAGACTCTGGTGGCAGCTCTGAGAGTGTCCCCCCAGGCACCTCCAGATGGGTCACTCCCAGCGGGCACTCAGCCTACTTTCCCTCCCTGCTGCCTGGGCCCAGAGGAAGCCACTTTTTCCTGGTTCCTGGAGGCTGACCCCCTTGGCCGGCCCTCCCACAGGCGGTGAGCAGCAGGGGAGAGCTGGGACTTGGCCAGCTCCTGGGTGAGCCCCTCAGCAGCCTGGTCTTGGCATGGCCTGCGCCCCCTGAGGGCCAGGGCCTGGCCAGTGGGAGGCCAGGCAGGCTGCCGCTCAGCCAGCACTGGGCAGACTGGCCAAGGCCGGGCAAGGTCATCCCCACTGGCTGGAAGGACGCCCGGGCTGTGGGTTCTGGTGGCCGCTGTTGGTGGGAACGCCCTCCTGGCCGTCAGGGGGTTGTGAAATAGGCCTGTCAGCCCAGGACAGTACCCGTGTGCCTCAGCTGGCTCCCCTGACAACGCCCCACAGTCTTGGGGGCTCAAACACAGACGCTTCTGCTCACCCCGAGCCCGGTGTACAGATCAGGCGCAGATGGTGGGGTTCTGGCGTGGCCCCGCGCGGCCTCACAGACGGCCTCGCCCTGGCTGTGCTCTAGGAGAGGGGCGGGTGGAGAGGGGAAGGAAGGGGGTGCTGGTGTGGGGAGGGCAGGGAGCGGGGTGCTGCCGGAGGGACGCTCGCCTTCCCTTTTCCTCTTCCAGGGTCCCTTCGGGGCCCACCATCACATCAAGGGGCTCCACCCCATGACCTGATCACCCAATCACCTCCCAAAGGCCCCAGCTACCATCACACTGAGGCTAGTGCTTCAACACATGAAGCACTCCATCTTGGGGAGACACCACCTTTCAGTTCATAACTGATGGGGGGGGGGTGGAATCTCCAGACTGGAAGATCTCGCCCCAGCAGGGATTTCTCAAAATGGCCTCGGGGAGCCAGTATTTGCTCGGAGGTTGGGAGCCCCAGCCCCTCCCGGGGAGGTTGGTCCACTTCAGGTCAGGGAGGGGAGGACCACGCCCCAGACCCCACCAAAACAGAGGGCACCTTTGAGCAAGAGGACTCCGCCCTCAGGCTGGCTGAGCCCTCGGGGTCCTGGAGAGGAGGCCGGGAGGTGCTGGGGTGGGGGACTGGGCGGGTGGCCTAGGGGCTGGAGGGGGCCGTGGGAGCCCGAGGCGGCCCCAGACGCTCCTCCGCTGTCTCAGGCCCAGGCCCTTCCGTCCTGCCCTCATGTCCTACTGTTTTCCCACAAACTCTTTCAGTATTTTCTTATCACGGCTCCCAGGGGCACCCCCGCTTCCGGCCCAGTGCTCTGGGGCTGGACTTGCCTCTTGGTGGGGGGCACATCAATGCCCGACTTGGGGCACAGGCTAGAGCTGGTCAGTGTGGTCCTGGGGTCCCCGCCCCACACCTTGAGCGGGCTGTGCTGGCCGCCGCCATTAAGACAGAACTGGCCCCTGGCTGAGGGTGCCTGCAGGCCAGTGGGGACGTCCTGGCACCCCGACACCCCCACCATGCAGGACATGCATCCCCTCTGGCTTCTACTCCCCTTCTGGAACCATCTGTCACCTGGGCAGGGCTGGAAGCACTCAGGATGCCTTCCCAGCACCCCCCACCCCACACACACCCTGACCCCCGGGCCTGCAGGTAGGAGGAGGCAGCTCAGGCCCCAGGGGGACAGCAGGACAGTCAGGAAAGTCGGGACAGAAACGGTGGCGGGCCGGCGGGTAGGATCTGTTTCCGTTTGGGTAATGAGCTACTCAACAGGGAGGCGGTTTGTAGAAAACCCAGCGGCCACAGCAGAGGCCCGAGGCTGCGCTTCTCAGACCCTCAGCGGCCTGCTTCCCTGTGCTCCCTCCAGCCCCCCAGAATCAACCAGGGGCTGCGAGCTGATTTCAGGGGCAGGCAGCCATCCTGATCTTAAGAGCGAATAATGACATGTTTTTGCATATCTTTGAGCAACTCCAATTAACACACCCAAGCTGTGAGCACACGGATGATGGTAATGGGTATGAAAAAACAATTGAGAATTTAATGTAAAGCCAGTCTGTGGGAAATGTTAATAGCACAGGTGGTAGAGAGACGTGTTAAAAATCATAAATGTGGAAGGAGCGGTCGGCCTTCCGGAAGTGCCGCCCGCCCCTGTCTGCCCGTGGGGGCTTTCGCCCTCTCCTTCTCCCACTTCATTCGCCAGCAATTTTCGAATCATGATCCACTCGGAGAACAGCAGGGAGCTTTTGAGAAATGCGGGTTCTGGGCCTCCCTGGAGGTGCAGGGGTTAGTCTGAGCACCAGCCAGCTGGCGCAGCCACTGCGCCTGAGTTCGATCCCCGGCCAGGGAGGGACCCACAGGGCGCAGCAGACCTCTCCTGTCCCCCCGCTGCGCCCCTCAGCAGTGTACTTTGTCGATCTGCCTGTTCTGCTCCCCACTCTGTCTCTGGGGAGTCCTCTCACCCCTGCACCTCTGGCCTGCACCCCAGCTCTCGTGTGCCGAAATACATAGAAACAAATCTTAAAAGAAAGGAAATGTAGATTCTTGGGCTCCACTGGAAGCCTGGGCAGGGCCTGAGAATCTGCATTGCTGCGAGGAGGCTCTGACAAGCCCCTGCGCCGCGGGGTGCTAGAGTGCACCCCAGGCTCCTTTCCTGAAGGGGGCCCTGGAGTTCATTAGGCCTGAGAGGGGCAGGAGCCTCCCTCGCGGGCCTCCTGCCCTGGCTTCGCTGGTGTTCCTCGGCTTGAATCATAAAGCCCAGGTCAAGCCTGCGGGCGCAGGGCATACCCAGGGGTAGGGCTGGATGGGGGTGTGAGGGCCTGCCCCGCCAAGGGGCCTCTAGAGCCCCAGGCAGGCCGACCCAACCCCGTGCTCTGCTCCCCATGGGCCCTGCTTCCTGGGGTCCTTCCCAGATGCCCTCGCCTGGCCTTGGCTTTACCGGGGCTGGTAGCTCTGGGCCCACCGGCCCCGCCACTCCAGCTTCCCTGCTGCTCCCCACTCTATCCTCTGAAACCCCGCTTGCTCTCGGGAGCCAGAAGCCCACCCCTGCACGGCCGCCCGCTGAGGTCCCCAAACTCGTGCTCATGGGAGGCCTCCCTCTAGCGCGAATATCCACGGAGCTCCCACACTCCGGAGCCAGGCCCTGGGGGTGCAAAGGAGCCAGGGCTTGGCCTGGGCGGCGCGGGCAGCCCTCGGCCACAATGCCGGAGCAAGCTGCGGTCCCTGTGGGTGCCAGGCTGGCCCCGTCCACCTGTGGGGTCCTCTGATCCCCAGAACTGGGCACACACTCCAGACACTCCAGACACAGTAACCAAAGCCCGA
>NW_004567103.1:2449074-2460314 GCF_000260355.1 Condylura cristata | reverse complement strand
GGAAATGTCCAGAAACTCAGGAAATGACCAAACCTGGCCCTTTGAAATCAACCGTGCAGTGCAGCAGGCTAGACCAAAGCCCTCCTTCGCCAGCCCCGCCGGCTCCTGCCCCCTCCCGGCCTGGGGGCCGGCTCCTGCCCCCTCCCGGCCTGGGGGCCAGCCTGCGGTGGGCTTCCTGTCCTCACCTCCCTGGGCTCTCCCGGGCCACAGGCAGGGGCTCTTCCCAGCCCCTCCCGAGCCTGGAGTGACTCGCTCAAGCGTCACTGTTGACAAACCGCACTCTGGATGCGCTCTGGGCCTGGGCTGAGGGCGGGCCAGCCAGGTCGCTAGGTGTGAGGGGAGGGGCCGGCCCACACCAGCCTTCTGGGGGCGTGACAGCCGGGGCAAGGCCCGGCCTCTGCCCTGAGGCGCAGTGAGACACCCCCCCCCACACACAGCCTACTGTCCTCTCAGGGCAGCGACGGCGCCAGTCTCCTCCTGGATTTTATTTTTATGTCTCGGTGGTTACCGTTCGCTCTCCCGTACGCGCACACGTACCACACAGCGTCCAGCTGTGCCTGCACCCCGTTTACTCCCTCCCTCACCCCCAGTGTCACCCCTAAGAGGCGAGGATGCAGGGACCCCACTTGCAGACCTCCTGGGGCTCCCACGGTCCGCTGCGGGCAGAGCCGGTCCTGCCCCGTGGGGGCGGCCGCCAGGGCCAGGCCTTTGCGTGAGGGACATTGCGAGCCCATGTGGCACTTTCTCCTGAAGCCTGGCTCAGCTCTGCCCGCGGGTTCCATGGCGCATCCCCAGGGACAGAGCCAGCTCGTGCTGGACCCGCTTGCCACGGTCTGCCTGGGGCTGCTGGAGTCTCCGGCTCGATTTCCTCCACCTCACCGAGGCTGGTGGGCAACTGGTCAGCCTGGCCTGGGCCTCCGAGCTTCTCTCTCCCTCGTCCCCTGAGCACTTACTTGGAGGTCTCAGGCCGTCCTGTGACCACACACGGGGCTGGGCCTGCAGGACACCCCCCGCGTCCTGACGCAGGGAGCAGCGCCCGCGGCCTGTCCCTCCCCAGGCCCGCGCACCGGAAGCGGGGCACCCCGCATGCGCTGTCCAGGCCCCAGGCACCCCTGCCCCCTAGCTCAGCACGACACACCCCTCTCCCCAAAAGGTCTAAGCCCCAGGCCAGGAGCAGCGTCCCCTGGAGCCTCCCAGCGGCACAGGCCGGGCCGACGGGGTTGTGGCCCATGGGCCGCTCGGACCTCAGACCCGCGGAACTGTGGGGGGGGCCCGTCTGTGGTGGGGCGCCACAGGCCCGTCGAGAGTGCAGGCACTGCCCTTGCAGGTGGGACCCCAAATCCGCAGACCTCATCTGCCGCTGATTTCCTTCAATCTTTCCTGTGCCAGCTAGCTCTGAGACATTTGGAGCTGCGTGATTTTGCCTTCGCTTGTCAAGAAATACTGTTCAGCAGAGAAACCCATCAGCCCTGGTGCCAACACCTTGGCGTGTGGAGGGCTGGGGCGGGGGGCGGGGGTGGCAGCGCCCTGATGGTCCCCGTGGGATGGAGGGCAGCTCAGAGCAACCGCGGGGTCGGGGGACCTCGTCAAGGCCGGCTCTGCGCTGGGGGGTCTGCACGCTGGCGTCTGTCGGTCTCCGTGTGCCGCCTCTGTGCGAGCCCAGCACCCTCTCCTGCCGCTCCAGGTCATGCTTACTTTGGAAAAAGGGATCGTTTTCTTTCTCAAGACCTGCCGGGTGACAACCGCTGAACGCGTGCTCCGTGCTCATCACCTCCTGGGGCGCAGGGTGGCGGCCCCCGCCTCGGTCCGCGTCCTGGCTTCCCAGCAGAGCACGGCGGCTCAGAGACAGTGGCCGATTCAGCCGAGGCCACGCAGCCGAGGCCACGCAGCGAGGCCACGCACTGGCACGAGGTGGAGGGGAGGCCGGGCTCCAGCGAGGTGGGAGAAGACGTGATTTCTAAACCTCTCCTCACCGGCTTTAATTTAGAACCTCTGACTTAAAGCAAGTAGCATTTTGGGGAGATTCTGGAGACTTCAGACACGGGTAAAGTAGGCAGTGACCCCACCTTTTATAGGGGTCCCCTAGGCCTCACAGCCTGTGCCCACAGCTGCCCTGCTCCTGGATTTGGCAATTTCTGTGATATTTCTGCAGCAAATACAGAAATCAGCTATAATCATATTTCTCCAAATGTAGCCTTGGGGCGGCGTGAGTGGGGGGTGCCTGAGGGGAGGAGGGGAGGCCTGTTGATCCCAGAAGGCTTCTTCTCGCCCTGAGGGAGAGTCCCCCATTTCCTGCCGCTGACTTGGGGCCCATTTCCCCTAGGGTAAGTGACTTTCATCTTGCCTCTGAACTGGTTTCAAGGGGACTAGAGAACTGTAGAAAGTTCAGGCAATGGATTTGATAGTTCAGCACTAGGAAAAGTTGAGTGCCAGATGGCATGTTTAATCCGGAGACAAAGAAATTTCTAGTCATCTTAAAGTTCAAGGCCAACTTCCGAAAAAGGAGCTGGGCAGAAAAGGAGACTCTGCTTTGGTGTTCAAGAATCCACCAGGAATGTTCGTGTCACTCAGACGCGAGCAAGACAGGTCTTTCAGCTGTCCTCACTCTGAGGAGGATTGAAGTCTAAGAGCAGCATGAGAAAGAAAGCCCTTTGGGCCATGGTTTGAAAAATATGAAAGCTTGGAAATTTTGTCTCATGAGTGAGATTTCTTGGGAATCGGGCTCTGAAATGTCCAGGGGCTCAGCTGTGAGCCACAAGCTGCTTCCGTCATCTGCTTACTCGGACAACGGGAAAGGGGGTGAGGCAGCTGAGGGGCCTCAATGAAGGTGGGGAGCCTGGGAAGAGAGGGGCGTAACTTGCACTGCATCTTATCACTCCTGGCCCAGGGCAAGGATGCAGCCACTGCTTCTTGCCTGGCTAAAAGAAAGTTCTCGAAGGATTCGGTATGCCAGGAGCTCGCTGATGCAAGTAGGCTGTGTTGGCTCGCCTGGGACTAAGTGATGCCCCCAAGGCAGCTGCCTGGGCCCTGCCCTTGCCACCCCCAGGCCCTCTGGCCCAGCTCCCGCCTCCCTGCCCCAGCCGGCCCCAGGCTTCTCCAAGCCGCGTGTCCTCTGGGGAGTCTGTGTTCTGCAGGGCTTGCTCTGGTCGGACATTACTCATCCAGTAACAGTGAGTCAGCGTCCCAGTTTGAAACTCATCAAACACCTGGATAATTGATGTTCAAAGCTTCCAGCTCTGGGCGACAGCTAGTGCAGGGCAAAAGGGCTGGGGTACACAAGCGAAGTGTGGGTCCTCAGAGACACGTTGGACTACAGACCTCCCCCCCCAACCCCACCCCCGTGGTCCCTGGAGGCTCTGGGGCGCGAGCATCAAGAGTGGAGGAGCCAATCCCCCACCTTCCCCTGCTCCGGCACGCCAGCCCCATCAGCATCCTTTGCATAGTCCCATGCTTCTCGGGGTGCAAGCCTAGGCTTCCCCAGGCCGGGTGGGGCTGCTAAACCTGCCTGTTTAACCTGTTGGCCCTCCCCTGTTGCAACCACCCATGAGGGTAAGTGTGAAAACATGACGCTGTTTTCAAGTTTGAGAACCCCGCTTTACGACGCAGGCGAGCCTCAGGTTATAACACAGGTGACCTTACTTCACTCTGCTTCACAAATACTGTGTCTTTCAGAAAATGAGGTTCTGGATCACCCGGGCCCGGGCAAGACCACCAGTGCTTTTCCCGGGGCAGAACTCTCTTAGGGGCACATTTTGACCATTCTGCAGTTTTCAGAGTTCCGCCGTCATTCTGCGTGTCCTGGCCTCGGTGTGAGGGGCCGTCCATGTCACTGTTGTCTGGGGTGCATGCACCGTGCCCGTGCAAGCCGGTAAGCTCAGTGGCGAATCGTGTGCGCTCGGACTGTGCACCGCTGGCCGCCATCACTCTCCCCTGCCCCTCAGGCCTCCCGGCTCCCTGGGACGCGACAATATGGACGTCAGGCCCGATCATGACCCTGCTGAGGCCGCTTGGCGTTCAAGTTCAAGCTGCAAGTCTCTCTCTGTGAGTTAACAAGCTAGACATGATGAAGCTTCATGAGGGAGGGGTTTTGGAAGCCGAGAGATGTGGAAAGCCAGGCCTCGTGGGCTGGTGAGCCGAGCTATAAAGGCTGAGGGGAAGTTCCTGCAGGAAATGAGAAGTACCGTGCAAATATATAAAAATGGGAAATGGCGCTGTTGCCGCTGCTGCAGAGAAAGGGTCAGCGTGATAGGCCATTCAGCCAGTCACCACCTTCCCTCATGCCAGAGCCTTCTCCAGAGGGAAGCTTGGCCTCTTTGATGCCTGAGGACTGAGAGGCAAGGAAGCTGCAGAAGAAAGGCCTGAAGCGAGCAGAGGCTGGGCACAAGGCTTAAGGAAACGGCTGTCTCCATAACTCAAAGCACAGGTGCAGCGGGAGGTGTGATGCCGACGCCGCAGCAGGTTTCCGGAAGAGGCAGCTGAGACCGTTGGTGGAGGTGGCTGCACGGGACAATAGATTTTCGCTGCAGGCCAAACAGCCTTATACTGGAAGAAGATGCACCGAGGGCTTTCATAGCTGGAGAGGAGAAGTCAGTGTCTGGTTTCAAACCCTCAAAGGCTGGGCTGGCTCTTGTGGGGGTCGAGGCAGTGGCAGACTTGACGTTGAAGCCAGGCTCACTCGCGGGGGTCCTCAGGAAGCAGCCATGGTTTTCCTGACTGTCGCAGACGGCACACGGCCGAATGACAGTGAGTCGCTTACAGTGTGGCTGGCTGAGTGTGCTACCGCCTGGTTGAAAAGTAATGCTCCGAGGAAAAGATCGCTTTCTAAGTTGACTCTCGGGTGACCTTGCGCCGGCACCCCGAGAGCTCGGAGGGAGATGGCCCCCGAGATGCTGTTTCTGTGCTGCTGACACGGCAGTGATGCAGCTCGGAGGTCAAGAGTCCTTTTGACTTGCAAGTATTATGCTATTATTTGAAAGGAGAGGTTTGTTAGCCAAAGGAGAAAGGAAAGAGAGGCACTTGCAGTCACAGGCTGCAGGAAGACTGCTGGAGCCGCAGTGTTTCATGTCTCGTAAGGTCATCGTGATCGTGGCCAGCCCCCTCGGCCGGGTTGGGGCCAACGCAGCCGAAAACCTTCCGGAAGGCCACCAGGAGTGTCCACGACTCATGGGAGGGAGTCAAAACCGCCGCTAACAGGAGCTTGGAGGAAACTGATTGCAGCCCTCCTGGGTGACTTTGAGGGGTTCAGGACTGCAACAGAGGTGGTCGCTCCGATGGGAAGGGCACAGCGAGAGCTCGAGAAGCGAGGCCCGAAGATGGGACAGTCGGCTGCAGCCTCGGGATCGAGCTTCAGCAGCGACAGGGTTCTCAAACACGAGCCCAGCACGTGGCTCCCTGAGAAGGAACCGGCTGCCGGACAATTCTGGGGCATTGTGGGCAGGACAGCAAAGCTTTTAGAACAGGGCGTGAACTTAGTTGCTAAAACAGCAGCAGGATTTGACAGGGTCAGCTCCAGGCTCGAACTAAGTCCTGGTGCCATCAGATAGCGCCGTGAGCTGCGGAGAAATCTTTTCGGCAAGAAGAAATGGATCCCTGCGGCAAAGTCCATCCATCTTATCTTAACAACTCACAGCCACCTCCCACGTCCAGCAGCCAGCACCTTGATCCGCCCGCAGCTTCAGCTTCGCTGGAAGTGACCCACAGAGAAGGCCCAGGTGTGGCTCACAATTTTTTAGCAGTAAAGTAGTTTAAATTCAGGTATGCGCGTGACTGCGGGCTACTTAGTGTGAGCCCAAGGCTCTGGCTCCGGCAGGCCCAGACATTCGTGTCACCCCTTCCTGCCCACCCTCTCTGTGTCCTGGTGTCCTGCAACCAAGCCCTGACTGTGCATACGATCATCCCCGTCAGCATTTCTCCTCTTAAGATCGTTAAGTGATGTCAGAGTGTTAGTGACGCCCACGCCCAGCTCAAGGCCACCTCTCCCATGCAGCTCTGGGTGGGTACCCCACTCGTGAAAACGGCTCCCCTCATCTTACGTAGGGAGAACTGAGGTAAAAAGAATGAGAGGCGACCTGAGGCGGGTCCCCAGACGCCCTGGTCCTTAGCCGGGTCAGTCAGGGAGGGTGGGCAGCCGCCAGCCCCCAGCCGTTTCCTCCAGGCCAGAGGCGGCTCAGGCTGCTCTGGAGGGGGGAGAAGCCAGGGATGAAAGGAAATAAATGTCTCCCGGGGGCCCAGGCTGCTCAGTCAGCATCTCCCTGAAGACACCATGGGGGCTCTGCAAAGAGACCACCCACAGACTCGGAGGTTCACCCCCCTCCGCTGCCAAAATGCCTCAGCCCCACGACCCAGAACCATCCTTGGGGGGGCAGGGCGTTCCTGCTCCCTTTCCCCCGGGAGGGCCGCCCACCTCGCCTCGGCTCTCCGCCAGCCCCAGCCCAGCCACCTCGCTCGCAGCTGTGCCCCCAGCCTCCCTGCAAAGCCCCGTCCCCCCACCTCCCAGGAAAGATGTTATGAACGGATGAAGGGACTTTTGCCGTTCTAGGGGGCGGCTAGGGGAACCTCAGAGCACCTGACTGACCCCTTCCTCGGGGAGGCCCTGGGCTCACAGAGCCGGGAGAGGACCCAGCCTGCGAGAGGGGGTGTCTGGTTCCGGGGGTGGGCTGCTGAGACCGCGGCTGCAGCCCGAGGTGGGGCCTGCGGTGGGGCATTGGAGGGGCCTCCTCTGGGGTGGCCACCGGGTGGCCCTAGGACCAGAGGGGCCTCCTGAGGGTCTCTGCCTGCGGGGCAGAAAGCTGTGGCCAGTCGCTGTCTCTGGAGTTGCTCCTTAACTCCTGGGGAGTCCTCCCCAGGAGGGGTTCCCGGGACAATTTGGACGCCAGGAAGGGCAGCGCTTGAGTGTGAGGTCGAGTGTGATGGGGTCTGTGCTCTGCTCTCATGGGCTGGGAGGCTCTAGACACCCACAGATTCTCTGCTGCACCAGGCCAAGCAGGGCCCAGGGCAGCCAGGCACATGGCCAGTATGGACAGAAGCAAAGGCTTGAGCGGAAAGACGGAGAAGCGTAGGGAGGACACAAAGTGGCACGGGTGGGGACATCCCACCCTGTCAGTCTGCACAGAGGTGACCTTTCCCCCAAAAGGCGAAACATTGCCTGGCTCGTCAACAAATAGACTCAGGGGACTCACAAGCCTGGGTGACTGAGTCAGTGACTGTGGTAAACACCCACATGTTAGGTCAAGAGCAGAAGCAGAATCATCCAGCACCACCCCCAAGAAGGCAGCATCCCCAGCATCTGAGTCACGCGGTGCTTTGGCTGGGAGCCAGCCAGGTACCCAGGACGGTTCTGGGGACGGTGGGCCTCTGTCCCGTGGGAAGGGACCTGAGCAGCAGGGGGCAGGGGCTCGCGGATGCTGCCAGGCCCTAGCGGGCGTCTGGTGCGCTCTGCGCCCCAGCCTCATGCGCCTCATTTACTCCTGCACCCCCACACTCACACGGCGCCCCCACCTCAGGCAGGCCCCTCGCCTGGGCTAGCTGTCCTCGAGGATTTAAAAATCCTCCACTCTTGAATGGAGTTTGAGCGCGCGCGTGCACACGGGGCCTGCAAACTCGCGGCCAGACTGCCCGTTAGGCCGCCTGCCCATCACCCTCATGGCGCCTGCAAGGACGCGTGACCCCAGGTCACAGGTGGGGGATGGAGCGCCGCGGAGAAAGCGGGGACAGGCGGCACAGAAGCTGCTCCCTGTCGACGTGACATCGGGGCCTGTGTTTTCTCCCAGCCTCTTGCTCCCCGAGTGGAGGGATGCCACGAGGCGTCACCTGCCTGGGGAGCCCGGCTCCCCCTTGCATCAGATTGTTTCACTAAACACCAGAGCGTTTGCTCACCTGCCAGTGAGGCGTCCCCGGGCCTCGGGCCCCGCGTGGCTCTTCCTCCCTCTGCCGTGGCCTGTCTGTGGGCCCCAGCAGGCCGTCCGGCGTGCCCAGGGCTAGGTGCGGCCGGAGCGCCGCGGCCCAGGGCTGGCGATCCTTGGAAAGGGCTTCCGGGAAGCATTTCTGACCTTCAGACCTGCCGCGGCCCAGAACTGGCCCGGTGCCTGGGACAATCACTTCCTGGCTGGGTGTTTACCTTCCTGGGCCCCAGGGGCCCCGCCAGGGTGGCGGCCACACACCAGCCCAGCCGCCCCCAGGAGGGGAGGCAACGCCCGCGGAGGGCTGGGGGACTTGGCTGGCCCCTGGTGCGAGGAAAGCTGGCGCCCTCTGCTCGCCCAGGCCTCTCCTCTCCCTGCCCCCGCCCCCGCCCCGCAGATGCCAGCCAAGCCTGGGTGCCCTACACCCCACTCTCAGGCGCGCCTCCTGCCCGCCTGCGTGTCCTGCCTCCGTGTGACCACGTCCAGGTGTGAGCCACTTGCTGCTGTTTGGGAACTGCTGTTATGGAGGTGGCTGTTGGTAGTGTCTCGCTGCTTCCAGCCGTCTTCCGTGCCCCGACCGCAGGGACAGGCCCCGCACGCTCACGCTGGATCATCGTGCTTGTTCTGTCCAAGGGCAGAGAGGTAGGCCCGTTGAAGATGCAGAAACAGCTCAGAGAAACGGACCCTCTTGCCCCCGGCCACAGGGCCGATGAGTCGGGTATGCAGACCAACGGCTCTCAGCCTGTGCCGCTGGCCATGTGTCATTGCCTGAATGTTTATTTTTGTATAAAACTCAAGTCACCCATTGTATTAACTATCTTGCTGGCAACACATTAACCAAAGGCAGAGGCTTCAAACAAGATGTGTTTGTTCTCTCAAGTGTCTGAGCAGGGCCAGGAATCTGGGCAGGGCTGGACTCTCTGCTCCAGGTCACGGCGGCCGTCGAGGTGGGGAGCCGAGATTGCTCCACAGGGGCGGGTGGGGCTTGCATGCTCCCCAGGAGCCGGAAGCATCGTTCCCTGCGGGCTGTTGCATCGAGGGCTGCCCCCACCGGCCGCTGACCTGAGGCCACCCCAGGCCTGTCTGCTGTGGCAGCACGTTGCCAGGTGTACGAGAGAGAGCCCGGGATGCTGGGGTGTCCTCTTCCTTCTCCTCCCGCGGGTCACGCGCCATCACTTCTGCTGAAGCTGATGCAGTAGGAGGAAGCTGTCAGGTATAGCCCGCACTCAAAGGATCTCACCAAGGCAAGAATAGCAGGGGGTAGGAAGTGCTGAGGCTCATCTGGAAGGATCTACCGTAACCTTCTGGGTGCCAGAAAACACTGGTTTCAGTTTTGCTTCAGAAAGCCTGATGAAAGTGATATCCATCCATCCATCCACCCACCCACCCACCCACCCACCCATCCACCCACCTATCCACCCACCCAACCACCATCCATCTATCCACCCACCTATCCACCCACCTACCCACCACCCATCTATCCACCCACCCATCCACCCACCACCCATCCATCCACCCACCTATCCATCCACCCACTGACCACCCACCCACCCACCCACTATCCATCCATCCATCCATCCATCTCTTCACTTATTTAACAACTATTTGAGGAAGACACTATAAGCCAGTCCCCATACCAAGCTCAGATGATACCAGAATACATGAGAAGATTCCCTGTTCCCGTCACTGTATTGGAAGAAGCCTGGCAGAGCTTTCACATATGTGAAGTTACAGGGCTGGGCGAGTATTCTGCTCTACAGGCGCTTCAGCTCTCTTTCCTTCAACCTGTCCTCAAATGCCACACTCTGAGATCCTCTCCTCCTGCTCACTCTCATGTCATTGTCTCAGATACATTGCTATACCCTGGGGGTAAATAGGGAGCTTGTCAAAAGCATGCATTTCCCTTTTCTCTAGGCCTCCATCTCGCTGCTTCAGAATGGACCCCAACAACATCTGCCCAGGTGACTGCAATATCCTTAAATGTGTGTCCTGGCTCAGTCTCTTCCAGCTGCTTCCTGTCCTCCCCACCCCAGGCAGTCAAAATGCTATGCGCATCTGCTAACAGTCCCGGGCTTGTCACTTTTCTTCTTTAAAAAATGTTACATTTCTTACTCATTGGTAAGCTTCCAGAAATACTCTTTCTATACATGCTCTCTTTCTCTCTGCTTCTCTGTCTCTCCCCCTCTCTCTGGCTCACATGCACTGTTAAGTATCTATCATCTTGTAGTTTCCAGTGCAGTGCACCTCATGGTTCTTTGCTCTTTCCAATGCTTGTTTACTGCTCTGCTACAGGATTATTCTGGGACCATACTGAGTGCCAAGGACCGAATGTTTGTGCCCTTCACATATTGAAAGTCAACCCCACTGTGGTGGTATTTGGAGGAGACCTTGGGATGTGATTTGGTCGTGAAGGCAGAGCCCTTGTGAGTGTTGTGAATGTCCTTAGAAGAATCCCCAGAGGCTCCCTTGTCCCTTCCACTGTGTGAGGACAGAGAAGACAGCCATCTTGAACCAGGAAGAGGGTCTTCATCAGACGCCAGATCAGAACCATAAGAAATAGATTTCTACCATTTATAAGCCCTCTAGTTCATAGTGTTTTGTTAAAACAGCTTGAATGACTTAAGGCACTGAAAAAAATCCCTTTCGAGGTCTGTAGCTTTGTTCTGGGTGATTATTTTTGATAGGTCATTGATGGGTTTAATAATCATAAACAGGTTATTTTAAAGTGATTATTATCACTGTGATTATTAAGAATTGAATATTCAAGTATAAGTTTTGTTCATCTTAAGAGAATTTCTTTCAAGATTATTTAATAAGCTCCTGGACTGAGTTTGATTTGGGGGAAAGAAGAGCAATTCAAATGTTTGAAGCTTTAAAAAGTTATGGTTAGTCATAATGAGATACCACCTCACCCCAGTGAGAATGGCACACCTTAAAACAACTAGCAACAACAAATGTTGGTGAGGATGTGCCGGTGGGAATGCAAACTAGTACAACCACTATGGAAAACTGTTTGGAGGTTCCTCAAACTGCTTAACTGCTCGAACTGCTCCTCAAACATGGAACTTCCATACGACCCAGCAATCCCACGCCTAGGTATCTACCCAAAAGACACACAAACACTGATTCAAAAAGACACCTGCACCCCCATGTTTATTGCTGCTTTATTTACAATTGGAAAGACATGGAAACAACCCAAATGCCCAAAAGTAGATGACTGGGTTAAAAAGATGTGGTACATATACACAATGGAATATTAACTCAGCTACCAAAACATAAATAAATAAACACATGCCTTTTGCAGTAACATGGATGGAGCTGGAAAAGATGCTTAGTGAAATA
>NW_004567103.1:2396862-2448974 GCF_000260355.1 Condylura cristata | reverse complement strand
GCAACCAAAAAAAGAAACACATGTCTTTTGCAGCAACATGGATGGAGCTGGAAAAGATCATGGTTAGTGAGATAAGAAAATTACCAGATGGTTTCTCTCATAGCAGGAGTATAATGGACCAGGCAAGAAAATAATAATAACAATAATAATAATAATGAATGGCTATAGACTAGAGACATTTTACAAGGGTGGAGTGGGGAATGGGATCAAAAACAGTAGGGGGAGGAAGTACGCTGGACTATGGTGATGGCACACGGGTGACTTGGTGATGGGAAACCCATGGGGAGTACAATTGAGATTAAAAAAAAGTACAAAATGATGTAAAAATAAACTATTATATATTTAAAAAAGAAAAAAAGTTATGGTTAGCTAAACAATTTTTTCTGTCAAGAAAAAAAGTCTAAGCGAAAACACGAATCAGGGCTCTCCCTGGTGGCGCAGCAGGTTAAAGCACAGCACTAAGAAGCTAAAGCCTCTTCCACTGAGTTCAGTCCCTGCCCCGGAGGTGACCACGTGGTGCAGCAGACCTCTCCTGACCCACCCGCTGCTCCCCTCAGCAGTGTGCTTCATCGATCTGCCTGTCCTACTCCACATTCTGTCTTCTCACCCACCACACCTCTGGCCTGTACCCCAGTTCTGTATGCACAAGTAAATAAATCTTAAAAAAAAAAAAAAGTACAAATCATTATAACATCTATTGACCACCTCTGGGCCAAACTGTTCTAATGAATGATGTTTGCATTAATTAGCTTGCTGAATCACAACTATTGCTCATTCTGAGAAAGACAGATATACAGCAGTTAAATAATTTGCCCAAGGTCACATGCATTTTTCTGAACACATAGAAATGTTAGGATAGGTGTGAGTCATGTATATGTAATGTAAATATATATCTTATCTCAAAAGCAAGAAAGCCAAACCTCTAGGTGCCATCAGTGAATAAGTAATTCCTAGATGATTCTATTTTTACCCTGGGGATCTAGTTCTTTAGAGCTATTACATACATGTCCTGGGATGTGTTTGTTTTAAATTAATAGTTGTGAGAGGAATAAGAATCAAAACTTTTGGACTTGAACACAGCAAGAAGTTTGGAGCATAAGCAAGAAAGCTTATGACTCAGAAGGTAAAAACTGCTTCAAGTCATAGGTAGAAACAGAATCTTCCAGGTCCATAGGAGACCAAACTTCTCACCACTCAAGAAGCCCAGACACTCGAAGAGAGAAACTGAGAAAGAAAGTTGAGAAATTGTGACCCCTTAAGATTTGGAAATAACTCTGGGGAGATGCCTACATTTGGGGACATCCTCATTATCGTTCCAGTGAGAAAAACATTTGAGGAATGTTTGAACTTGGAGAACACTGAAGAAACAATATGAAGACAGGCATCCCACCAAAACAATGAAAGAATTGACACATGAGGAAATAGAGACAAGGGAATTATATAAAAAGGAGGCATAACAAAATTAACTAGACTTAAGATAAAAATCTACAAAACAAGAATAGGAATTGCTTTTTTAAAAATTAAGATATTTTAGGCCCTCCCTGGTGGCGCAGCAGGTTGAAGCACAGCACTAAGAAGCTTAAGCCACTTCTGCATGGGTTCGATTCCCGTCTGCCCCGGAGGAGATCCACATGGCGAGGCAGACCTCTCCTGACCACCCGCTGCTCCCCTCTGCAGTGTACTTCATAGATCTGCCTGTTCTGCTCCCTACTCTGTCCCTGGTGGATCCTCTCACCCTTCGCATTTCTGGCCTGTACCCCAGTTCTATATGCATAAATAAATAAATCTTAAAAAAAAAACCTTTAAAAAATTAAGATATTTTAGAGCTTTCAAAAAAGTACAAAGTGATGTAAAAATAAACTATTATTAAAAAAATCATTTCAGAAAGAAAAAAAAAAAACATGTTCTGAGCCTAACAGTATTTTTTCCCCACTTTTTTCTAATAGTATTTTAATAAACCTCACTCAGTGAAACAACTTCAAAAAGGGAAAAACTAAAGAAAATGTAAGAAGATTCTCCCAGAAATAATGATTTTTCTATTGAATTTTGGGGAGGGCATATTGTTAAAAGGAGAGATATTGTTTTCTTAAAAAAAACTATTGTAAATAATATATTGTATTGTAAATTAAATATATAATAAAAAATTAAGATATTTTAGAGCTTTTAGGTTCACAGCAAAACTGGGGGAAGGTACAGAGCTTTCCCATAGCTCCTCTGCCCCCACGCTCCCATTATCAACAGCTCCCACTGTCCACAGCCTCGTCCAGAATGGCACATCAGTTCAAATTAGGTTGGAGAAATGTATAATGACCTAGATTCATTATTCTGGTATCTCACGCAGTATTTTTGTTGCCCTAAAAATCATCTGTCTTCTCCTATTAATCACCTCTATAGCCCTGGTACCCACCAAACTTTTTACTGTCTCCATAATCCTGCCTTTTCTCAAATGTTATATTTAGAATCCTAAGTACATGGTCTGTACAGACTGGCTTCTCTAACTTAGTAACATGTATTTCAGTTTCCTCCATGTCTTTTCATGATTTGATAGCTCATTTCTTATTTGTGATGGTTGATAAAATTAAATTTTAAAGTAGATTAGTAGGACAAAGCAGAAGTTGCAGAAATAAAAAATTACTGCATAAAAGAAATGTTTCAAGACCCAAGTTTATTTTAGCGATTTGGACTCATCCAGGATGAAGATTCAGGCAACAATGAGAATGAAAGACAAAAATAAGTCTAATGACTTCTGGAGAACAAATCAAGGAAATCCAATATACACTTACCAAGCTGTTGTGAAGGGAGATTGGTGAGTGGAGGAAAAAGGACATTCAATGAAATAATGACTGAAATTTGCAGAAGTGAAAAACACATGCCCTGAGTTTGAAAATAGTGTGCTGAATCCTGGGCAAGAAAAATAAAAATGAATCCACACCTAGACACCCAACATGGAAATACAGAGCATCAAAGAACGAAACATACAAATGACCAGAGAGAAAACATGGCATCAAAGCAAGGTGTGGACCCCACTGTTCTGGGGGGTCGTCTCAGCACTTCTTCCAGGAAGTCTCCCAGACGACACTTGTTCCTGCCACTTCTCCCAGGCTGAATCACTGTGACTATCACAGTCCACCCCACACCACTCGGCCTCTGCCTTCTTCAACCTCTGATCCCTCAAGCTCATTGTTTACTGCCCTGTACAAATAAGGAGCCTGGGCCACTCTGGGGTGCAGCCACATTTCTCTGTATTTCCTCCCCACATTAGCAGAGTGCCCAATAAATAGCTTTGGACCCATAATTAATTGATCCTTTGAAGTCAAAGGTCATTGCCTCCTTAAGCTCCCTTGAAAGCATGTTTCCCCTCATGGTGGTCCAGCTGGCACTGAGCCAAGGGGCACGCCAACGCCACCCTCAAAGCCTGCGTTCTGTCACTTACCACAATCTTAAAAATAATGCCTTTTAAAATGAATACTATCCCAAAGTACCTGGAAGTGTGCAAGAAGGTAAGTATACATAGTGTGTAATCCCACTCGTCACAATTACTGGTAACATTTATTTATTTATTTATTCAGTCTTCATTCAGCAGGTATTTACTAAATGTCTACTTTGTTCCAGGCACAAGTTGTAAGTTTGGGGCATGTGGCAATACATACTTTGATGACATTTTTGCTTATTTTTATATGGATTTTTGAGTCTGGAATACAAAAATTAACAAAAGTGGGATCCGACTTCATGTAGCATGTCTCACCCTCCTTATACTTCCCACTCTTCTGACTGTCGCTCAGGCGGGACTTAAATGGGCAGCTCGTAGCCACTTCATGGCTACGTCATGTGTCGTGACATGACTGTGCCACTACCCTGCAGTAACCCACCTTCGAGACCTCTGCTGCGGTCCCATGGGTTAGCCTGCGCGAGTAACAAGAATACAGACTCGACTTCGAGGTGATTCTGGGGCCCCTGGTGGGCTCTGGTCATGGGTCTGGGTGCATGGGCTTCTGTGTGGGGCTTTGAAAGGCAACTTCCAAAGTGAGCTGAGACCTGGTGAGAAGGCTAGGCCAGCACAGGAACAAGGGGACCCAAACTGGCCATGCAGGGACCCCCTGACGCGGCAGGCCACCAGGGAGCGCTATCCTGTCAGGGACACCATCAGCCTTTGCTGTAACCTCGCGGGAGCCAGGTGCCAACGGGCATCTGAACTTAGCTCTGAGCCATGGACCATCTAGAGCTGAAGATGCTGTGAAGGGACTTTGTCTGGTGAGGGGCAGAGGACCAAAGCACGGGGTGCCCTTCACCTCTTGGTTCAAGACCAAGCCAAGAGTGCGCTGTGAGCCCAGCTGGCCTGCCTTGATTTCCCCAGCCTCTGCAGCACCGCCCACACTGGCGGGGCACCTGGGGTGAGGTGGATTCTGTTCTGTGACTGTGCCAGCAAGTGACTCGTCCTGGGACTGAGCTCACGCGCAGGGAGCCTCAGCAGGGTTTCGGGGGGCAGGAGGGCGGAAGGAGAGGGCTCACTGCCGTGTGTGGGAGGCAGGGTGGGGCGGTTTCAATAGGCCTTCTTGTGCAATCCTCCTGCTCGACCCTGCCTGGGAAGGCCACAGTCTCGTCTCCTCACGCCACGAGTGTTCATGCAGCACAGCAAAGCACCAGAAACTTGTCTTCATCTTGCAGCAGACAGGGCATCCGGCCTCAAACTCGCACGGCTTGACGTCTATTGAGGTGGTTGTTGTTCTCGGTTATCAGCGGAGGACTCGGGGGTCCCGAGAGGTAGAGGACGAGGCTGCCCAGTAGCCCTGAGGTCCCTCAAGCCTTGCTCTGCACCCCCACCCCTCCAGTTTTACCCCCAGAAGCCTGCTCCCTGCCCCGCCCGCGACTTCCTCCCTGCATCCATTTTAAGAGGGAGACTTGCCTGCCACAGCCTGTGCCTCACCCTGATTCAGCATGACGAGTGGAGAACTGGATGGACCTCTTCCCGGCTAATGAGGAGCCGGGCCCCAACTGGGCCAGGGCTGGGCTGAGCACTGGTATCGCCCTGGAGCGTGCCAGCTGATGAGTGGGCAGCCGAGCGCTGGCAACCTGGACAGTACTTAGGCACAGGCCCTTGGCAAGGCTGCGAGTCGCGGGGTGAGGCCCGGGGGCGCGGGAGCTGCGCTGTCCTGGAAGCTGGGTTCCCACCGCCTCTGCCCACACACCCTGACTTCCGGCCGCTCTGGACCCCACCTGCACACGCAGCGGAGGTACTGTGTCTCCTAGAAAGGGCCCACCTGTTCCTTGTTGACCAGCGTCCTTGCTTCCCAGTAGCTGGGGGGAGATGGCCATGTTGGGGATACCGCAGATGACGTGACCTTAAATCTGCTCCACGGCCCCTTCAGTGCCTCAAGTGGAGCCCCACTCTGTTCCTGGGGTGTACTGGGGCTACTTGGATGGGGGTGTGTGTGGGGAAGGTTCAGATCAGCCGTCTCAGGAACACTCTTAACTCTGCCCTCAAGATACTGCTGGCCTGAACCTTCCAGAAGGATGCTCGCAAGTCCTGCCCTACCTGGGAGATGACACTGATCCTCTCAGTGTGGGGTTTGAGTCCCAGAGGCTCACTGGGCCTGAGCTGAATTGTTTGGCCCTACTGGAAATGGGGTTTTCTTGGGGCAGGAGGCTGGCAGAGTGTTGGCTTGCGGCCCCCGGCGACTCTGCTGGCAGTCGGCAGCTGCCTGCTCTTTGCAGACGGTGTGGTTTCCATGTAGAAGCCCACAGGCCTATCCTGCCCAGAGCCCCAGGACCAGAGCCGATGCCAGGAAAGCTACAACGTGCGTCTTTGCGCAGAATCCTTGGTTCTCGTGTTATCGGGCCCGGCCGGCTTGGTCATCTCCCGCACAGTACCAGTCTGGGAATTGCCAGAGTGGGGGCGGGAGAGTGGCAGTGAGGTCTCTGGACCTTGCCCTTTTAGGGTCCACGAGGTTGTGACGCCCGTGGGAACGAGAAGACAGGGCAGGGACCCAGTGGCCTCTCCTGAGGAACTCTAGCACTTCAGAGACCTAGCCGTGGGCCTGTGGCAGGGGAGCCCAGTGGTTGGGGGTCGGTTCTGGAATCTCCCAAAACCAGGTTCTAACCCCTTCTCCTCCACCACTGACAGAAGTCACCCACTGTCCCCCTGACCCATCTCTCAGAGCACCCACCTGTAAGGGAGCTGCAAGCCTGGCCGGGGGCTGCGTGGGAGAAGGCCGGCTCCTGGCTAGGGGCTCTGTCTGCTCGGTGCCCAGAGGCCGCAGGCCAGTCAGCGTGGGTCACCTCGGTGCGACATCTCAGAGCACCACTCTACCCACTTTTGACCCAGAAAAAAGCAGTTTCCGTGACTCCTCCCGGTGCTGTGTGTCTGGTGGCGAATGCCAAGGCGGGAGCAGACTGGTGCCGGCCCTCCAACCCCAAGGCGTCCTCTCAGCACCTTGTCTCGGTCTGGCCTGGAGCGGGAGGGGCCGCCCAGCCCCCTCACCAGCTCCCTCCCTGCCAGAGGGGGGGCCCCGGGGGTGGGGTGGGGGGGAGGCCCTTGTCCGGAAGAGACAGTCTCTAAGGGGCAGACCTGGGCCAGAATCTGAGTGTTTGACTCCCGTCTGGGTTCCTGTCCCTGAGCCAGTGCCAATGTTTGGCCCCTGGAGGCTTCTGCCGCCAGCTCGCTCCACGAGGTGTTAGAGCTCCAGGAAGATGCCACGAGGTGCGGGGAGCTGGCGTTTTCCAGAACGCCCCAGGGTGGCAGCCCCGTGTGGGCCGGAGCTGTCTCTGGCAGCAGCTCTGACACCCGTGGGTGGGAGTGCTCAGCTTCCTCGTCTGTGCAGTGGCGTAACCACAGCGTCTACTCCTGGGGTGTTGTGGAGGGTTCAGGGAATCAATATTTGTACCAGACAGAAGCTGCAAAGACAGAGTACAAATACCTGCGGCCCTAGGACGCCAGAGGGTGTGGGCATCCCCAGGACCACCGGATGTTTGTGACGATTCTTACGGAGATCCCGGGGTCGCCAGAGCAGTTTTGGCATGGGGGTGAGTCCGAGCCAGTGCTGAGGTGCTGAGAGTAGAGAAGAGCCTCGAGAAGAGGCCCCCCCAACTGACACGAGGCCCCTTTCCTTCCCCTCCTCCCGGGCTTTGACCCTAACGCCCCGGGGTGGGGGTGGGGCTGATCCCTCAGAGACAAGCAGCTTGTGGGAATGGGCGAGGGGAGCGCCCCCATCTTGCTCCGCCAGCCTCTCTGGCTCCATCTGCCCCTCGCAGCTTCAGCGTGCTTGTGGGGTCCGGTGGGGCCTCCCCTGGAAAGTGCCCAGGGGGAGTATGGGCCTGGCGAGGGCCCTCTGGTGTTGGCAGTTCCAGTAATTAAACCTCGCAAGCTACCTGCACAGACACCATGAAGCTAGAACAAAGCCGGAATCAGTTTGTCCCCACCCTCGGGAGACGGATTCTGCATGAGGAATGTGGCAAGCAGGAGCAGGCAGGGAGGGAGTGGGGGGAACAGGGACCCTCAGGCCCTGGGGCACACTGTTCTGTGCCTTCCCTCTCCCTGGTCTTTGTCCTGCCTCATCCCAGTCTGTAGTTCCCCTGGGAAAGCACAACAGGCTCCCTTCAACCCCTTGCCCCTGAAGCTAAAACAAAGACTTCCTAAAAAACAAACCAGATGAGATCCTCCCTCTCCTAAAAAATGTGTGTGATCTTCCCGATCTTCCCCTGACTGCCAAGCTAAAACCAACCCCCTGGGGCTGGTAAGCACAATCAAAGATAATCTGTGTCATTAAGGGTTAGGGAAACACAAAGCCAGACAGCAGAGAGAAAGCCCCAAGCTGAGGTCAGCGCTCAGCAGAGTGACACTAGAACCAGGGTGGTGATGGGCACGCAGAGAGACAGGAGTCCTCACGCCCTGCTGGTGGGCAGGCAAAATGGTGCAGCTGATGTGCAAACACTTTGCAGCTCCTTGAGCGGTTAAGCAGCATTATCATCTAACTCTGCAAGTCCACTCTAGGTAAATACTCAGGAGAATGAAACCACGGGTTCCCACTGAAAATAGCCCTTGAGTATTCACAGGAGCACGGTCGATAATAGCCCCAAACCGCAAAAACCCAAATGTCCATCAACCAACGACTAGACCAAAGCAAATGTTTGCTCCACCCTGTGGAATATTATGCAGCCGTAAAAAGGAACGAAGGACTGCCACAAGCTACCCTGGGGAAATATGCCGAATGGAAGCAGCAGTCCCCAGAGGTCCCCTATTGCTTGAGTCCATTTACATGAACCGTCCTGAAGACGGATGCTGAGAGATGGTTGAACAGCGTTTGCCATGGGCTGGGAGTGGGAAAGGAAAGCAGCTGCTCGTGAGTCTGAACTCCTTGGCAGGGAATGACAGTGCTCTGGATTTAAGCACAATCTCTTCAATCTATGAAAACCCACAGCATCCTTTCCTTAAAAATGGTCCATTTTATAGACTGAATTATATCTCAGTGGTAAAGATGGTCTGGGCAGGGGCTCCATCCGTTAGTGCTGGCTGGAGACCGGCCCACTGTCCTCTGCCCAGTTCTCTCTTCTAAGTCGCAAGCCACCGGCCCTGGCTACACTCGCCCCACGGAGCCTCTCTCGGGCCCCCCCTGAGGTAGAGACCCCTGTTCTGGCCTCTGGAGTCACCCGCTCAGCCTCACACCTCTCCCCACACATCCTCTTCTGACGCCTGAGACTGTCGTCTCGTCCACCCACTGCCCTGGGCTCGAGGTGTCTGTCTCGGCTTCCCTCCTCCTCAGGGAAGAGGGTCTGCTCGCAGGGTGGGTCAGAGAGCCTGAGTCCGAGGATGCTTGAGAGGCAACAGCCAAATTGGAATGCACCGACAGGCCATTTCCCCCTAGCACCTTCCACAGCGATCTCTGTGGACGTCAGTGAAGCCCCCACCGGGTTCCTGGAGAACCTCGGCAAGCTGCCTCTGCTTTCCCATCCTCCTTTCCACCTGCAACAGCATTCATTTTTCTCCCACCAACAGTTCATAACCAAGTTCCAACTCTGCCACATATTTTTTAAATTGATTTTTAAAATAATATTTTTGCATCATTTTGTGCCTTTCTCAGTTGCAATCCCCGTGGGCTTCCCATGCCCAAGTCCCCCTGTGCCATCACCACAGGCCAGTGCATTTCCTTCCCCCCGCTGCTTTTGATCCCATCCCCACGCCACCCCCGTAAAATGTCTCTGTTCTATAGCTGTTCGTTATTATTATTTTCCCCCTGGTCCGTTATACTGCTGTGAGTGAAGCCATCCGGTATTTTTCCTTTTCCGTCTGGCTTATCTCACTGAGCACGATCCCTTCCAGCTCCATCCATGTTGCTGCAAAAGGCATGTGTTCATTCTTTTTTTGCAGCCAACTCAGCCACTTCTAATGTGGCCAAGCCCTGCCTGCTGGGAGGTCGGGGCAGGTCTGGCCTTCATCCAAGAGACTTCCCTCTTGCACCTGTGTCCAGGCAAACACACACCTTTACCTGTGTCGTGCTGGGATCATTTTCATTCCATTGCGCTGTCATCAGAGAACAATCACTCTGCATTCATTACATTTACTTCTCAAAACCTTCAAGTTGGAAATAGGCTGTGCATGTAGGAAGAGCTGCAGGCCTAGGGGCCACAGAGGAGGGTGTCCATGCCTCTAGGGCTCACCCCACCCGGCAGGTAGGCTGCAGACAGCCTCCCCAGCAAACAGGCTGACAGGGGCATGTGGGCAGGAGGTTTATAGGGGAGCGTTCTGGGCGTAGCACAGGGAAGGGCGGGCTAGGTAGTGAGGACTCCCCAAAACGGGGGCAAGTGACCCAGCAAGGTCAGGGGTGGCATCACGCACACCTCGCTGCGCCCTTTTTGATCAAGTGCTTATTCTTGATTTTTATTTTCCGTTCCTTGGAAGGCTGCGCCAGCCAGTCAGCTGCCGGAGCTCCTCTGGCCGCCTCTGGTCCCTCCTTGCCCCAGCGAAGGGGCCACATGGGGCGCTGGGCCTTGCTGTCCCAGCCTGGGACCCAGCTTGGAGAGCCACCGCGTCATCACTTTCCTTCTCTTCTGAGGCAACTTTCCAGGGCCGTGCAGTCATGAAAAGCCCCGCGTGTGCCTCCTGGCTGGGCTGCAGAATGATCAGGGCAGGCGGCAGCCCAGGAGCTCAGCGTTTGAGCGACGTGCTGCTTGGCAAAGCGGCTGAAGTCCTACGCAGCTGCCTTGGGAAGCTGCTCACGTATAAACACACCTCACAGAACAGGCTTTCCCGGCACCCCTCCCTGCAGGCCACGGCAAGGTGGCCGGGGCAGGATTAGGAAATGGGGTCTTGGGGGGAGGGGGGTGGGCCCCCCGACCCGGCTCGGCTGGCTGTGGGGTGGGGGCGGTGGTCTGTGCAGGGAGTGAGGGGGGGTGGGGGGGCGCCTCAGCTTCTCCCCCACCCCCGCCCCCAGGCCATGGCGTCCTGCCCCGTCCTGCAGAGGGCGCCCGTGTTCCAGTCGGCAGCTCACGCCTACAGGATCCCCGCTCTGCTCTACCTGCCCGGGCGGAAGACGCTGCTGGCCTTCGCCGAGAAGCGACTGAGCAAGAAGGATGAGCACGCGGAGGTGATTGTCCTCCGCCGCGGCGACCACGACGCGTCCACCCAGCAGGTCCAGGTGAGGCAGGGTGGCGCCGCGTTTACTCTGTCCGCCAGGCTGAGGCCTAGGGCAGGAGGACTGTCAGCCAGAGACGGTGCCCAAGCCATGGGGGGGGCCCAGGGCTCCCCCGCCTGTGTCTGCTAGCTGCATGACTGACGTCCAGACAGGCTTCCTCGTGCCCCTGAGCGCCTGAGTTCAGCCTCACGTAACTGGGCGTGGGCGTCCCTTGAGTACAGTTTACCCGGAGTCAAGGACTCGGGTGCATGCTCGGCTGGAGCGCCAGTGTAGACCGCGTGCAGCGCTGACGTCATGATCCTCCCCTTCGGGGTCACCACTCCATGGTGACGGTTCAGAGAACAGATGGGCCTGGGTTCTAGACCTTGGTCACGCTTGCGAGAGCACAGTCTCCCGCAGCCCGCCTCCCCGCCACGCCTCTCATTCCGCAGATGTGAGATTCACGACACTTGTCTCCTTGGAGTTCTGGGGCAGGGTTGGATGGACCGGGGACCTCAGGCTCTTGGCACAGGGCCACCTCAGAACGTTTGCCAGGGGATCAGTGCCAGAGCAGCACTATGTGTGACATACACTTGGGGATGGTGGAAGCTCCATGAAAGCCCCTCAGGTGATGGTCCTGCCCGTCCCGGGCTGCATTACTAGAGTATGTTGTGTAGAAGATGGGAGGTGATTGTCGTTGGCTGTCCCCCGCTCGTTGTACTTGCTAGTAGGGCTTTACCTTTCAAGAACGAGAAGCCGGGCTGGGCTGGTCAGTGGAAGGAACCAGGATGAAGCTGGGGATAGCTCTTGCCAGAATCATCTTTGTGTGTGGGGTCAAGTCTAGCCAGCACTCTGGCCTGGGTGGTGGTAAGAACGGAAGCAACAGGCAGTCTGATAGAGGGGGGTTGCCTTGGGCCTGCCCCTGCTCTGGGGGAGCATGGGGGTGATGAGAGCGCTGGAAGAAGAGTTCTCCTCTGTGACCTTTGATCCTGACCCACGAGCCACATGCTGCGCCCGCCCACCCGGGGTGCAGCTGGCACTGTCCCTGTCCTCCTCAAGACTGTCTTCCTTTCTTCCTCCTCATGCTCAGTGGCACGCGCAGGAGGTGGTGGCCGCAGCCCAGCTGGAGGGCCACCGGTCCATGAACCCCAGCCCCTTGTATGACGAGGTCACGGGGACCCTCTTCCTCTTCTTCATCGCCGTCCCTGGGCAGGTGTCCGAGCACCACCAGCTCCACACCAAGGTCAATGTCACGCGCCTGTGCCAGGTCACCAGCACTGACTTCGGGAGGTCCTGGAGCCCCGCCAGAGACCTCACGGGCCTCGCCATTGGCAGCGCCTACCGGGAATGGGCCACCTTCGCGGTGGGCCCCGGGCACTGTCTGCAGCTGCACAACAAGGAGGGCAGCCTGCTGGTGCCCGCCTACGCCTACCGGATCCTCGGCCCGCTCCAGAGACCCTCCCCCTTCGCCTTCTGCCTCATCAGCCACGACCACGGGCGCACGTGGGGGAGAGGGGGCTTCGTGGGCCCCGACACCCTGGAGTGCCAGGTGGCCGAGGTCGGGCACGGGAGCCAGAGGCTGGTGCACCTCAACGCGCGCAGCTCCCTCGGGGCCAGGGTGCAGGCCCAGAGCTCCAACGACGGGCTGACCTTCCAGAAGCCACAGCCGGTGCAGAAGCTCGTGGAGCCCCCACCCAGCGGCTGCCACGGGAGCGTGGTCAGCTTCCCCAGCCCCCGCTCGGGCCCACGCGCCTCGGACAAGTGGCTGCTCTACACTCACCCGACGCACCCACAGCTCAGAACCGACCTGGGCGTCTACCTCAACAAGCAGCCCCCTGCACCCGAGGCCTGGTCGGAGCCCACCCTGCTGGCCCCCGGCAGCTGTGCGTACTCAGACCTGCAGGGCATGGGGCTGGGGCCCGATGGGTCGCCCCAGTTTGCGTGTCTGTACGAATCGGGTAACTATGATGAGGTCGTCTTCGTCATGTTCACCCTGAAGCAGGCCTTCCCGGCTGAGTTCCTGCCTCAGTGAGCCGGCCGGCCCAACAGTCTCCCTGCAGGCGGTGAGATCCAGAGGACAGGTTGATGGCGGGGGTCAGTGGCACCAGCCACTTTGTGTTTGTGGTTGAGTCTCACATGGCCAGAGGTGACTAGATGGGCTTTCGCAGGGCGTGACCTGGTGGGGGGCTCTGACTCGGTGTGACTCCCGGCACTGGGGCAGCCTCTCCCTGAGGCATAAGGCAGACATTGAGCAGTGGTCATTGCTGGAGGGAAAGTTAGGCTTCTGGGGCTGGGGGGCACCTGTGGGGGAGGAAAGGGCAGGCAGGGGCAGCGTGCCCTCCAGAGGTTGAAGGTAGGGCAGCCCCCGAGTATGGCATCTGTCAGACTGCAGAGTGCACAGAGGAGGCAGTGAATAAAGTCACTACGTCAATGGCTGCGGCCTCACGCGTCCCTGGCAAACCCAGAGGCTTGAGAAAGAAAGACCCTGGAGGGCTGTGCTGATGGCTGTCTCTACTCACTGCCAGGGAAGAATTCAGGCTCTTGAGAGGATACAGAAAGGAAGCACTTCTGGCCTCTCCAGGGAGAACGCCACTCTCTGAAGCTTACCCTCTGTCTACAGAGGTTGAGGGTTTCCTTGAGGAGCTTAAGTCATGCTGATACTCCAGCTGCACTACTGACCCCCAGACTCAGAACCCCTGGTGCCAGGGCCCAGCTCCCCAAGTTATTCCGGTGATGACAATGTTTGAGAACCGCTGGCACAGACAAATGGTCACTAAAGTTCCTTCTAGTTCTAAATGTACCTGAGTCTCCTGATTTTGAAACCAAGGCTGAATGGTTAAATTACTTTGAGCACAAAAGAGAGAGAAAAATGTACCTAGACTCTTCCCTGAGACTTGCTTTTACAGGCACAGCACAGCCTGGAGGCTTATCAAGTGACCTTGAGCTGAGCTCCAGGGCCAGTTAGAGCTGGGAGACACACAATGCAAAGGAGGGGGCTATGGAGAGATGAGGGCCCCAGCAACAGAAAGCCAAACCTCCACTTATCTGAAGAAAAGCCTCTTCATACTGCATGAACTGTCCTGGCGCTGAACTTCAGTGAAGTCAGTGAACTTCAGCCAAGTCCACATTTTTTTACCCTAGTCAAACCCTTAGCCATTATGCCTGTGTTCTCAATACTGGTCCCCCAAACCCCTATGACTTCATTTTCTTTTTTAACCAGATTTGAATTTATCTCCTACCAATCTCCTTATCAATTGATGCACAATAAAGTTGACTTCTCTTCTCAGAAAACCTGGTGTCATAATTGGTCCATGGGACAGTGAATATAGTAACAACTTGAATAAAAAGGGGAAAAAGGAAAGCAAAAATTGATCTGGTTAAAGCTGAACTCATCAAAAGGCACCACTAAGGGAATGACAAGAAAGATCATTGATGGAGAGAAGATACCTGTAGTATATATACCTGCCAGAAGGCTTGTATTCAGAATATATAGAATGTCTACAAATCAAGAAACAAAAGGCAAGCCAATAGAAGTGGACAAAAACTTGAACAGGCACCTCACTAAAAAGAATAACCTGAAGGATGCTAAGTACATGGTCATCAGGAAATACAAAGGAAAACCATGTGATACTTATTCACTAGAATGACAAATTTCAAAAGATTAAAAAGAGCAAATATTGGCAAGAATGTGAAGCAACCAGAACACTCATGCATTTGTGGAGGATGTGTAGCTGGTACAACCACTTTAGAAAACCATTTGTTAGTACTTGCTAAAACTAAACATGCAAATACTCTATGACCCAACAAACCCATTCTGAAATGAATGTTGTCAAAGATGCACCTGTATTTAAAGCAGCTCTATTCAGAAGAGTTTCAGACTGATAACAACTGTCAATGAAAATGAGAATATATGACTAAATTGGGGGATATTCACGCTCTGGGATGCTGCACAAGAATGAAAGAATAAACGATTGCTACACAATAGCACAGATGATTTCCATATATATGTTGAATGGAAAGTGTCACACACAAAGGATCCACGCTTCTGATTCTGTTCATATGATGCTCAAGGCAAATCTAACCAATGGCATATATGTCAGGACAGTGTCTATTTCTAGTGGAGAAGTGGGGCTCATTAGACAGGAGTAAGCAGATTTGGGGGCACCAGAGGCATTTTATTGTTAGAGATGGTGCTGCTTAAGTAGGTGATTGCATGTATAAAAGTTCAGTGAGATGTACACATAGTATTTGTGTAGCCTACTGTATGCTGGGTTTACCTCAAAAAAAAAAAAATGTTGAACTGAACAGTAGATTTACCAGTTAAGCTTCCAACTCAATATTCTATATTGGATTTTAAAACTAAAACTGAATTGTTTTTAATAATTTGTCTAGGAGGAATAATTTTAGATTCACAGAAAAATTGCAAAGATAGTACGGCGTGTTCCCGTGGACCCCACACCCAGTTTCCCCTAATGTTAGCATCTTACATAACTGGCACATTTGTCAAAACTAAGAGATGAACATGGCTGCATCACTATGAACTAAACTCCAGACTATCCACATTTTACCAGCTTCTCCACTAATGTCCTTTTTCTGTTCTAGGACCCCATCCAGGATACATTTAGCACTACTGAATTTTTACTGTGATTTCTGTCCTTAGAGACACCACACACACACAG
Organism: Condylura cristata; assembly: GCF_000260355.1. NCBI lineage: Eukaryota > Metazoa > Chordata > Mammalia > Eulipotyphla > Talpidae > Condylura > Condylura cristata. The sequence continues at coordinate 2,433,691 of NW_004567103.1, read as the reverse complement.
ACTGGTGCACAGTTCCAGCCGGCGCCTCCCCTCCACCCACCTTCCCCTAAAAAGCGCTTGTCTAATGATTCCATAAACAAGCACATGCAAAGAATGTGCACTTCTGGCCTGGACAGCTCAAACGAAAATAAGAGATGGCCAGCCTCGGCTGGTTCGACTCCCAGTCAGTTACACTGGAGCCCCAGGTCCAAGCTGTGCCATGCTGGGGGAGGGCTTCGGCCAGTTTCGTGCCCAGGACCACTGCATTGTGCGTGCACTCATGCATAGCGTGTCTGCGTACTCATGCACGCACACGCACGCAGTTGCCGTGTGTGCGTGCTTGTGCCCACGTGTGCATGCATGCATGTGCATCACGTGTGTGGTGTGTGTACACGCATGCAGGGCCAACCTGGAGGAGGGGAGCTGGGGAGCGGCCCCGCTCAGCCCTGCATGATGGCTGGCAGGCAGGGTGAAGACAAAAGGGGGAAGAGGTCGAGGACCTTTGAGACGGCGGAGGATTCCTCCAGTTTACCCAGAGGGAGGTGATCTCCACATCCTGTCAGAGGGCATCAGGGGCGGTCTTGACTATGAGGTAGAAGGAGATTGAGCCAAGGAGCAGAGGGAGGCTGCTCCAGAAGCGCCAAAGGCAGGCAAGAGTCTTCCCCAGAGCGTTGACTTCTGCCTTGGGTGCTGCTTCCAGTCACCACGTGGGTGTTTTTGAGAGCAGCAACAGGAAATGAACAGGACCCCATTATTCTTGCTTCAGCAACTGAGAGGGATGCTGGGTAGGTGAGAAGAAGGCGGTGGATAGGCCTGCAGTTCACCCCAGGACACCTCAAGGTTTTAGAGACAGTGACAAGGACGGAGGGAACAGCATCTCTCTCTGATCAGTCCTGACAGCTGATGGCTCGAGGACAGTGACGGAGGGCTGATGTCTGTCACTCCAGCTGTCGCTACCGTAACTGAGATTGCATAGTCCCTATCCTTCTCAGGGAATCCAGGTCTTCCATTCTCTCAGGACTCACCCTCCACCTCCCCAGGAGAAGGTAGAGAGATGGTTGCCATAGCAACCCTCCATTCCTGCCAGCAGCCCCCCGGGACCTGGGCTGTCTCCCAAGAGTTAGTCCCGGGGCTCCCTGGTGTCCTGATGCAAGATCAGGCTCATTGGTATCCCAAGAGCTCTCAGCCGTGCCAGGTCCTTCTCTTCAAGGTCAAGCAGTGGCCAGCGTCCAACAACTGGCCAGACCAGAAGTCTCAGGGAGCCCCACTGCATGAACTGGACATCTGTACAGGGGTGCATGTCCAGAGACCAGGGCTCAGAAGTCAGTGCATGCTGAGAAAACAGAGCCCTTATCACCTTAAGGACCACCGGGATAAGGGGGTCATTTCCATCACATCCGTTTATTTCCTACCAGGCGCCTGACGGCTCAAGAGAGATGATGGTGGAGCAGAGAGCCAGTGCCGTGGCCCTACCCACAACCTCACGTGCAGCTGAGGCTTTGGTGGGGGGACTGGTCTGGGGCTGAGAGGTTAGCAAGCTCCTCTTGGCTGGCTTGCTCTCGGCCCGGGGTGCATGCGCGTGGAGCCCGAGAATGTTCTGCTGTTCACTCCCTTCTAACTTGGTCAAAGGATTAGAAGAGAAATTTCTCTCCCTCCTCCCCTCTCATCCTGTTTGCCTCTCCTTGCAAACAGGATAACTGGAGCAACAGTGACCACCAACACTAGCTGAACTTGTCCATTCCTAGAGACAAGACCACACACAGCAGGGACAGATTGCATGTTCGTCCTTTAGCCGTGGACATGACCTTAAAGCTGAAGTCCAACCTACTCAGTGGACAGGAGGGTAGAAACTGGTCCTGCGAGGTCCAGTAACTTCCTCAGACCACACGGCCAGTGAGAAGCCGGGCCAGGAGTGACGGGCTCACTAGCCGGAACTGTGGTCGGCGTCTGTTGGTTGCTGTCATGCACTGAGCACCCAAGATGGCGGACCAGAGGTCCGGGCTTCCAGCTTCTGGGATGCAGGACTCTGCGTGGCCATGGCTTGTCTCTGGAGCCTGTGCGCTGGGGTCCTGGGCACTGTGCTGCCACCTCTCCCGGCTTCTCCAGAGTGGTGGTCCTTGGACTGCCCGTGCTCCCAGGGCCCTGGGCCAAAGTTGCCTGCAGGCGCGGAGACATGCTCTGTCCCCTCCCTGGAGGTTGAGAAGGCTGGACTCCGGCCAGGGGGCAGCCTGGGAGGCGTGCTCTGCTCCATGGCTCCCACGCCAGCCAGCCTGCCCCACACCTCAGCCCCACCATGTGAAGAGGGAAGGAAGCGACGCAGGACTTAAACACACTGCTGTAGTCCGCGGCTGGTGGGGTGCGGAAGTGACTGAGCTCCTGGCAAGGCCTTTCTTTTGCAGATTCCGTTTTTGTGCTGTTTTTTTGGGAAGGGTTTCAAAGTAATGGAAGGTAGACATTTGGAAGTCTGAAGAAGCAGAAAAACATCACCTAAATCCCACTAACCAGAGGTGCGCTTTCCTCTGGCTCTGTCCTGAACATGCCGTGAAACTGGCCGAGGCCCGCGCCGGCCTGTGGACGCTGTTCACGCACGTTTCCTCTGTGTTATTTTCTTGCAAAAGATAGTTAAAGGACATGAATTATTTACCCATGTCTTTAACATTAGAAATGGAAGTGACTTCTGTTTTTTGCTGTTGTTGTTGTTCTGCTTGATGCAGTTTATAAATACACTGAGGTGAGCATTTTGGTGAGTAAATTTAGTCCTCACCTGTAATTATTTCTATAGTTTAGAACCTCTAAAAGGAAAGACGAGTCAAGGGCGAACCCCTGAAGTCTGTAAAGGGTGTTCTTTGCCAGTGCAGCGCACGCCTCCCCTTCACGGTGACAGGCTCCCAAGTGGCCAGCTTCCTGTACGCTTTTAAAGACCTGAGTGCCCAGAAAAATGGATGATGTCAAATCTTTGTTCTTCTTTTTGAGACTTATTTATGCACTTAAAAACTGGGGTACAGGCCAGAGGTGTGGTCACGGGCAAGCAGAGGCAAATAGGGCGAGGGGAGAGGAGTGGGGGAAAGAGGAAGAGAAATTCCTCTTCTAATCACTTGACCACGTTAGAAGGTGAGCGACTTCCCCAGAGACAGAGCGGGGAGCAGAACAGGCCGATGGACTGAAATCCACTGCTGAGGGGGGCCGGGCACGGGACAGCAGAGGGCTACTTGGCGGGATCGAACTCACGCCTCAGCGGCTGCGGCAGCTACATGGTGCTGCTCTGTGACTGTGGGGCCACCAGGGAGGGGCGAGTATTTGAGCTTTAATGCATAAAGCACAGGCCCTGGTTTCTGCTTGATGCGGTTTATCATCTAGGTAAAAGACAAGAGGTACTCTGCATACAGAAAGGTCTGGGGTCGAAGAAACTTCCAGAACCATGGAGATGATGTCTGGATGATGTCTGATCTCACCTCACTCCCCGAGCAGGGCTGAACAAGGCCCGGAAGCAGTGGCCTGCTCCAAGTCACAGTGTGGACCTGGCTGAGCAGGATCCCGCCGCCCCAACCTCCCCCCCAGCCCCCCCACTCTGGGCCAGAAGCTCAAAGTTCCAGCGAAAGCAATGGCTTCTCCCTGCTGCCGCCTCCTCCCTTTCCTTCCCACGTGCACAGGGTCTGGGGCAGCCCGTGGCCTCCCTCTGCCCAGCTAGGCCCTCGGTCAGCGGGACCTCCCGGCCACTGCGGCTGAAGCACGTCACTTCCCCATGCGGCCCACACTCCTTCCTTCCCCATCTTTCCATGCCATTCCATGCGTGGTTCCGTAACACTGCGAGCTCTTGGGTTTCAGTGAAAGCCTAGCTTCCACCGCGCTAACTGTCGAATTTCTCCTTCTGTATCCCGAGCGCAAAGCCTCTGTGGAACCCCCACTGCGTGCCAGGTACTGAGCAGAGGGCCAAAGACTCAAGCGAGTGTCTCCCGGGGCCTCGCCATGCGCGGACGCCAGCCCAAGCCCTGCACCGGTGCTCACGGGCTCCATCTTCACAAGCCTGACTGGGGTCGCCGTCACCCCTATGTAGAGGGGGAGAAACTGAGGCAGAGCTGACACAAGCTATGCGACGGCTATCGTCTGACAGGTTCCGGGTAGCTCGGGAAAAGCTCTGAAAGATCAGACTTTCCATGCTAACTTGTGTTATGACCTCCCTTTTTTGTATAATCGTAATATCAAAATATTCTGAGCAACTTTCAGTTTACAATTGGATTGCCTCAGCTGCATAAGGCCGGCCTGCCCTGACAAGCAAGCACTGCACCAGGGTGAGAAATTCCTCTGAAGTCAAAAGTGACTTAACGACTGGCTGATCAATAAAAAAGCAAAAGGGCTGTTTCTGCAAAGTCTCTCACTGCTGGATGGAGGAAAACCCAAATTTATCATTCTACTATCTCACCTAGCCTTCTATTCAGCTTCTACAGAATTACTCAAACTTCCTACTATCTGGCTTTAGATATGGAAATTCATCCAGGTTGCCTGTTTTAGAGCTAGTCAAGTTTTTTACCTGCTACACTTCAAAGCAATCCACAAAAGTCTTTCTGGCTAGTCTTTCAGGATTCTACTACCTAGTCTTTAGATAAAGAAATTCACCCATGTCTCTATTTAGAGCAAATTATGCTTTCTACTGTCTGGACCTCAAGGAAACTCACTTAAAACCTTTTAGCAAGTTTCTTCAAAGAACTTTTCTGAAACTTGATTTGCAAGAAATTTCCTCTTCCTGCTTCCCAAGATGTTTCAGGTAGAAAAAACCATCAAATAATAGATAAGGATTAAAGGACTTTATTCTTATCTATCTTCACTATAGTAATGTTAGTCTTAAACTTTGTGCAACTATGTACTTGTTTTTTAACCTTGATTTTAGAATGTTATAATCTCAAGTAAAGGTCAAAGGACCCCAGACCATTCTTAGAAAAAAGGTGATTGTGATCTCAACCCCTTTCGTATGCTAATGCCATCCCCCTGCCTGCTGGAAATGTGTAAAATAAACCTCTGCCAAAGGCAGAGCAGGAAGATTTGCACCCAACTCCGACTCCGGTGTCTTCCTCGCACCCGCTCCTCTCCCCCTCTTGGAATCTCCTCACGCGACGCCTTCCCATCTTAAGGTCCTGCCTGTGTTGCCTCCAGACACCTCAAAAGTTGGAGCTGGTCTCCGACACAGAGCGGATCGAGCTCAAGGATCGACCATGCGGTTTAATCTGGGAAGGGAGAAGCTGGGAGTCAGGGCCGGAAGGCCTGGGCCTTCTGCGGCTTAGCCCAAAGGAAGGCGAAAGCGAGCATGCCTGTGGGCTGTGGGGCCCGCAGAGGTGAGTCCCGGCGGGCAGGGGCTCCCCATCTGGCTGTGTCCAGGGGACCTTGACACAGAGCTGGCTCCACGGACCTGACAACCAGGTGAGTGGACAGACAGCACGTGGTTGTGCTGAGCCGGCACGAGCGCGGAGGGAGACCCGGACAGGCCGCGGCCGTGCGAGCTGGCGTGACCTGCAGGGGCAGCTGTTGCCCATGGCACAGGAGGACTTGGGGTCCCCGGGGAGGAGAGGCAGACCCAGCTCTGTGCCTTACAAAGAAAGCCCTGCAGGTGAGGAGTGGGGCCGGGGACGCGCCCCTCGAGGTGTCCAGCCACAACAGTGCGAGAGCAGGCTGGGGCCGGGCCGTGGGTGGCATGGAAGGAAGTGGATGCCAGGGCATCTGCAGCTGGATGACTCACCGGTGTGGAAGTGGAGGGGGCAGGCCGAGAGGTCGCCTGTTGTGCCCCGGAGGCTGGTGGTTTGGTGACGCAGTCTCGATGGGCCGTGTGTGTGGAAGGACTAGTTTCTGTGCAGAGACGGAGCATCCGGGCGAGGCAGGGTTTCCGAGTCCGAAGGACAGGCCGTAGGCCACGGGAAGTGTGGCTGGGAGCTCAGGAGCGAGCCGGGCCGGGCGTGCGGCCCTGGAAGCCACAGTGAGAGGACGTGAGGTCCTGCCGAGCAGGCCCAGCGCAAAGGCCCTGGAAACACCAGCTGCCGGGGGGTGGCAGGAGGAGTAACGCGCAGAAGCCCTGTTTCATAAGATGGAGGCGGCCCAGGGCCACATGCCCACGCACGCACTATCAGCAAATGGCAGGGTCTGGGTGCCCTTCACCCCGGGAAGTGCCGCTTCCTGCCCCTCGGTGGCGGGAGGGAAGGAAGCATCACTCCCCAGCAGCCCCTGGGAAGGCTGTGTAGGGGCGCTGGCTGCACCCAGGGAGGTGCCCGTGGTCTCACGTGAGACTGCGCTAGCCAAACTGCCTCTTGCTGTTTCTGCATAAAGCCATTTGTAGGCGATACCACTGACCACTGGTCCTTGCAGTCAGGTAGGCGTCAGATGGGAGGGGGGCTGGGGAGCACTCAGATTCAGGTTGCTGGGGAGGCCTGTGGGGTGGCAGGCTGCAGGAACTTGGGAGGAGGAGGTGGGTGGGCATCCTGATTTGATTAGATGATGCCTCTGGGGCGGGCGGGGATGCCCGGCCTGAGGGAGGACACAGAAGTGAGAAGGGGAAGGCGGAGGGCCCACTCTTGGCCTTCTAGACCAGCCGAGGCATGGGCCCTGCCCCAGATCTCTAATTCATGGGCCTGGGTGGGGTCCTTGAGATGCACAGCCAAGGCTGGGAGGCAGTGAGGGGGGGCGGTCACTTAAAATGTTAATGTCGGGCCCTCCCTGGTGGCGCAGTGGTCAAGGCACAGCACTGAGAAGCTAAAGCCGCTTCCACATGAGTTCGATCCCCACCTCCCAGGTGACCCACACGGCATGGCAGACCTCTCCTGACCTGCCTGCTGCTCCCCTCAGCAGTGTACTTCGCCCATCTGCCTGTTCTCCTCCCCGCTCTGTCTCTGGTGGCTCTACCACCCTCCGCATCTCTGGCCTGTACCCCAGTTCTATATGAATAAATAAAAAAATCTTAAAAAAAAAAGTTAATGTCTTTGTAACTTGGTTATAGGGTGAGGGGAGTTGAAGAGGGGTCCAGAAGGTGGAAATCCAGGACAGTCAGGGTGGCTTTGGGGCTGTCCCAGAGGATGGTGAGGGTCCCAGGAGAAGTAGGGGAGCAGCGGAACTGGACCCACGGGGGGCTCATTAGAAGGTGCCCTTTATGGGCAAAGTGAGGGAGTTGCTTTCTGATGGTGTCTGCAAGCGAGCTCTCTGAGGGGCAAGGGAAGGTGACCTAGGGAAGTGAGTTCAACTGGAAAAACCTGGACTTGGGTGCAGCTTCCAGGGGAGAAGGAGGAGGAAACTTCTGGAAGCCCCAGGCAGCCATGCTGGGAGATTGCTGGTGGGGCACTGAAGGGCCAGGGAGAGGAGTGTGGTGGAGGCGGAAAGTGTGGAGGTGGGGGCGAGGCAGCGCCAGCCAGGACTCACTGGGGCTGGGGGCGATGCAAGGTGGTGTCTGGGCAATGGGTCTCAGGCCAAGGCCAAGCTCAGGTCGCACGGAGTAAGGGTCCCAGCAGCCCCCGCGGACTGGGTGCCACGTGGGAAGGAGGTGGTGGCGGCTGGGTCCAAGAGTCTGCAGTACAGGACTTTGGACTTTGTCTCACAGACTCCAAGGGGTCATCGGTTTCCAGCAGGGGAGTGATGAGGGCAAACCCAGGTTTTAGGAAGACGGATCTGGACCTTCTTTCTGCCTGGATTACACGCCAGGACTTGGGCACATAGATCTGGGTGGCCAGCTGGGCGCAGCTCCAGGGAGAACCAGGTTCAATGCCAGCCCCGGGCCTGCCCCTCACCACACCCCAGCGGCTGTCGAGCTGGAGCTGAGCTCACAATAAAACCAGAGGCGCGGGGGGGACGCACTCTGTCCGCCAGAGCTTCTTCTGATGCTGCGGTCCATACTCAGCTCCAGACGACCCTCTGCACCGGCAGGCGGGGGCGGCCCCAGGCCCTCGGTCTCTGCTCCCAAGGTGGTCTGGGAAGCGGAACAGAAGATGGGAGAGGATGTCGGGAGACGTAGGTGAGTGTGGAAGACTTTCTGAACCAGCTTGGGCCTCAGGCTCATCTACTCAAAGTGTGCACGGCCACCGTGGCTGTGAGCCCAGGCAGACGCTCTGCCACGAGCCTGCGGATGAATTCTACCCCCTTGCGTCTCAATTTCCCTGCCAGTGAAAAGCAGGTAACAACCAGACCTCCTGACAGGAACCCTAGGACTCAGTGGGCAGTTGAGCCCAGAGCTTAGCACAGCCTCACAGATACTCCCTGTTGCTGTAAGTCAGCTGAGTAGTGGCACTGCTTTGGGCCTCCAAATTCTTTTATATATGTAAGATTCACTTATTTATGCAGACACGAACTGGGGTGAGAGGATTCCCCAGAGACAGAGTGGGCAGGAAAACAGGCCGATCTACTGAACCCCACTGCTGAGGGCAGAGGTCTGCTACACCCTGTGGGTCAGCTCCCTGGCTGGGGATTGAACTCAGGCTACAGTGGCTGGTAAAAGCTTGACAGCACTGAGACACTAACTCCTGTGCCACCAGGAAGACTCTGGACCTTCAAATTCTTACATCGAAACCCAACCCCCAAAGTAGAACTGGGTATGGAGATAGTGCTGAGAGCAGGTAAATAGGTTTAAATGAGGCCCTAGGGGTGGGTGCCGGTCCATAGGCTTGGGGCCTGATAAGAAGACAGCAAGAGTGCTCTCTCTTTCCATGGACAGGAAGGCCACATGAGAACACGATGACAAAGCGGCTGTGGACAAGCCAGGGGCCAGCTCCCCCCAGAACCCGACCAGGCCTTGACCTTGGGCCGCCAGGCTCCGGAGCTATGAGATGTTCAGTGCTGTTTCATCCCACATCAAGCTGGCGGAGACATCTTGACCATACCTGTCACCTGGGTGGGGGGTGAGAGTCTAGGAGCGGCCATGGGGAGACGCTATGTCTGAAGAGCAGCAGAGTCCCATGGCCTCCAGGGCTACTGGGGTGTCGGGGCTCTGGGGGGCTGGGGTGGCCATGCAGGGGGAGGACACAGGTGGCAGGAGGCTGAAGACTTCATGGGAAGAAGCTAGACCGAACCGGGTGGGGGCTCATGGAGGTCCTTCTGGACACGTCAATTAAGAGGCCTGCGGCTGCTGAGGCAGAGAACAGGGTAGACTGTGGGGACTGGAACGGCCAGGGAGGTGAGCGGCTGTTGGCAGGGAGGGCCTCAGGAGGCGTGACAGCAGCAGGCACTGCCGAGGGATGGTGTCCCAGCTCAGGCTTGGGAGGCCAGAACCCAGGGGAAGGCCGGCAGGGCAGTCAGGTGACAGGGACAGGCATTGCAACTTGGGCCACTGACCAGCTATAGCTTCCAGAGCTCGGGGAAGCTGAGCCAGAGAGCAAGGAGGCTGGAGCGGCGGTTGCTATGATGACCTGGTCCCGGGGAACCTCCCAGGTTTTGTACACCCATTTGTGGGGGAGGGCGGGGGACGTGGTGCAGAGTGGTTGCAAGGCTGCGTCATGTTTTTTTACGTTCACTTTCTTGGAAAGTGAAAGTTAATTTTTTCAAATGCAAATCATGTATCGGAAGTTCAAGGGGACAGCTCATTTTAAAATAAATAATGTGAAAGCCAAGAGTCCTTTTGACACACAAGATTTTTTTTTTTTTAATCTGTCTCAAAAGTAGGCTGCCCTCGGAGTCACTCTCTCCGGGGGTGCTCCAGAATCCCCGCTGTGGGCTGAGGCAGATGCCGGCCTGTGCCCACACGGTGGGTGTGGGAACTAGTGCAGCTGTGCCAGAAGGCAGCCTGGCCTCCCAGCAAAGTGCCATCCGCATGATCTGCACCCCGAGCCGCAGACCTGGGGGTCTGCGGGCAGCCCCTGGCCTGCCAGGTGTATTGCAAACACCAGGAGCCCTTGAGCAGGAGACTGGCAGGACACTGCGCTGGGGTGTGGGAGAGTCAGAATGCGCAAAAATAGACGTGGTCAATGCAAAAAACCAAAAAAAACCGAATCCACACAAGGTCAGGATAAAGCAAGGACAAAGGATAAAAGACAGAGCCCCCCAAATATGACGCAGAAAGTTCCCCAAGGATACACAAGATGCTGGCCTTCGGGAAAGAGGCCTGGGGTCCAGGTCTGCGGGAAAACGTACCTTTCACTCGGTGGTGTCCTCACCATGTTCAGGAATCGCCGAGGCATCCCGGGGTGGGCACGAGGGGTGGCTCTGGGCACTGCCAGCTCTGGGCATCGGTAGGCTCCCTCGGGGCCCACGTGCCCTGGGGCCAGGGTGGTCTTCTTACTTGTGTTTATTGTGTAAGAGGCAAAGGCGGTCAGTGGAGGAATCTGGGAAGTGCTGTGACTCGGCCTCTCGTCGCTCCCCTGCCCGGGGGTCCTAGGACCCAGCTTCCCACAGCCGCAGTCACACTGCTTCCCCAGTGGGTCTCCTGGTGGGTTTGTTTTGTTTGTTTTTCCCACCCTGTCGTGTGAATATTTCCCCATGTCTTTGGCGGTCTTTCCAGAAGACAGTCATTTTTTGGATGTGACCCTCCCTTACTCAATTCCTCCCAAAGTCAGGAGATTGTCCTGGTGGCCTTTCAAGCCCAGGTGACTTTCCAGCACCTTCAGGGCTTCAGGGAAGGGGGAGAGGGGCTCCCTGCCAGGTCTTCCGTGTTTACAGGACATCCTAGCACAATCTGGGACGCTCAGGGATGGGGTGTCGCCTGCATGCCTGTGGGGTGGTGGAGCCGAGCTCACGATGCCCCCTGGTGGCGGGCGCTGCAAGGCTTGGGATCTGACCACCAGGTGGTTGGCGCAGGTAAAGGCACTTTGACCCCACCCTGCCGGGTCAAACCAGGTGGGTGAACCAACGGTGAGTCTCAGGCTCCCGCTGCTGGTGCAGCGTACGGGGGCCTGCCCAGGGGCCTCTTGGGCCCGTGCTCACCTTCACTCTTCAGGCTGAGAAGGGGCAATTCAGATCCCGCCTGTTCTGCGTGTGATGCAGGGTCTGACTTCTAGCTCTGACAGGAGTTGTGGAGCGATGGGGAAAAGTGTGTGCATGTGGGGTTTTGCGCCTGAGACCTCACCTCCCCAGCCCTCAGGGTACTCTGTACCCTGGAAGGAAGCCTCAGGCCCCCGGCCCCTGAGAAACTCCAGCAGGCCTTCAGAGGCACATGAGCCAGTTTCCTGTGGGGGTGCGGGAGCGGGCCTGGGAGGCAGGCTCTGTCTGACGAGGACCAGACTCACTGTGCGAGGAGGTGCAGGTGGAGCCGAGCGGCCTGAGAGCGGGGTCCCCACCTCAGTAATGAGCACACTCGGCCTCTGGCTCGGGAGGGGCCATTGGCAGTTTCAGCTCTCAGAACCGAGGAGGGTGGATCTCCTGACGGGGTCCAAGGCGGGGCTGGCCGCTGGCCCCTGGTCCTGGAGCCACAGCCAGCTGGAGCCACGCACGCTGCTCCAGGCCAGGATGCCTCTTGATCCGGTCTGGGGCACGGAGAGTTCACTCCTGACAACACCAGCCCATGTGCATAGTCAGGTATTTCCTTCCGTGTGAGTCGGGGCTCACTGAGAGACAGTGCTGATAAGACTTTCACTTCCCTTCCCATAGGAGTCAGTGGGAGACTCCTACCGGGCTGGGCAGGCTGGTGGGTGGTGGGGGCCCTGGGGTGCAGTAAAGACTCTGATGGATCAGGAGGAGAAAGGACACATGAGAATGAGTGTTAAGAGTGTCTGGTCCTCTACGGAGGGGCGACTTTCTTCCCTGCGCCCTCATCCTCTCCTCCCCCATCACTGCAGCTGGGACCCCCTGGCCCCTCTGCCAGCTCAGCCCCTTCTCAGCCCCCCACTCTGTTCCTTTCCAGGATATGAGGACAAATACACATGTAGCCTGCTGGGCCCCCATCAGCCTCTCTCCTAGCCCATCGATGCTGTCTGGGGCTCAGGGCCAGCCCCGACTGCCGCCTTGACCTGATGTGATTTGAAGTCTCAGAAGCCTTGAGGCCACGGAGGCCAGAACCCCAACACTGATATTGCATCAGTTCTTCCCGGGCTTCTGGAGGTGGCTGAGTGCCCACGGCACCGGCTCCCACACCACACCAGTGCTGCTCACTCCCTGACATCCTGGAAGTTTCCCAAGAACCCCTCCCCAGGGGCTTTTCCAGCCTCCGGAAGGAGTGGCAGGGTGGCTGGTGGGGTGTCCCAGCCCAGACTCGGGCCCACAGGAGTCTTGACCCCACTTTTCCACCTCAGCTGCTTTCCAATGCTCAGCTGGGACCCCAGCTGAGATTGACGAGATGGCCCAGGGGTCTCTGTGACCCAAGGGTCCTTCTGGAGCCCCTGGCTGGGTGTGGCAGCAACCAGGGAGCGAGTCACTATGGACTGGCACAAGGTTGGTTCTCCAGAACGATGCTGAGTTGCTGCCTTGGGCTGACTCATATCAGATACCAGCTGAGTTCAGGGTTCTGGGCTGTGACCCATGATGGTCTGTGGCTGTGGTCCATGGTCAGCCCTTGACCTAGAATCATGTCTTTGGTGCAAGGCCCACTCATCGTACTGCCTTCATTTGAAAGCACTGAGGGCCGCAGGGATGGGGCAGGTGTCTGCACTCCACCCCCACTCCCTGGCCCGTGGCCCTTGGGGGCCCTCCACCCCCTGGAGTGGTGTCTTGCAGTGTCTCCTCTGGGGGGTCTCCAGCTCATTGCTTTGTAACACCTACAGGCTCTCCCAATCAGGGCACGCTCCAGGCTGCTTGGCTCCTGCCAGGGCGGGGTGGGCATCCCCAGGGGCGATCTGTGCGCAGGAAGGGCAGTGGTGAGCACAGCTGCCTTCTGGAGCGTGGGGCGCGCCAGTGTGTGGAAGACAGCACGTGCCCACCACCGAGCGGGTCAAGGTAGAGGACGATGCCCTTATGCCTACAAAGTCCAAGAGAAGGTGGCTGCACGATGTGCTGTTCTCTCTGTGCTGTGTAGCTCGGAACAGTAGACTGAACTTGACCAGAAAATGAGTTATCACGAACGTTTTCTTGCCCTGGGGAGATACGCACTTGTGCTTATCAGCAAAGCGAGAGACACAGTCAGAGCAGCCACGGGCAGCTGCCGTGCCAAGAGGTGAAGCAGCCTACAGCCGTGGCACATCCAGCACGAAGCGGGCGGGGCTGGGAGGCGCGGGCAGGAAGGCTGTCCAGTCCCAAAGTGAACAGGCTCCAGGCGGGGCGCCGCCCTCACGAGGGCGGTGCTGGCTGCGGGTGACACACAGCCAGCCAGGAAGGCACCTCCGACCGGCAGACGAAGAGAGAACCTGTTGCCCGCGTACTGCTCGCATGGCCGCCGGACACTGGCCACTCACGCGTTACCCCTCCTCTCCGTCATCCTCAGTAAACTTCATTACTGAAAACCTCTGTACCTCACGGGGTTTGTCATGCAAGTTTTTGATGCTTGGTTCATACAGACAGGGGCCAGGCCTGGCCACTGGAAAAGCCACCCTGCCTAGTCACGGGGTTTCTGAACATGGGGCACCAGAAGGGGGGCGAGGAAGCTGACCTAGGTGGATGACTTGGACGGCTGGATTGAGAAGGAAGCAGAGACGGGACGGGCCTTCAGCACTAGAGAATGTGCCTGGTGTGTGCTCCGGGGTGGGGTGGGGCAGGTGTCATGTCAAAAGGAAGTGTCACAGAGGCCAAAGACAGGAAGGTGGGAATAGTGGTGTGAGCCCGAGGGGGGCTGGAGCCCGGGGGCACAGCCGTGGTGGTGCGGGGCTCGAGGCTGAGCAGGCAGGATTGCGGGGCTCCTCCGGGCCCTGGATGTCCAGGGGCTGTGAGGCAGAGGCACAGAGGCCAGTGGAGGCCAGCTGCGGAGCAAGAAGGGTGCTTGGCCTTGCCATGGTGTGAGCTGGGAGGAGACAGCGGGGGTGAGGGAAGAGAGATGTCACACTGGGGCTGCTGGGGTGCTGGCATCCCCCCTCGGGCTGGTTTGGGGAGTCTGGAGATGAAGGTGGTTCTTGCCCCCTACTTGTCCCCACGCCCAGCCCAGGGCCTGGCCAAAGGACCCTAATACAGGTTTGCTGAAGGTGGGGGTTTAGTCTTTGGGTGCAGTGGGAGACGTCGAAGTGGGGGCCCGTCGCCGGGGGAGCAGAAGTTCAGCAGCTTGAGGAAGGAGCTGGGTGTGGGGAGGGTCTCTCTGGGCTGGAGTTTCCAAAGGAGCTTCACTGGGGGCCCACGGGAGCCCAAAACGTGCCAGGGCCTCGCGGGGCTCTGGTCTCAGAACCGGCCTGCCGCCCGACAAGGCCTGCCCCTTGCTGGAGGGGACCCCCAAGGTGACCCTCCAGTGGCAGCGGTCCACCCTGGCCCCCCTTAAGGGGCAGTTTCTGGGCCTCGAGCCTGGGCTAGCCACCTCCCTTCTCCCTACGCCCCCCAGCTCCCGCCCCTCCCCCACTGCTCTTCCCACCATTAGAAAGTGAGTCTAGGCCTCAGCCCACGGAAGGGCAGTGCCCGGCTTCCGGCGCCCGACAGCCTCCAGGTGCTCCTCTCCTCGAGGTGCAGCAGGGGAAACCAAGGCTGAGTGAGAACCGCAGCCCTACCGGCTCCACATCGCCAGTGTCCGGCTGAGGCCCATGAGGCTGACCTGGCTGGCGGGGGTCGTGCCCCAAGGGGAGGGACACGGACGTGGAAGTGGTGGGGGCCCCTCTGTGCAAAGGTTCGCACTGGGCCCTCCCCCACCGTGGGCGGACCCAAGGGCTGAGGGCACCCCATTTGGGACCCAAAGAGGGGGTGTCCACCTTCTAGCCCAAGTGGTGGCTCCCGCGGAGAAGCCCTTTGAACACCTGGACTGTGGGCCTGGCCCCTGTCCAGGGGGGCCCCACTGGCCATCCAACCGCACTGACAGGACCAGCCTGGTCAGGCCTGTGTGGGCTCCCCAGAGGGCTAGAAAGATGCAGAAGGTTCCGCCGGGGAGAAGCGCTCAGGCCCTCCCCCCACGCCAGGGGCTGGGGCTGAGTTCAAGGGGCCGCGGCTGAGTTCAAGGGGCCGCAGATCCAGGGGTCCTCCGGGTGGCTCCCAGTAGGCGTTTGGAGGGCACGCCCCAGCACTGCTCGCCCCCAGGTCTGCCCGCCGGGGTCCTGGTGCCAGCCAGGAGCTGGGCGTGAGCCTCTGATCCTTGGGCCTGGCGGAGGTGCAGCGTTTGAGCCTCTGTCCAGGGCACGGCCAGGCCTGTGGGCCCCGACAGGCCTTGGCTGGGCCATAACGGCCGGTGCTCACCTGCAAGGCCTGCGCCTGCGGAAGCCAGCCAGGACACCTGCCCTGGGGGGCCGAGGGGCCCACGAGAGGAAAGAGAGAGGGCGGAGAGGGCGAGGGAGGGGGCGGCGGACAGTGGACGGGCGGGGTGGGAAGGCCCGCGCTGCCGCCCGCTATAATGAGGAAGCTCCTCTGAGGCTCGTTTCCTTTCCCTTGCTGTGCGCGAAACAGGAAGTCAGCCGGCAGCTGGTGGCAGCAGCGGCGGAGTGGGGCCCGCAGCCGAGTGCAGGGGCTCAGCTCCCCTGGCTGGTGTGCGCGTCGGGGTGGCCGCCAGCCGGCCCGGACGCCTCCGCCCGCCATGGTGCCCTGCTGGAACCACGGCAACATCACCCGCTCCAAGGCGGAGGAGCTGCTCTCCAGGACCGGCAAGGACGGCAGCTTCCTCGTGCGCGCCAGCGAGTCCATCTCCCGGGCGTACGCGCTCTGCGTGCTGTAAGTATCGCGCCTCCACCGCCCGGCCCCTCCGCCCGCCGGGGCCGGCCCAGAGGTGATGGCTGAGGCCTCGGAAGCGGGCGGCCAGCGCGGGCCCTGGCCCCGGGAACTGAGCCGGTTGTTCTAATGCCACGGAATGGGGTGACCGGCTCCACACTGCCCAGGCTGGTGGGGGCGTCCGGCCGAGGCGCGGTGTGGACGTGCCGGGCTTGGGGTTCCGGGGTTCGGTGTTCAGGTTTTGCCACCCTGGAGCTTGCCAGAGCTGCCCTGGGCCTGGCCACACTCACACAGTGCTCGCGGCGTCCTCTGGGTTCTGGGCACGGAGAAGGGGGCCCAGGCTCTCTGAAACTTGGGGTGCCAGAATGGTGGGTGCTCAGGAGGTGGTTCCGGTCTTGGAACCCTTCGTGGAAAAGCCAAAGGCGGCCCTGCCTGTGCCTGGTTGGGGCCCTGGAGGAAGTCGTCGTTTGGGGAGCCATGAAGATGGGTGGGTTCCCCCAAGGAAGGCCTTTCTGTTCACCCAGAAGTTGCATTCGGGGCCCTGGCGGCAGAGGAAGTCAGCACCAGCCAGTGCAGCTCCTCTCCCCTGCCTGGCTCCCCGTGCCGTGCCAACGCCCCTTCCCACCTGGGAGGCGGGTGATGTGCCCCTGGCTCTGTCCACCCGGGAACCGGCCGCCTGCTGGAGCTCGGGTCTGAGACTCCCTCCTGGACCCATGTCTGAAGGAGGCTCTCGCCTCTGCAGCTCTGCAGCCTGGCTGTCCCCTGGGCCTCAGGCAGTGCCGGGGTACGGGAAGCCCACCTGCCCCTCTTCGATGGTGTCCCTGGGCTTGCAGAGAGGCCCTGCCCTTTTCCTGCGGGAGGGGCCGCAGGTCACTGAGCACGGACCTCTCCCGAGCTGTGAGCCCGGCCCCTGTCCAGCCTGGTCCCTTTCCCTCTCGCCCCGTCCTGCAGGCGAGGCGACTGAGACTCAGGCTGGTGGAGTGAGAGCGACAGTCAAAGCCAGGGCCGTCTGCTGCCCGCCCTCAGGAGCCCAGACTCCTGCACAGGAGCCTGGGGTGAGCACAGGGCCAGTGACAGCGAGAGGCAGTGTTTACCAGGCCCAGCTGCGGGGTTTGAAAGGAACCCGGCTCGCAGCTGCCCATAGGCCCTGCTCTGCTGTCAGAGGCTCCACCCCCAGCCCGGCTTCCTGTGGACACCCCCTCATGCTCGAGGAGGGGACACCAGCCCAGAGGGCACCACCGACCGGCCGGCAGACGAGGGAGGTTCCCACTGAGGGAGCTTGCCCGCGTGGGCGTCGCCTCTGCCCCGGCCACACCTCTCGGAGGCCAAGGCCCGTGGCCATTCACTGCGTGTGGAGCCACAGGCCAGGGCCTCCGGGGGCCTGTCCAGAACCAGGGCACTGGGTTGTGCTCAGCTTGCAGATGTGGCCGAGGGTCTGTCTGACTCCAGCCGGCAGCTTCGAGGCAGGCGGTGGCTGGGGCCAGAGCGCCTCAGGAGCCTTTGTGCACTCTGCTCTGCTGGTCGGTGGCAAACTGGGGTCTGGGCCTGCTTTCTGGTATCACTTCCTCCGCCCCTGCCCTGCCCTGCTCTGGGGATGCCCCGGTGCCCACAGATGTCCACCATCCGGATGTGCCAGCCAGCAGGGCTGGGAGCCCGCCTCCCCATGGAGCCTGCCCCTCGTCCAGGGTCCTCCCCCCAGGGCCCAGGGTGTCCCTGACCCCTGCCCTGTACGGTCAGGAGGCTGAGGGACTGCGAGACCGACCGTAGGGCCTGCAGCGCCAGGGACGCTTCGTCCCACTGCCACCTTTAGCTTTGCCAATTAAGGAGATCTTACAGCAAAAAATGTAAGTGAACAGCAGCTGTCCTCTCCTAGCTCATTTCCTGGACGAAAACACCCTTGACACCAGAGGGGCAGGAAGAGCTCACTCTTAAAAAAAAGCTAGTGAGTAGACATTTACAGTCAAGTCAAATAGACTGAAGCTGGTGCTGCACTTCTGTGTTTTCTCTGTTCCCCGGGTCGGTGGAAGCCCCTTCCTGAGCAGGCGGTCGTGGCCAGGTGCTGGGAGTCCCGTGGGGCAAAGGGGAGGCTGTGGCCCTCGCTGTGGCCCTGGGAGTCAGTGGGGACCCCCCGGTGCCACCGTGGGCGCAGGACCTTCCAATAGACCTGCTTTCAGAGTGAGTCAGGGCAGCAGGAGGAAGCCACAGAGGCACCTTCTTCTCTAGGAAGTTCTGTATAGAGGACCCCCGGGCCCAGGGTCAGCCCTCCTCCTGGGGCCTCTCCATGCCCCTTGCGGGGAAGGGGCGAGGGGGTTGTTCTCCAGCTGAGGTATACTAAGGCAGGCATGTTTGGAGCTTGAGAAGTGAGCGCAGCTCCCCCGAGAGCGGCCTCCATGACCAGGAGACCAGATTTGACTAGAACTGGCACGAGGGAGGGCGGGTGAGGCGCCAGGGACAAGGCTCCTATTCAGGCCACCCAACGACAGGAGCGCTGTCACCCTGGGCCTGGCAGACCCATGATTCCTCTCCAGATGTCAGCCCTTATGCCTGGCATGGGGCGGGAAACTCTGCGACCCCAAAAGCCCTGCTCAGGGGGCCTGGGGCGCGGCTCTGGGTCTGGGCCTGGGTCTGGGCTGGAGAGGTAACCCCGGCAGCTGGCCCTGTGGCTTGAGTCCTGCTCCCCCGTCTCGCAGCAGGAGGGACAGTGAAGGGCTGGCCCTTCTGGAAGTGTCCATGTCATCCTCCCCTGGTCTCCACTCAACCCCCCCACTGAGTAGACCCTGCCCTGGGAGCTCTGTCTGGGGGGCCCCTAGTCCACTTGGAGGATGCTAAGAAGCAGTCGTGCTTGTACCTTCGTCACCATGTAGACCCAGCACACTTGTTAGGTACTTTATGCTGCAGAGGTGAGATGCCTGTTGGGCTGGGGTCCCTCCTTGCCAGGGGCCTGGGTCCCTGAAGCCCGCCTAAGGCTGAAGTAGAACAAGGCCAGGCCTTGGGGATAACACCTGTCTCTCTGTAAGGGTAGCCCGGCCCCACAGGAAGAGCCTGCCTCTGACTGGGTCCGCTACCACAGTCCAACATGGAGTTGTGTGGTTAAGTGGCATTTCCACCAAACCACTAGAGCGAGGGGAGGGGCGGGCACATGTTGGCTTTGGCTCCAGAAGCCAATGTCTGGTCCTGTAGCTGTGGCAAGGAAGCAGTCTTGGTTCCCTTGGTGCACAGGCCTCCCTGAGCTGCCAGACACAGGCACACCTATGGCGTCTGAGGCAGCCTCCAGCCAGGGAGGGTAGACCAGTTAGCTAGGACTTGATGCCTTAACAACACAGCCAGAATGATGCTGAGCACACCAAGGGTGTCTGGTTAATGGAAGTCCCCCAGGAAAGGTGTTTGGCCCAGACCCCCAAGGCTTCTCTGCTAGCAAAAGGTGGTTCTTCTGTGATGGCCCAAAATAATGGCTAACGACTTATAAGGGACTTCTGTGTGCCCCACACGGTCTAGTCTCTGAGATGTAGCAACCTGCTCACTGTGCACATAGTCTTGGAAGAAGGCATTATAAGCCCAATTTACAGATGAGGAAACCAAGGCCCAGAGACACCATGTTTGCAGAACTAACACATGACAGGGCCAGGATTTGAACTCATGCTATTCCTGGGTAGGAGAAAGAGGAAGACACCAACGTGCCAGGGAACGTGTGGCCTGGGAGAGGCCTCGAGATGGGACCATGGCTAATCTTGCTGCAGAGAAGGGACGTGGCAGGGAGAAATGTCTAGGAGAGGGTACAGCCGCTAACCTCTGTGTGAGCAGGTGTATAATCCTTCCCCCTTCCAAAGTTGCGTGTGGACATTTTGTGCAAGCACGATGAAACTGCCTTGGAGACTCTGGCACAGAGAGTTAGCCAGACCCCAGCTCTGAAAATCCACTTTACATTGGGCAAGTGGGCTTGGTGCAGGGGGAAGACTATGCCAGGCCTGGAGGGGCAGGACGCCCTCAGGCCTGAGTGTTTAGGGGTGCTGGTATCTTCTGTGTGAAGTGATTCAGAACAACCACAGCAAAGTCGGGTGTCTCCACGCCCAGCACCCCAGAGCTCCCCTTCCAGATCCAGGGGAGGCTCTGGCCATGGCTTATTGCAAGCCTGTCTACCTAGCAGGTTCAGCTCACCTGTAGGTAGACACCAGTGCGTCCCCTTCGTGGTCCTTTCACCTGGAGCTTGGGCCCACGTGTGGGATGGGGCGTACTGTGTCCGACCAGCCTCCTCAGCCAGCCCCGGAGGGACAGGAGTACTGCTCCTCGCTCCTGCATTCAGGCCACGTGACAGTGCCCAGCACCAGCCCTCGGTGGGTGGCCAGATCTGATGTGAGTTCCAGCATATGCCACCAGCAAGCCTCCCTGTGCTCACTCACGCACTGGCTAGCTTTTCTTATGGGCATAAAGCTCCCACCCCACCGTAGTCATTTGTACACTCACAGTGTTGATAGTCATCACCGTGTGATTCTAGAATGTCCCATCTCCCCAGAAACCTTCCATCCATGAGAGCCTCTGCCTGTTCCCCATCCTAACCCCCGGCTTCGTGTCCCCGGTCACTTGCTGATTCTGGGTAATTCCTAGAAATGGAGGCCAGGTGGCCTCTTGTCTCTGGCTGTCACCAAGTAGAATCATACTTTCGCAGGTCATCGCTGTCGTACAAATCCCTCCTTTTGATGGCAAAGCGTCTCGGTGTGTGGACAGGCGCTATTTTATTTGTCCATCCTTGGTTGACAGACATTTAGGTTATTTCCCATCTCGGCATCAGGAACACGCTGTTATGGACATTCATGGACAGGTTTCGTATGAACATATGCTTTCGATCGTCTTGTGGGGCACTGCTGGATCACGTGGTGATCTGGGTCTGGCTTTATGTGGAACTGTCAGGCTTTTCCAGAGCAGCTGTGCCATTTCTCCCTCCCACCAGTGGTTCTGTGTCCCCACATTCTCCCCCACCCTTGCTATTGTCTTTCTGATAACAGCCCCCCTGCTGAGAGTGAGGGGCACCTTGTGGCTTTGAGGAGCGTTTCCCTAGTGATGTGTGATGTGAACGTCTCTCATGCTTGTAGACCGTTTGTGTCTCGCCTCTGGAGAAAAATCTGTTTCTCCCATTTCAGTTTCGGCTATTGTCTCCCCGGGTGGTCACTGTGTGTGAGAGGGTGAGCTGGGTGGTTGCGTCCGGCCTGGAGCTGGCCCTCAGTGAGCGCTGGAGACTCAGTGGTGGCATCTCAGAAGCTGAGGCATCCACGGCCCAGCTGAGAAGAAAATTCCGCAGCAGAAAGAGAGCAGAGTGTCAGCAGTGTCATGCTGGGACTTCCTGAGGCTGGCAGCAGCCTCTGGGAGACACTGGCGTCACGTGGGCCTCCTCAGAGGAAGTGCTCGAAGAGACGAGGCAGGAAGGGTTGAGTGACGGGTGGCCGGGATTCTGGGGCCCAAGCCCAGTGGAGGCCTGGGAGCCCGAGAGAGAGAGGGCCTGAGCATGATGCCAGGGAATGCACCCAGGGAAACCAGGTCGAGTGAAGATCAAGCACGGAAGTCATGGAGGCCATCTTAAGAACTGCAGTTAGGCAGTTCTGGTACAGGAGGTTCAGGGGGCCGGAGCCCCGAGGCCCCGAGGAAGCACAGAGGAGCAGATGCTGACAGGGCAGCAGGACTGCGGGCTGCGGGCGGGGTGGGAGGACACGCCTGTCACTGTGGGCCCGGCCCTGCCTCAGCTCACCGACACCCTCTTTGCCACCGTTGATTAGGCGACTGCTGAGGAGTCATTGCCAGGACCGAACGTGGGTCAAGCGCTTACTATAGATAACACCAGAGGGGTCCGTGTCCCCTTCCCCACTTTGAACGAGCAGGTCCAGCCCCTCACTGGCCAAGCAGGAACCTGCCCTCCAGAGCTCCAAGAAGCTTCTGGAGGCCGTCACAGGCGGCCGTGGCAACCAACTGGGCTTAGATCTGCTGATAAACAGTGCGGTGTTCTTTCCAGTAAATGTAAATAGTGTTAAGTAGAACATCAAGAGTACAGAGTTAAGAAGGAAACTAGTCGCCCAGTCACCAAGACTGACGCAAATACTGCTCGTGGTTCCCCTCCCCCACCCGTAAGAGACGCAAACCCATCACATCCAGCCCTGTAAGTTTTAATCTGTGATTTCTAGCAGCTCTGGTATTTTTAACACTTTGTTTCCATTCCTTCCAAAAATACCATTTGTAATGGATGCACACATTCTATCACGTGACATGCCAGACCATGTTACCAACGGGGTTTTGTAGTTAGAAACATGACAGTGGTGAAAGGCTTTGTGCTGACATGTGATGTTTCTGGTTACACATTCCTGCATCAAAGGGAAATTTTTAAGGTTCTTGACCCAGAATGGCAAATGGCTGTCCAGAAACTTTGCCCCAACTTAGGCTCCAGTGAGAGCGCTTGGCCCTGTCTCCCACAGCGCCGACTCTCACTCTGAGAGCCTGAGGCAGCGCAAGCCCAGCGGCGTCTGGACGGGGCCTGTCTTGGCTCAGGCAAGGTGAACTAGTCTGAAAGCAGCTTCCACGCCGTGGTTCTTCTCTTCTGAATGGGCTTCCATTCTCTCTGCCTTTCGTTTTTTCTTGAAGCTCGAGTTCCCCTGTTATCTATGTCCATCTACTGGCATGAATACCGCTATCACATTTGTCGTCAATATTTTCTCTCATTTGTTCACATTCAGAAACTGTAATTTTTCATGAAGTACCCATCTTTTTCTTTTTGTGATTTTCCCCTTCAACTTCCAACGCAGATGTTCGCAGTGCACAGAAATGTGACTGCCTCTTCCTGTGGGAGGTAGGCGGCTTGGGAGCGGGCCTGTGGGGCCAGCGGACAGGGGCCAAGGGGTGACTTCACCTGTGCCACCGACAGCATGGGGCCTTGTTTCCGCATGTGGAAACCAGGCCTGAGGATAGGAGGCAGAAGTGTCTTGGGTGGATCGAATGGAAAGTGTGTGGTCGCCTGTACGCTTCGTGCAGTTAGCAAAGCACATGGCGAGGTTGTATGTTTCTTTTTTTACATCGAACACTTTAATCTTTCTAAACCAGTTTAATGAATGGTGTGAGATAAAGATTTATGTATTTTTCTCAAGTTACTGTCGTCCCCAAAACTTGCTGACTAATTTGTGCCTTTTCTATTTGTGGCTCCTCTTTACCATCTAGTAAGTCTCGTGGATCTTTCTCACCTGTTTGCCCTGCTCCTGAATGCCTGCTTTTCTGGTGCCAATATCATACCAACCGTAATACCACGATGTGATAAACCATGTTTTGGGATTCTCATATTTATTATTTTCAAGTATTCTTCCCCGTGAACCAGTAACAGTTTTATCAAGTTGGAAAAATACTATTGGCTTTGGTTGAAGTCACGTAAGAGCTATAATATAACTTGTGAATGTGGACATTTCAGTGATGTGCGGTCTTTAGCAATACTCAGTCTCCTTGATTATTTTTAATTTTGTAATTTTCACCATGCGGCTCCTGCATATTTCTGGTTCTACTTATTTCTGATTAGTTTGTAGTTTTGTTATTGCTGTGAGTGACGCCTTTTCTCCTGCAGTTTCCATGTGGTCACTGATACATTCAGGAAGTGATAGGTTTTGTAAATTACCTTTCGTCTGTCACTTTAATCATTCTTCATTATTTCAAATGATCTTTACTTACTTCTCTTGGAAGCAAAGAAGAATCATATGTTCTACCAATTCTGATCATTTTGGGGTCGATTTTGCATTTACTTAACTCTTAATCAGATCTCATAACTTATTGCATTGGCTGGTATTTCTAAAATACCACAGTGGGGGATGCTGGGAAGGGGAATCTCTACCTAAAATAGATGTACTGGAGGAATCAAACGTGGTACTGCCTGGAAGGTCTTAATTCAGAATTTGGCACGCAGTTAGCACTCGGTCAAGGTTAGCTGTTATTCGTCATGTCAGAAGAAGAGCTATCTTGTAGTTTTATGAAAAGATTTAAGAGTCTGCTTATTGAATTTTATCAAATGCCTTTTGTATTATCTATGGAGAACTTTATGTTGGCTTCCTTATTTCCTTCACTGTTATAACTTGATTGTATAGCTTTTCTAATATCAACCATGTTGTGTGATTGAAATGAACTATTTTAGATTATGATTGCTTTTTATTGAATTCTGGGTTTCATTTAGGATTTTTGCATGCATTCATGGCAATACTAATTGATAGAATTTTGGCTATGCAATCATTTGACTCATGTGAGTTTCATAAAATATGCTGGAGACATTCATGTAGCATCATCATTATCTAATTTTTTGAAATATTGAAAAAATTGGCAAAGCAGCTCCTCCTTAGAGCCAGTTAGAGATAATTCTTTAACATCTACTTTAATTTCCTATTTGGAGTTGATTTATTCCTGTTTTCTATCTTCTGTCATGTCCCTTTTGATGTTATGAATGTTTTTCTGAAAACAGTCCATTTGTTGAGATTTTCAAATTTTCTAGCATACAATTATGCATCTTTCCTATAATTAACAGTTTTTTTCTGCTGTTGTTATCTGTCTTCCTTTCTCATGTCTGATGTTGTTTACTGGCTTGTTGGCCAGGATCCCAGCAGGGAATAGACACGTCTTCCAGGGGGGTGATAGACATGGGGTGGTAAAGCAGCCTGGGGCAGCCACCCTGGAAGTCTCTCCCACTGGGGACCTGACTGGCTGGGATGGAGCGGGCCCCCCAGGCCAAGTGAATTCCGCTGTGGCCGCTGGTGGGGGTACTCAGCGGGCTTAGCTGCAGCAGGCAGGTTGGGTCGGGGACAGAGACCCCCAGCCCCTCCTCCTCTGGCTCTTGCGCCTCCCCCCAGCCAGCCTGGGTACAGCAGCCGGGTAGGTCCGTCTCCAGCACAGGACTTGGATGCAATTGGTCGTAGGGGCGAGAGCAGAGGGCAGAGTCCAGCTCACGTTTCTTTTCTTTCCTCGATTGTACTTGTCAGAGTTGCCCATTTAATTTTCTGCTTTCAAGGCAGGTGCTCTTGGTGTATTTACCTGCTTTTACTTGCCTTTAATTTTCAGATGAAATATTTACATATTTATTTTCTATTTTAAAAATGACCAGTGCTGGCCTTCCCTGGTGGCGCAGCGGGTCAAAGCACAGCACTGAGAAGCTAATGTCGCTTCCGCATGAGTTCGATCCCCGCCGGCCCCGGAGGTGACCCACATGGCGTGGCAGACCTCTCCTGACCCGCCTGCTGCTCCCCTCAGCAGTGGACTTCGTCAGTCAGCCTGTTCTGCTCCCCACTCTGTCTCTGGTGAATCCTCTCACCACCCCTGCACCTCTGGCCTGTACCCCAGTTCTGTATGCACGCACACAAAAAATGACCAGTGCTTTCAGGGGCCCAACTGCACGTGTGCTTAAGGACAAAGAGCTGACTTTTGCATTTCTCCTCTCCCCCCTCATTTAAAAACCTCGTTTCCTTCTAACTTTCTTGAGCTTGTGCTCTTGCTCTGCCGTGTCCAGCACCCAAGCTGCTCACTGCACCATGTCTGCTAGTTCTGACCCCAGAGCTGCAGGCTTTCCCCTGTGACCAGCTTTCCTCACCTCTGCTCAGTTTCCACAACTGACTTTCCACAGCCAGAGGTGGCGGGGGTGGGGAATCTTCTTCCCAAGCTCACGCAGAACCAACCTTCCTGCACCTCAGGGGCTCTTTTTCTTGTCTCCTTTTTCAGGGGCTGCCTGTGACTGGCGGGAAACCCTTCCAGTCCTTAGGGAAATGGGGTCTCTGGTCCCGATGCTGATAGGTTTTCATAGGTCTGAATCTTTCTCTTCTGACAAAGCGGTGCTGGGGGGAAATGGCTCAGATTTTTAAGATCTGCTCAAGTCCCCTTCCCAAACATAGCAGGACTGGCAGGCATGGGATGGCCCCATGACCCAAGACCCTGCTGATGGGGGTCAGTGATGGGGGGGACGGGGGTGGGGCACCCAGAAGGGCTTGTGCCCTCCTGGGATCTCAGACCCACTGCACCCCAACCCCGGACAGGGCGCCCCGCAGCCGCCCCCCAGTGCTGTCTGGCAGCCTCTCCTCACCTACCTGTGTCTGTTCGCTCCGGGCCAGGTCTCAGAGGGCCGGGCAGTGAATGCTGAGCGTCCCGGGCTCCTGGCCCGCTTCTCTCATTCCACACCCCTGCAAATGGCTTTTGGAAATGCAGGGCTTCCGGCCCAGTTCTTCCACCTTAATCTTGTTCAGAAGCCTGGAACACTTGAGTAAGACTGCTCCGTTGCGGAGTTTTGTCTGTAGACATTTGTGTGCAAGACTTGGTGTGTGTGCGCGATGTGTCTCTGTGCACGTGTGCTCTGTGTGTGCATATAATGCTGATAGGGCCAGAGTGAAGCCAGCTGCGGGTGAGCGGAGAAGCTGAGGGCTACCGCCTCAACTCCCTGCACAGCCCCCTTCGCCCCCCTCAGTTGGGAAGACTGCTCCCGGGGGTGTGTAGCCCTAGTGGGGTTTGTTGTGCCACATTCTCCCTTGAAGATCTGCGCTCGCTTGGTGCCAGCCCCTGGTGCCCCTGTGCACGGGGATGCCAGGGATGCCCCACCGCTCTTGCTAGGGGTCAGCTTCTGCGTCTGTTGAGCCCCCCAGAGCTGTGCCTTTCTTTCTGTGTTTCCCGAACATCAGGCTGGTGGGCCACACTGGCTTCCCTGAAGTGCCTTCCTGTCCCGCCTGGTCCTGGGACTCTGTGTTCTTCCTTTCTGTGTGTCACTGGCATTTGGGGCCACTCAAGGGCCTCTACAAACGGGCTGCCCTCAGCCAAATAAGAGGTAGTTGTGGCCCTGGTGTCATTTGCATATCTCCAGAGGAAGTGGAGACGGGAGCAGGGCTAGCTCCCGGCTGTCTGGCAGACTCTGCACTGGGGGCTGAGGCGGGAGGGGCGGGGTGGGGCCGGCAGAGCGGCCAGGTGGTGGGGTGGCTCTCCGGAAGGACCCAGGTCACCTTGGGAGGCGAGAGGGCTCCGGGCCAGAGTCACCCTTGTCCTCTCTGCTGCGTCAGCTGTGCTCAGGTCGGCTCTGGAGGTAAGACCGAGCATGAACATGGGAATGGAGGGACGAGAGGAGAGGAGAAGAAGCTGTCCTGTGAGAAACGGACAGACGAGGGGAAGTGAAATCACCCTCTTCTGTCTCTCGCTGCCACTAAAGTCCACTAAAACACTCCCCAAAACTTTCTTTACATGTCCTGTTTCAAAAGTCACAAAATGTTGGCAAGTTGACCACATGCAATTATAAAATTTGCTCACAACTTAAAAAGATCAATAAACATTGCTAGAAATAAAGAACACCAAGCTATATGCTAACGTGTATCAAAGTCTGAATAGACAGGCAGATGATCCAAAAAGGGAGCAAAGATTTGAAAAGTTCACAGAAAAAGAAATGCAAATCACTCAGCACGTGAGAGCACGGTCAGCCTTCCTCACAAAGAAAGGCAAATTAAAAGCGAGCCAGGGGGTAGTTTTTTTCTTCTTCTTCTTTCACCTCTCGGATTTGCAAAGATTAAAGCCTCTGATAATAGCAGTTGGCAGGGTGTGGGGAAGTCGACGCACTCACATCCGGTTAGCAGCGGAGAAGAGCGGCAGCGGCAGCCGGCACCCGGCACTCGTTCGTCTATCAAATAGAAAATGCCGCCTCCTGGAGCCCGACTGCGCCCCTTGAAGGCATTCGCGCCCTTGTCAAAGTGTGGGCCCGCAGCCCCTCGTGTCTCAGCGTGAGCACCCCCCTCCACGGCCCCCCGCGTCTCCGCCACCATCCTGCCTTACTGATGGGGAAACCGACACTGTGGACCCAACTGAGCAGACTCACGGAGAGAGAGCGCTGTCGGCTGCCGTGTGTGTATTTCAGCCCCCCAGAAAAAGGGAGGCGCCCCTCGACTCAGTCCCGTCCAGTTGAGGACGGACATGGTAGAACTTGTGGTCACTTCACTAGGGAAAATCGTTCGTATTACTTGGGGTGGAAAAAGTAAATTTCTGTGTATATATGATAGCAGACATAGTATGATGTCGTGCGTGGTCTGAAGTTAGGTGTGTGGTGTGTGTACATATAGTATGATATTGCTTGTATTAAAATGACGTTCGTCCAGACATTTTTGTGTATGTTTAGAAGTTCTGGAGCGACTTACAAGTAGTAGTACATCTACAAAGCCGGACTCACGGGGGTCCAGAAGGAGACGTTTTATCGTTTCTGATCTCTCTGCATGGCCTCACCCTTTTTTAAATTAGTGTATCATTTAAAAAAAAATCTACTTAAGTGACAAACATACTCAAATGTGTCATGAGGTGCCGGCACTCAGGAGCAGCTAGATGAGTGACGCTTTGTAAGGAAGCACCATCTTGGTTGCAGAAAAACATGGAATTCATGTGGGGCTGGAGTTAGGCCCCTGCGCCTACCCGCCCCCCCCCCACACCACCCCCCTGTCTTGAGGGGGACCCAGCAGGGGCCGGGCAAGTTTTCAAAGTTGATGAGAATCCCCGTGAAGGAGCTGGGGGATGAGAGAAGAGAGCAACAGTTTCAACTAAAGGCCTAAAAGTCCAACTGAGTTTCCCCCAAAGGCCTCACGCCTCTGGGCACAGCCCGGAGCCAGCGGGCTCTCACGGCCTGTGAACTACGGGCATCAGGCTCTTGCTCTCGATGCCCCGGAGCTGGCCCCGCTTCGGTGCCCTCTCCTGAGGTGCTCAGGCTTGACACACCCCTTAATCTCCACTGTCTTCTGTAGCTAAAAACATCTCGCTTCCTCCTCCTCACACGGTGGACCCTGAGCCTGAGGAAGGTAGAACTTCTAGAAGGAGAGAATTCAGGACCCAGCACTTCCTCCTTTGAAACTACGTGAAGGTCATGCACGGGCAGCTGGGGAAAGCCAGGTCCTTGCAGGATGGTGTTTGGCCTTGGGGAGAGTGAGCTCACCAGGCCGAGACCTCTCCAGGAGAGGAGGCTTGGGTGGGGGGGGAGCGGTTGGAGGGGCTCCCCATAACTGGCCCCTCTCGAGCTGAGTCTGACTCCCCATCCTCAAGTCTGCACCGTGCGTGGTCCCACTGGAGACTTCTGTTGAGTTCTGGCAGCCAGCGGGATGGTTCAGAGGCTGGGGGAGCCCTTCTAGATGGCGGCCTGGCGAGGGCGCCCTAACTGTCAAGGCCAGTGTCACCCATGCCCCAGAGACCCTGACGTCCCTTTCCTGAAGCCAGTGGGGGAGGGAGGCGCTGCCACCATCCGGGACTCCCCATTTCAGGCTGATCTCCCACTCAGAAATGTGAGCCCCAAATTCCAGGCTCCACAGCCAGGTTGCCGGGGCCCTGGCAGGATTCTTGTCTTCTTTGACTCAGATTCTCCTGCGTGGGTTCTAACGAAACCTTGGTCTATTCCAGGTATCGGAATTGCGTTTACACGTACAGGATTCTGCCCAATGAAGACGATAAATTCACGGTTCAGGTAAGTCCTCTGTAAGCTGAGCATTGCACCCCGACTCGAGCCTCCACTGCCAGGCAGAGTGAAAAGTGGGAGAGGAGAAAAAGCTCATCTCTCGGTAGCCTGGACATGAAGGCCAGGCTGAGCCTAGACGCCCCTGGGGCGGGCTGGCGTGGGGGTGGAGGCTGACCGTCCACAGTGACCCAGCTCCAGGACACGGAGCAGGGGGCCCCAGGGTGAAACAAGGGCACCCAGAGACCCAGTGAAGTGAGCCCCTGAACTCTTCAGGGCGCCTGTTGGCCTGCGGGAAAACACACAGGCGTTCGCGCCCGGCTGAATTAGCCCGAGCCATTGGCCGAGGCCTGTTCTGGCAGAGGCTGGTGCTGGTGCATCTAACTTCACCGGGTCAGGTCCAGCTGCGTTAAACTTGCAGCCGAATTTTAATGAGCATCAGCAGGTCCCAGACTAGAAGCCAGTCCGTGCAGTTAGCACGACAAACACCGGGCCTTTGTGTGACCACAACGTGTGACGAGCTCTCGCCGAGCGGTGGAGTCCGGGCAGCTATTTTTATCTGGCTGCTCAGAGAGCACAGAGAGGGTGGGGGCAGAGGCGTGTCCGTGCTCCCAGCGTCCCCTGCGTGGGCGTGGGAAGGGGTCTGGCCAGGCAGGCGGTGCACCCCATTAAGCTGCCGGGTGGACGGGGGCTGGGAGCAGCGACTGGATCTGTGGTTGAAAAGAAAGTGGAAGCGGTGGAGAGGGGCACAGAGCAGTGCTCTGTGTGGGGCTAGAGACAGAGCTGGGTCCTGGGTAGCGGCGGGAGGCCCGTGGGCGCGATTCCTGGAGATGTGTTGGTACAGTGCCTGTGGGAGACTTTCTGGGGTCACAGCATCGCGTCACGGAGGAAGGGGCAGAGGGAGCCCTCAGAGACAGGGGCGCGCCTGAGCGGCTGGTCACGGCCGCCTTCTCAGGTCTGGTGTTTGGCCGCTGGGCTTCCCTGGGGGACGCAGGTGTGGGCCGAAGCGGAAGTGTCCCCCACCCACCCTGACACAGGGCCAGCTGGTCAGCGCTGCGGGCTTCTCTGTTCTTCCCATGCGTGCCTCCGCTCTGTCCACAGACTGTCTGCGTTGAGGATTTTAGCCAGTCTGAGATGCCCCCGGGTCTTGGCCCGACCCCCAACAGCGCACGTTGGCGCCTGGTCTGCGATGGTCCACGAGGTACCCAGAGACGTGTGTCACTGGAGGTGTCGTCCGTCGCGTGGGCCCCTCGGCTGCCAGGGGAAGGCTGCGTGGGCCAGGCCGTCGGCCTCTGGGGCCGCCAGTGTAGGCCAGGCTGGGACAGCGAGAGCGTCCTTGGCTGGTTTGGCTTCCTTGACAGGTGGTTTGCTGAAAGGCGTCTAAGCTCTCTTAAGTCAAAATTTGGTCAATGCTTTTGATCTTTTTTCCCCTTGTGGTTTCTTCTATTCCTTCAAAGTGAAGTAGACTTCAAGTATGACTAGGCCTTGAGCTGGGAAAGGCGTAAGTGTGCTAGCTGGTGGGTGTCTGTGCCCATAGCTCTCAGTGCCGACCCCACGCCTGCTCCCACCAGTGGCTCTGCGGCCATGGCTGTGGCCTGGCGTGTCCCTGTGAGCGGTGTGTCCCTGTGGCCTGGTGTGTCCCTGTGAGTTTTGTGTCCCCATGACCTCGCGTGTCCCTGTGAGTGGCATGTTCCAGTGGCCTGGCGCATCCCTGTGGCCTGGTGTGTCCCTGTGAGTTTTGTGTCCCCATGGCCTGGCATGTCCCTGTGATCTGGTGTGTCCCCATGGCCTGGTGTGTCCCTGTGAGCAGTGTGTCCCTGTGGCCTGGTGTGTCCCTGTGAGTTTTGTGTCCCCCATGGCCTGGCATGTCCCTGTGAGCAGCGTGTCCCTGTGGCCTGGCGCATCCCTGTGGCCTCGCATGTTCCTGTGAGTGGCATGCCTCTGTGGTCTGGTGTGTCCCCATTGTCTGGCGTGTCCTTGTGAGTTTTGTGTCCAAATGGCCTGGCATGCCCCTGTGAGTGGCATGCCCCTGTGGTCTGGTGTGTCCCCATGGCCTGGCGTGTCCCCATGGCCTGGCGTGTCCCTGTGAGTGGGATGTTCCTGCTGTGGCTCCTGCAGCAGCTTCCAAACTGGGGCCTCATCAGGTTTGGGGGTTTGCAAAGAACAGACTCACTCTGGCTCAGGGTGGGGTGGTCGACCTTTGTGGATCTGCCTAGACCCAGAAGAGACTTGGGGGCTGGGGCCCCTTCACCCCCAGCACTACTACCACAGCTCGAGTCTTCTCCATGGGTCCATTCTTCTCCCACCAGTGGGCTCACTTCTCCATTTCCAGTCCTGAGGGAGAATCTGGCTGTTCTCTGCAAAGCTGCCGAGGGCAGCCCTCTGTCCGAGCGGGCTGTTTTAGAACAGACCTGGCCCTGGGGAGAGAGGGGCAGAGTTGTGAGGACAGAACATGGCTGCAGAGGCCACGTGGGCCTGAGCAGTGGGCAGGCTCGTCTCCCTGAAGAGCTTTGGTCCTGCTGGACATGCGTGCTCTCGGCTTCCTCAGCAGCCCAACCCCGGGAGCTGTGGGGCCTCGTTGGCCTGAGGAGATTCCCACCTGGGGACACGCCTTCCTAGAAAAGCCCCTCGGTATGTCGCCCCTGACTACAGTCAGAAAGGATCTGTCTACTGAGAAGCAAAGGAATGCTCGCGCAGTTAAGACGACCGCCCAGCGCAGGAAGGCGGCTGCAGGTACAACCCTGCTTATTTTGACTCAAGTTCCTCTTTTTCTGTTGAGGCAAACCTCACAATCTTTTTTGAGATGAGCTAGTTTCTGAATAACTCATTCCTCACACCTGAGTCTGTTGAGTGCCACCAGAAAATGAGGGGCCCCGAAGCGTGGGGCTGAGACTGTCCCCCCAAACGCCAGAGACGCCTTCATGTTCTTAGTTTAATTACCCCCCACTGGGGCCTCTGGTTTTTGTCCAGAGCCAAGGGACCATGCCAACCTCACTGTTGGCAAAGTAGGCTGTGTCCTGGCCACAGCCACGGGGCTGTGGGAGAGTATGGCCAGGAAGGGGTATGATCCTGACACCCCAAGCCTTGCCTCTCACTCCACCTTTCACTGACTTAGAGCCGGGGAGTGGGGGAGTGACCCCCCGGCATGGATGCAGAGCCCTGCAGGCACTGGAGCTCATGTCTGGGCCTCTGAGCTGCCCGAGCAAATAGCTTTCTCTCCACCCCATAAAGTGTATCCAGACCTGCAGGGAGCCACAGGAAGGAGGGCGGAGGACTCTGCCCAGGGCCGGGCCGGGCAGCCCCTCCAGCGCTGGCCTCTGCTCTCCACGGTTGTGGACATTAGAGGGCAGATGGCCCGTGGAAACTCAGGAGGGACCCGAAAGCGAGGAGCCCCCCATCTCCCGCTGATTCGAGGTCCAGTTCTGATGGGCTTCATGAGGGCCAAGCTGTGTTGGACAGTGGTCACGCAGGCGTCTCTGGGGTGGTGACCGGGATGCAGTGGAGGCAAAATACGCAGCCCCGGCGGTGGTCTGCGCAGCCTCCTGAGGGGATGGACATCCAGCATCACCAAGTGTCTGCAAAGCCACCGCTGCTGCCGTGAGGGAGGGCTGCGGACGACGGGACAGGTGACAGCGTGAGGGGAGAGAGGGAAAAGCACATCAACAGGCAACTGAGGGAGGGGAAGGAGGATGAAAGGGAGGAAGTAACCGGAGGAAGGAGTGGAGACAGGTGAGCGCTCTGACAAAAGTCTGGATGGAAGCCGAGGTGCGGCAGAGAGCGGGCAAAGAGCGAGCGAGGGTGGGGGCAGGAGGCAGGCGGGGCTCTAGAAGATTCTAGGCAGTGTCTAGGGCTGATGGGGGGAGGGGAAGATCTTACAGCCCCTCCGTTCTGCTCTCTGGCTGTGGGTTTTCAGGTCTTGGTGACCTCAGCAACCATGGACCGTTCTGAGCCCCCAAGGACCTTCTGGACTGGACTTTCCAGAGTGGGCACATCTGAGCACTAAGGCCACAGGGGGCTGCTGGCTCCATCTGTGTCTGTCTGTCCACAGGTCAGGCCTCAGTCCCACCCCTGGAGAGGGGCTGCTTGTAAAATGCAAACGCCTTGACATGGACGGAAGTGACTGGGCCCTGCGGAGCCCTGGCTCCAGAGGGAGCTTCTTGGGAGTGACCCTCCTCCTGGGAAGGGTGAGGATGAGTTTGGGGCAGAACAAACAGGCCTGACAGGGCCACAGAGGAGCGGCCAAGGGGCTCCTCAGTGATCTTCAGACTCGGCATGTACTTGTGCGCCCTGAACCCCACCAATAGCTGAGAAAACAGGCCCTTCTGCTCCATTCCCATAATCCTCCAGGCCCTGCTTGTGTTCTGACAGTCTTCTTCAAGAGTGAAGCAGAAAACAAAAACTATGCCTAGTCTCTCTGCCTTTCTCACACACACACACACACACACACACACACACACACACACACACACACACACACACTGTTCGCTTTGAACTTCCGCTCTTTTTCATGGTTGAGATTTTAGCCAGGATATTGGCTGTTTAAGTCAAGACAGGGACACACACAGGTTTCAAGATATGCTGAGACATAGAGGGAGTTGGAAATGATGGGCCACATAGACACTTTCAGTATTCTTTCCTGATTTAGAAGAAAAAAGGCCAGGGACTCAAACTATCGGTGAGAGACTCATGACTCAGTTCCTGATCGCTGACGAGGCCGTCACATTGCTCGGGCCATGGAGAGAGAAAACAAAACAACTTTCTCAAAGCTGTTCCGCCACAGTGTCCAGGAGGGTGAACATTTGAGCCATTGTTATTAAGCTCAGGAAGAGGGTGGCAGCTGTTATTGTTCTGAGTGGCTACCAAGTGAAGAAAAGATTCCGTCTGAGCTGCTAGGCGAAGGATGTGGCGCTAACACACACTTCCTGACATTGCACAGTGAGAGGGAGCAGCAGAGACCTGGGCAGCAGAGGCCCCCAGACCAGGGCTCCCCAGGCACCGAAGGCTGTGGCTGGCGGGGCCCACAGTGCCCATGTGGGCTTCCAGCGCTGATGCCAACCTTACTAGTCTGCATTTTTATTTTATTGCCTGCTGTAGAGAACAAAGACAAGTCTATTTTCCAAATTTCTGAAGATCTCAAAACATCTTCCAGTTGCCTCCCCATTCCAAAGGGAATCTGAAGGAGATAAAGTTGGGGGCCAAGTTTCCTTCAAAATCTGTAGAAAGTGGGTCTACTGCTTTCAGGAACTTAGTATTACAAATCACCCCAAATTCAAAACCCACAGCCAAACTGGTGCCCACCGGATCTGTGATCAGGGCCTTTACCTGAATATCATTTTCCATTCAATGGAGTCTAGAATGTGTTCTGTCTGTTCACCTTGCAAACTTGGCTCAGAAAACTTTTCTTCTATTAGGTCTTTGAATAAGTTTTCACTCCAGCTCTTCTGTTTCTGTTTATTTTTACCTCCAAGTGACTTTCTACTTTCTCCCCTCCCCCTCTGCCATCCTATATTTGAGTCACTGCCCCAGAGCTTTCTGGTCTACCTCACAGCACAAGACACAGCCCATTTCCTAAGCAGAGCTCACAGGGAGCTCTTGGTTGATGGGCTTAGACAGGGAATAGGTTGCCACTGTGACCAATGAGGTGTGAAGGGAAGTGACCTGCAGGGCTTCCGGTAGAGGGCTATTTGTCTTAAAAAAGAGAGCTAAGCATGAAATAGTGCCTTTTCTACCTTTGCAGTTTCATAGGATGTGATCCCTGGGGCAGCTGCTGTAATCTTGCAAACGAGAGGGGCAGTGGCTGGAGAGTAGGTAGAGCAGAAGATGACATGAACCTGGGATCTTGATGATGCCTTTGCATTAACTGGACGGAATTCGTTAGCCTGGGACCCGCCCTGCCACTCAACTTCCTCTTTTGGGGACCATTAACTCCTTTTTGTTCAAATAGTTGACTTTGGGCTTTTTGTCACCTGCAGCTAGAGTTACTGTAGCAGGCAAAAGTCTGAGCTATCTCCGAAGTGAATTGGAAAACTGAAAATGAAAATTTTAGGTAAATATGAATTTTCACTGCATCAAACACCTAAGGACTGTGTACTGACACCCACAACCCCCAACTCTGCCCTTTCTTCATGGTAGTTTGTACCATAGCGCAGGGGAAGATGGAAAGTTTCCCCAGATGCTGGGCTCCAGGCAGTAGGATGACCCCTTCCTGCAGACTGGGAGAAGGCTGCTCCCACCACACCAAGCTCCTGCCCCAGGGTCTCTGCACGTGCCGCACTTGGCACAGGCCTCCGCCCCAGATCACCACACAGCTGGTGGCCCAGCGTCACTCCTCTGAGACGCCTGCCCACGCCTCCCCAGTTAGAGTCCAGCCTGTGGGGGTCAGGCTCCACCACACTCCTGTTTTATTTGTTTCACAGCTCTCATCCCTGTCTGCGACAGCATGAGTTTCCCACTGCTGCTGTAACGTGACCACAGGCGTGGGAGTTAAAAAAACGTCCTGGGGGGCAGAGTCAGAAATGGGTCTCACAGAGTCCACTCCAGGTGCTGGCAGGGACATAATCCTTTCCCATCACTCTAGGCGGGACCTGTCTCCTGCCTTTCCCGGGTGTAGGGGCAGCCTGTATGCCCTGGCTCACGGCTCTTCCTCCCACCCTCAGAGCTCATCCATACCTGCTCTCTGCAGCTGGGGCTTCTGCCTCGCCTTTATGAGGCCCCGCAGGATTAATAGAGCCCACCTGATGGATTCAGTACACTCTCCCTTTCTCAGGTCAGTGGTTAGCCGCCTTCTGCAGCTTAACAACCTCCCCACAGCATGCACAATTACACCTTTTCAAATTCCAGGGGTCAGGAAGCTCCAGAGTTGTCATCCTGCCCCCTGATACTCTCTGTTATTTATTGACTCAGTCTTTGGTGAGGTTTCCCAGGATGGAAGGCAGGGAGCTGAGACCTCTCTTGCTCCAGGGGAGAATGCCTGGCACTGAGAAGCTGCTCAGTAAGTATTTGCCAAATGATTAAGTAAAAGGGGAATTTTATAATACAGGCTAGTGAGAAGGGGCCTCTATTTCTTTACCTCCAGAAGTTGGCGACTGGATGGGGCTCTCAAATGCCAGGCTCCTTCTCTGACAGGTCACCAAGGAAGGTAGAGGCCAGAGGCCAGGCCTGTTGCAGTCTGCTCCTGGGCAGGGAGCAGCTGCAGCTAAAACTGGAATGCTCATGAAGGAGGAAACAGGGGAGCTTGGGGGCGAGTTGCCTTGTTAATCAGGTGCCCCCAGGCCTCAGCTCGCCCAGGCTGACTCCCAGAACCCAGGACACAGAGCTTGTCTGCCTGCTGTCATTTCGGCCTCCCCCAGTACCTGGAGAGAAAGAAAAGAAAAGAAGCAAGCTGCAGAGAAGGGCTTCTGGGGACAGGTAATTAGAGCTAAAAATAGCCCTCTGGGCTCCTGGCGAGGGGGCCATGGCTCGGCCCTGGGGCCAAGAACTTCAGGACTCTGGTTTCTTAGCAGCCTGGGCTTGTGCAGTTACAAATACTGAGTGCGAGCCAGCAGAGTCAAAGGCTGCCTGGAGTTACTGCAGGGAGGCGTGCCCCCAGGCAGCATCTCAGCACTCAGGCTGGCCAAGGAGAAAAAGGGAAATGGAAACAGTGAAGATGAGCTGCTCTCCTGGCCTGCAGGCGGAAGAGGCTACTTTAAAGGCAAACTTGACTACTGGGGGCGGTGGGGGGGGTGCACTGAGCACCCCTGCTTCCCCATCCCCACCCCG
>NW_004567103.1:2395138-2396377 GCF_000260355.1 Condylura cristata | reverse complement strand
TGTTAGCGGGGGCTGAGAGCAGTGCAGCGAGAAGGGGCTTTGCAGGCCACCGGGGACCACACAGAAAGGGGGGCTTCTCCTTTCCCTTGGCATTGTCTGTTTTTCAGCCATGCCCAAAATATGCCTCTGCCTTTAAAGGTTATTGTTACAGAAAACGGTCGTCTTGGAAAATCCAGGGCTTAGCTTGGCCATGGGCGGGCCCGCGCAGCAGAGACAGTGGGGCTCGGCTGGCGGGGAGACGGTTGGGACCCTTTTGAAGGTGCTTGACGGCGGCAGGGCAGAGCCGACTCTGACCCGTGTTTTGCGACAGCAGTGAGCCAGGAGGCCTTGTTCGCTGGTTTCAGTTGAGCTGGCGCCCCCAGGCGTGGCGTGGACTGTCCAGGGCCATGTTTTGCGACTGACAGCTCTATCTTTTCAGCATCCCAAAGAACGGCTTCGCTACCCCACCTTTACCCCCCATACTAGTATAGTAATAATTGAAAATTAGCATTTTAAAAAGTATCTTTCATCGTTGTGACTAACAATTATCCACACCCCTAAAGAAAGGCACCATCACGGGGCCTGTCCCTACCAGCACTGGTGAGACAATAGTAAGTGTGTCCAGTCAGGCTGCACAAGGGTGGTCTTTTATTTCATTGATTTATTTTCTTACATTGTTGCTCATTTTTGGACAGTATTTGATTCCCCGCTCAGGTGAAGTCCCCATAAACGTGCCACCACCGCCACCCGCCCGTGACCCTGGATACACAACGGTATATTAACGTATCAAGTACTTAACATATCAAGTAAACTTAATTTCATAAATGACCTTGATCTCCTGTACCCTTGGGGAAAAAAGCATGTGTTGAGTTGAAGTACCCCCTCCACCCTGCCAGGCAACAACTGGGGGGTGGGGGATTTCTGATTCTCTGTGTAAAATCCTATAGTTATTTAAAGCTCTAAGAACGCAGCCACCCTTGTGAGTGGGGGCAGGGCCCAGGCAGGCCCCATGGTGGGAAATGCTGGTTCTGAGGCAGGAGCTTTTCTGGGAGCCGGGCTGAGACGTCCCCAGGGTATCAGGACCCCTGGGGCCCAAGGGATGCCTCCCAGCCACGCTCCTGCAGTCTCTTTCCCTTTCACTGTCCTTTTCTTCTTTTTCCCCTGCTTTCTTTTTTTTAAAGATTTATTTATTTGTGCATACAGAACTGGGGTACAGGCCAGAGGTGCAGGGGCAGTGAGAGGCTTCACCAGAGGCAGCGT
>NW_004567103.1:2389319-2394263 GCF_000260355.1 Condylura cristata | reverse complement strand
TTCCTTTTGAAAAATTCTTTCTAATTAAAAAAAGCTTTCCCCCCCGTGTTTTGTATATTAATTTCTGCCTAGTTATGCTGTAAATATCTTCTCTCAGGCTGTCATTTTTTTTAAATCAATCTTTGTTTAGGGTTCATTGTCATGTAGAAGTTGACAACTTTTATGTGGTCAAATGGTTCCATGTATGGATTCTGGGTTTTGTGAATCATTCATCTCATTCTTCATCCAGGGGAACTGTTTTCTCCCTAGCACTTTCGTCACAGGCTTTTAGGTCCGGCTCTTCATTTATTTCTGCATGGACATACACTTTTTTTTTTAGATTTATTTATTTGTGCACACAGAGCTGGGGTATAGGCCAGAGGTACAGGGGCGGTGAGAGGATTCACCAGAGACAATGGGGAGCAGAAGAGGCAGATTGATGAGGGGAGCAGAAGAGGTAGATTGATGAGGGGAGCAGCGGGGTCCGGAGAGGTCGGCCATGTCATGTGGTCACCTCCGGGCGGGGATCGGGCTCGCATGAAGCGGCTGCGGCCAGCATGCCGTGCTGCGTCCTGACCCGCTGTGCCACCGGGGAGGCCCATGGATGTCCTCCCCATGGCCACACTGGTCCTCACTCCCGGGGTTCTTAGGTAACGCAGGCTTTGAAGGAGGGAGCCGGGAGCGAGGACCTTGGGCGGAAATACCCGTCCCTCAGAGGGTCCACAACAGCTCGCGTGTGGCCTCCTGCCCCGCACCTGGCCGTGGAGTCAGTCGAAGCTAAGTGGCTCAAGAAGCATTGTTCCTCCACTCGCTCATTTCTGTAGGAGGCAAATCAATACATGGGTGGGACAGGTGTTGCAGGGGTGAGGTGGGCTGAGCCAGGGGAGGGGAGCAGGAGGAGCAGGGGCGGTGGGAAGCCTTCAAGTCGGGGCCACGAGGGGGGCGGGTGCCTTGCTGTGGGCGGAGGGCTCTTGAGGGCAGGCTCAAGAGGGACACCTACGGGCGGGCCAGGGGCGAGGCCATCGCCGTCAGGTAATGCACAGCCAACCCTGAACTCGGGTGCCGTAATTCACTAAGGGGAGGTTCTGGGGAGGCTCCAAGCGAAGGCGCGATTTCAGGTGCAGCCGCAGCCCCGGCCCGGTCCTGCACGTGGCTGTGGAGCGTAAGCGCAGCCACCACCGGGGCAGAGAGCAGGGCTGTTGCCCATGCGCTCACACCTATGCGCACACTCGCTCCCGCAGGGCGCCATCCTCGTGGCCTGGGGGCCGTGGACCCCTCCCCCAGTCTCACCCCTTCTTCTAGGTCTTCATCCAGGGCCTCTGCCCCGCCCCTGACCGAGGGGCCCCGAGGGTGCGGGCTGACGCGGTCAGCAGCAGGGCACAGAGCCCCTCCTGCCACCCCCCCCCCAGTAGGGCAGGATGGGGGTGGGAGCACCCGGATGCCGGGAGGACTGGGTAGGACCCCAACCGCACCCCACGCGAGGACCGGGCCTGACTGGCCACACGCGGCGGCGCCCACTGCCCGCCGCGTCCCCTCTCGGCCCCTCAGCTGCCGCTGTTCTGAGCTCCCGACCCAGCAGGCCGGGCCCGCCGTCACGCCCCCCCCAGCGCGGTCTCATCCGCACGGCCGGCGCCTTGGCATTTCCTCAGCGGTGGGTCAGGCCGCTTCTCGCTTCTGTGCTGGACTCTGCGCGGAGAGCGCTGGCGAGCCCGTGGGCGTGAGGGTGGGTGCCTCTGGCCACTGCTGGCCCCGGTGTGCCGGCTCTGTCAGGGGGAGCTGGGCCTGGAGCGTGGCCTCCACAGGCCGGGCGGGCAGAGCTGGGGCAGCCCTGGGCACCGGGAACAGGGCGCTGGGCCCAGGGAGCCAGGCTGGTTGAGGGGGCGCAGCGGGTCTGGGGCCGCAGAGGACGAGGTGAGAGGAGGGGGCTTCGGGCGGCTGGAGGGAAGCGCGGGGCATGAGGGTCGGGGCTTGAATTTGTCCCTTGAGGGAGGTCTGTGACAAGGGGTGTGCGTCGCCTCATCTCCTGGAATTTCAGCAGCCTTGTGGGTAACTGCAGATGACTGTGCCCTGCAGCTGCACTAAGAGGGGACTCAGGGATAGCTCGTCCCGCCTTCCAGTTTATGTCTGTCGGTGTTTCCTGTGTGACACTCGGAAGCTGGCAGCTCGCAGCACACGCTTCTCCTGGGCGGCCATGGCCGGCGGGTCCGATGGTGCTCGCCATGGCCCCGCAGGACCAGTCGGGCTCCTGGTTTCCAGTCAGGGCCCAGCTGCTCCTCATGTCTTCAGTTCGCTCCAAACTTAAGGCCAGAGCAAGGGACCAAAAGAGGCAAACAGAGACCCACCGTGCCGGTCAGCCCCGGGCTGCCCACGTCACGTGGTCCGAGCGCGTCAGTGGGCCGGTTAACTCTGCATGTGGGTGCACAGCTGTGCAGCAGGTCGGGTGTGTGCCGCGGCCCTGCTTCCCAGCCTCCGGGCTCCTGGTCTCACGGCCCGGGGAAGGCCCGGGGACCTGGCGCTGGGTCGCTGGTGGTCGGCAGCAACTCTGCAGGCGAAGGACGTGGCCTCCCTGGGGCCTGTGCCGGGCCTGCGGTGCCAGAGGCAGCTGCCGGAGCAGACTGGCAGGCAGAGCACTGTCATCCCGGCCCCGTTCCAGCGGCGGTGACATCGAGCGCGACCTCAGATGATGCAGCCCTGACCTGTCATTTCAGTACCAGCCAGAGGTGTCACTTCCCGGCCCTCCAGCCTCAGCTCCTTTGATGCGAGCGCTTCAAAGCCCTTTGCAAGTGTACACAGAACGGTGCAGATATCAGAGTCAAAAGCAGAGATTTGGGGGGGCCTCATCATCTCAGCCTCCCGCCGGGGAGGAGGCACAGCAAGCTCCATGAGGTCCCAGCCTGACCTGGCCTGGCCTTGGTGCCAGGCCACCCAGGAAGTCTGCCCAAAACAAAGCCAAAAGGGCTGGGGGGCCCCGCCGTGGGCAGTGGGGGCTGGCAGGGACAAGGGAGTTGGGGCACCTGGCCGGCATGCAGTGCCACGCTCGCCAGACCTGGAGAGCCCACCTTCCTGGACCCCAGCTGGCCCGCCCCTCCAGGTGTATTGACAGATCACGGCCTTCCACCCCAATACCAAGTGAGTACGGGACAAGGCAGCTCTTGCCCCTCAGGCCGACAGCCAGAAGCAGCCCCTCAGAAGTGCCATCCTGGGGGTCCCCTCCTTGTGCTCCCCATTTCTCCCTGCTTGTGTGGGGCTGTGGCAGGCAAGACATTTGCAGACGCTTCTCGAGCCCCTGGGTACCGGAGCACACAGGGTCCGTTCCTTCTTGGGGCTCCACCCAGGTACCGTCACCCTGTCTTCCATCCTGCAGCTCCTGCTCCCCAAGTCCACGCAACCATGTCCACCTTGCTCGCGTGCTTCCTAGAGCGAAACCCCAGGTGCTGGGGTTCAGTCTGAACCCCGCTCCCCAGCCTGCCTCCCCCAGGCTGGTCTCTGTAGCAGACTATCAAACCTTGTTATCTAAAACTTATCTCTGAAAGAAAACCTGCCCTGCTGGTCCCGGGAGCCCAACCCCACCCCGCCCACCCCTGAGCCCTGCACACCTGGATTCCTCACCTGCATGGTCCGGTTGCTATCACCCCTCCTTTCTGGTCAGTCTGGTCTCAGTCCCTGCCTGCTTCATCAAAGTTGGGGTCTGTGATTCTTAGGAAGGGGCTGGGAGCTGGGAGTGGAGGTGATGAAGGAGAGGACGGTGCTGAGGTGACGAAGGAGAGGACGGTGCTGAGGGCAGCAGGTAAACCGAGGCAGCACTTCAGGAGGGCGGGTGGGAGGGTAAAGCAGGACGGGGGAGCTGGGGCCCAGGGGGTGAGGCCTGGGGTGGGGGCCCCAGGTCAGAGAGCTGACTGTAAGCCCGTCGATAGGTTTTGCTTTTAAAATGCAGGCCGGCAGCCTCGGGGTGCCCCGCAGCCCACTCTCCTGGCTCCCTGTGCCAGCTTCCTCCGAGGTGCAGAGCCCTCTTTCGGTTCCCCATTTAGAGATGGCAGACAGTGCTGAAGTCAAAATTACCCCCAGGAAAGTTCAGTCTCACCCGGCCTTCCTGCCCTGCGCCCCCTCCCCGGGGAGCTGTGCGGGAAACTGAGCTCACTGTCTTGGCCAAGCCTGGACACGGGGTCCTTTGTTTTACGGACCCCATGGTCAGTTGCTTCCCCAAGGCTGGGGCAGGCAGCACCCTTCCACTTGTCTCCCCGGGACCCTCCCCAGGAGCATCATTCCGGGTTGAGGGAGATGGCCAGCCGGAGGTCTCCGCTATCCACATCCGTCTCGGCCTGGAGGTGCGCCCCAAGCAAGGGCCCGCCTGTCCGCGCGTCCTCAGCCAGAGAGCAGGGCCACAGCGAGCTGAGCCCCTGCACCCCGGCTTCCAGGCGTGGCATGTGTGTGGGGAGGCAGGCGCGACGCTCTTGCAGGGAGCTGCCTGCAGGGCCTTGGTGGAGGGGATCGTGCCAGAAATCTCCTGAACTTTCCAGAGACCTGGAGCTTTTGCTGGGCGGCGAGAGAGAGCTAGGTGTTTCATTTCTGGAGCTGCCCTAACCTCCCACGGGGTTTTCGGGGGCTCTTGGGTTACGGACAGGCTTCCTCTCCATGCTGCAAGCCCCACGTGACCTGGGTCAGCAGGCAGACCTAACGCAGGGGAAGCTGCCCTGGGCTTTCTCTGCGTAGCCTGTCGGCCAGGTGCTGGAGGTGTCGGCGAAGGAGAGGAGGCTCAGGTCGGAGCTGGGGGAGAGCGGCCACGGGGCAGGGCCGCCGCGTGGCCCATGCTGGCAGCCTCTCCTCTGTTTCAAAATGACTTGATAAATCCCATCAGGAAGGCTGTGGCCGCCCAATGAGGAACGAAGTCTGGAGGCCTCGCCCGGCCGGCGCTGGGGGTGGAGGGCAGCCCCCGGCCCCCTGGCCCCCCGCCCCCCGCCCCTGCCC
>NW_004567103.1:2384853-2389219 GCF_000260355.1 Condylura cristata | reverse complement strand
GTGCGGGGCCACCCTGTCACCTTGGACTTGATGTGCGAGCATCTTCTGTTGGCTTTGCGGGCCCTGGTTTCTGGACAGGGTTGGCCCGGGACACTCAGCCAGCAGCCGGGGAGCGGGACCCTGGCCACGCCTCCCCCTGGAGGCCACCCTTCCCCCCCGCCCCAGGGGGTCCTGGTCCTGCGGCTTCCCCTCGTGCTGCCATCCCTAGGTGCTAACTGTGGGCGCTGCTCATACTGTGAGCTCTCGAGTGCTGTGCCCCTCCCAGACTCTGTCCACCGCCCCCCACCCGGCTGAATGTGACATCAGCTTCCTGTCTCAGCGTGGACAGGTCACATTTGTGGCACAGGCCCCCTCTGCTTGCTGCAGTTGAAAGTGGGGGAAGGGGCTCCCCCGCTCCCTCTGCTTCTCTCTCCCACTGCTTCTCTGCATCCCCACCCTCTGCCGCTCCAGGGCCCCCGCAGCGTGCCCACCGACCAGGAATTGCCAGGCCCGGTACCCTCGCGGGTCCGGTCAGCAGATCAGCCTCTGAGCCAGGGAGCAGGGCCCTGTCCCCGAGGGACCCGCGACCCCATCGTCGCGTGCAGCGCCCTGTGCAGCCGCGGGTCTTTGGCTTCTTCCAGTTCATCCACACGGATTCTGAAAGGGCCGGTAGCTGCTTTCAAGGGAGGCGCAGTTATTGTGGGGCGCCCGCGGGGTGGGGGCTGCTCCCCGATCACGGAGGCAGGTGGGGGTGGGGCGCCCTGGCCTCATGGGGTTGAGCGCCAGGGCAGGGTGGTGGGGAGCAGTGAGGGGAGCGGGTGATGAGCGCACCGGGAGGCCGCTTCCCCCGTGCTGGGTGTGCACCCCCCTCCCGGCCTCCCCCCGGCCCCCTCAGGCCTGACTGTGTCCTGACCGTCTCCTCCTCCTGTCCTGTTGGAGAAAGAGTGTGAGCTGCTTCAGCCCAGAATGCTCAGAGCAAAGACGGGGAGGGCCCCTCTGTGCCAACAGCCCCCCAAGGAGGCCGTCCCGGGCTTCGCAGCTTCTGCCGGCGCACGCCCTCTGTCCCTGTGTGCGTGAGTCGCATGCCACCTGTTGGCACAGGCTGCTCCCCGCTGACCCGCCTGTGCCCAGCGAGTCTTAGCTTAGGGGATCTGTACCTAAGACCTGCTTCCCGGAGGGCCCCTCGCTTTTCTGGGTGCTTCCCTCTCATGAGGGTGCAGGAGGGCACCCTATCCTGCCCCACCATCGCCCCATGGGGGGCACTTGCTGGCCTGCCCCCCAGGGCCCCTCCAGACCAGCAGCTCCTGGGCAGCCTCGGCTTGCCAGGCCCCACGATGCCCCACGCGCAGGGCTCAGCACCCCCACCCGGCTCCCTGCAGCCCCCTGGCTCCCCCTCCCTGGGGGGGGGGTGCCTGTTCCTGCACCACGGACAGCTCTGAATCAGATGTGCCCAGGGTCGGGGTGGGCGGGGGAGGCCTGTGCTTTCGCTTTAGCAGGACATAAGGTCACGCGCGCCCCACCTTGGCCCTCTGAGCCCCCGACTCACGCCCTCCCCGGGCCCCTCCCGCTGGAGCGCCTTCCCTTGACTTTCTCCAAGCTTTCTGTCTCCTCTCCCTTCCGCCTGACGGCTTGTCAGCCATGAGCTGTAGATCTGACAGGATGACACTTGTCACGACTGCTCAAGCTGAATCGAGTTCACCCATCTGGTAACGCGTCAAATTATTTCTGTTATTCTGTGCACTTTTGGTTTTGAACCTATTCAGGGGATTTTTAGAAGGCTTGGCTGCACTGCTTGGGTATTTCTGGTTCAGTAAGGCTTGAAAGAGGTGGCCGACTGGGGGCTTTGTGCCAACAAGGGTCGTGAACC
Organism: Condylura cristata; assembly: GCF_000260355.1. NCBI lineage: Eukaryota > Metazoa > Chordata > Mammalia > Eulipotyphla > Talpidae > Condylura > Condylura cristata. Next base: position 2,387,373 of record NW_004567103.1, on the reverse strand, counting down.
CTCTGCTAAACTGTCTGGGAGTTTACCGACCAGCTTAGCCACACACTCAGGCACACGCACACACCCACACCCACGTTCAGATTTATATGCACGTGCTGCGTGCATGCACCCGCAGAGACCGAGGCCAGGAGGGATGGAGAGGCCACGCGAGAGCCGTGTCCAGGGGAACATCGGGGGCAGGGTCTGGTGGGAGCCCACCGTCCTCCCGAAACTCGGGGATGATCGGACCTGGGTCTTGGTTCACTCCCGGATGTCTGCCCAGTCCAGGTCACTGCCCTCTCTGCTCTCCTGGCCCCACTGACCTGCAGCCCTAAGACTTTCACGTCAGCCCCAGCCGCCTGGAGCACCAGGCCCTGAAGGGGGCTGTGGAGACAGTGCAGGGCGCCAGCCGACCCCACCTGCTCGCCGACTGGGTGGGCCTTCCAACCCCACCCTGTGTCTGCTGGCCTCCTCTCCCACCTGCGAGGGCCACTCTCCCCAGCCCGAGGGCAGCTGGCAGCCTGGGGAGAGCCGCTGGGCCCTGGCCGCCCCCGAGGTGGCTTCCTCAGCTCGTTGTAAGCTGCATGACGGACAGTAAAATGATGTTTGTGATGACAGCGGGGTGACGCAGGCCTTAGTGCTAGGACCAGGGTGAGAGGTGCCTTTGGGGCCAGAAGGAGTGGCCTCTTAGTGCCACCAGCGCCCAGCCCCTTCCTCCTGGGCAGCGGTGAGGTCGTCGGCTCCTGCTGGGGCCCAGCTAGCACCTCCCTCTCCCCTTGGGGTGTGCCCCTCACAGCAGCATCCCCCTGGCCGGGGCAGGGAGCTGCCTGGCCCTGTCCGCCTTGTCCTCTGGGCCAGGGTGCCTCTGGGTTTCTGGCTGGACCTGGGGGTTGGGAGTGACGACGCCAGGAGAGGCAAGGCAAGGGTGACAGCCTGAGGATGGGCAGGGAGTTCGGACAAGCCGGACTGTGAGCTGACCGGTGGCGTATCTAGGGGAACTCAAGCCTGCCTGCAGCAGGCACCTGCTGCTCGGACAGGAGCGGACAGTGTGGTGGGCAGGGCCGGGCCGGGCCTCACGGGGAGGACTGGCTCCCAGGGCCACCTGGAATTCCCTGCTACAGCCGCAGGACAAGAGGGTGGAGACGTGGCCCCAGGGCCTTTGAACGGCCCAGCAGGTCGGCCCTGTTATTTGCCACAGAGATATTGATCAGAGAAGTTTTCTGTGTGGCTCGACCATTTCTGAGCCTCGGTAAAAACAGAATTCTAGCAAATGGAAAAATTTAAATAAAAACAAAACAATGGTTAGAATAGATTTTCCTGGGCTTAAAAATAAATGATCTTGTAGGGTGGGGGTAGGTGATTATAGTAACAAATACACATGCGTGTCTAGAAAAACATCTTCCAAGTGATTGAAAGGAGCTCTTTCTGCATTGTGGACAAAGGTTTCTTCAAAACTTTCTGGTTCGCTAATTTTGCCTTGAGGAAAATTAGCGATGCTTAATTTTTCTAAAAAGTGTTTAACTGAAAGGAGAAGAATCGTTCAGACGCCCGCGGTGCTGCTGGAGACACCCCGGGCGCTGTGGCTGCGGGGTGCCCGTGTGGGCGGCTGCGGGGTGCGTGCGTGGGCGTGGTGGCCAGACTCTGCGTGGGCCTCAGGGCCTTTTCTGGATGTGGTCACCGCCTGGCCTCACAAGTCTCCACTGCAAATGGCCTTTGCGGCGGCCGCGTCCCTCCCAGCTCCAAAACACCTGTTGGGATTCTGTCCTCAGGCGTCCGAAGGTGTCCCCATGAGGTACTTCACCAAGCTGGACCAGCTCATCGAGTTCTACAGGAAGGAAAACATGGGCCTGGTCACCCACCTGCAGTATCCCGTGCCTCAGGAGGAGGAGGATGCCGGGGACGAGCCCGAGGAGGAGACAGGTAGGCAGACGCCTTCGGACCTGCCCCCGAGCCCCACTCCAGTTTGTCCCCGCACAGGTGCTCACAGATTAGGCGGCCCTGCTTCAGAGGCCAAGCCCGAGTGCAGGGGCTGACTTCCCGCGCCACCCCCTGCTGAGCTGTGTGACTCAGGGAGCTGTCTTCACCTCTCTGAGCACCGCCCTCTCTACAAGAGGCAGTGACGGTAACAGCTACTGCCAGAGCGCCTCCGGGTGAGCCAGTGCCATGAGCCCATCGTAGCAAGATGCCTGACCCACCGTGAGGGCTCCGTGACGCACGCCCGTCGTCAAGAGAACTGGGGTTTCACCCGAAGGCAGGAAGGAAGGAGGAGATGCTTACACCCCACCGGCAGGATGAGGAAGCTGCTCCTTTTCTCCTTATGAAAAGAGAACTGCAGACCCCATATGTCGGAGGCAGGCCTGCCCTGTACCAGGAGGGACGCTGGCCAGGCCAGGCGGGGCAGTGCAGTGCTCGGTGGGGTCCTTCTTACCCCTTGACGGTTCACTTCCTGAAAGAAAACCCCAGATCCCGAAGAAGTCGAAGTCCGGGGCCTGGAAGCACCAGGGTCGCCCCCAAGAAAGGCAGAGCGCCCTGGGCCTCTCC
>NW_004567103.1:2381485-2384665 GCF_000260355.1 Condylura cristata | reverse complement strand
GCCTGTCAGGGTCGCCCCCAAGAAAGGCAGAGCGCCCTGGGCCTCTCCCTGGGGTGCCTGTCAGGGTCGCCCCCAAGAAAGGCAGAGCGCCCTAGACCTATCCCTGGGGTGCCTGTTTACCTCCCTCCCCGCCGGAGACCGCCCCCCGCCCCCCGCCCTCCTTCCTGGAGACCTGGCTTGATGGCTACTCCAGCACAGGTGGGCTCTGAGGAAGGGCCACGCCAGCCCACAGGACGGGACAGCTCCCCGGAGGCTGAGGGGACCCGGCAGGGCGTGTCTCTCGTCACACACCCCCGGCCACGCTGTGAAGTGGCCAGAACAGACAGGTCCACACGAGAGTCCAGGGCCACCCACCAGTCAAGGTGCTGTCCCCCAGCTGTCCCTGCCCCAGGCCTTGGCCCTGACTTGAGCAGCGTCCTGCAGAGGTGTCCCCCCCCACATCAGCACCCTCGTTTCCTCTGCCACCACCGCCCCTGCTTTTCTACACCTCGGGGGACCACTGTCTAGGCCAAGACCCTGCGACATGCTCCCTTAGGGCTGGAAAGAGAAACTACAGGTTTCACTTCCCCAAGAGACCAACTGTCACTTGAAGCAGAGCACGTGACACTCACCCACCCCACCCCGTGGAAGGTGTCTGCCTTGCCCCAGGTCCCCAGAGGGCCCACAGACTCACTCCGTGGAAGGAGCCAGGCCAGGCCAGGCCGTGACGGCTTGCCCTCTAGGAAAGCCTCCCGGGGCTGCTCCGCGGCCGGGGCCAGAGAGAGGCCGGTGCCCAGCCCTGGCCCACGTGTGCACACGCAGCTGGGCCTCTCGGGGAGGGCAGCAGCCCCACCTGCAGCCAAGCGCAGTTCGCCTGGCAAAGGGAGCCCTCACTGTCTCTTTTGTCTGGGGCTTTGGGGGGAGGGCGGGGTGCAGAGGCTGGAGAGGAGCTGTAGAGAACGGGCCCCAGGCGCCTGGGGCAGGGAACAGGAGAGAGAGGGGCAGCGTGGCCAGGCCTGTTCCGGGCTCTGGGCTCTGCCCAGTCTGGGCCCTCGTCTCAGGCCGGGAGCCCCTCCCCTGCCACTTGGGGCTGTGGGTCCCACTGTCCAGGGTCCTCTGACCCGGGACAGGTGTTTGCTGGGTGCCCCCGTGGACAGACACTGTGCTGGGCCCTGGGTCCATGCCACTGAGGCCAGGCCCCTGCTCTCAGCAGGCTTCCTGGCCAGGCCAGGGTGGGCGGTACAGTGGTGGGCGTAGGGCCAGGGCCGTGCGGCAAACAGGCCCTCGCGTGGGATCAGCCGCACGGCCCTCCCTGCAGCAACCCCTCTTCTCTTGAGCAGAAGCTGTCCTGTCTCCACCCGAGCTGCCCCCAAGAAACATCCCTTTATCCGTGGGGCCGTGTGAGGCCAAGGAGAGCCCTGTTTCCATGGAGAACCCCAGAGCCACTGAGGTCAGCCGGCCCAGCCTCTCCGAGACCCTGTTTCAGCGACTGCAGAGCATGGACACCAGCGGGTGAGTCCCGCCTGGAGGCCCCTGGGTGCTCCCTGTGTGTCAGCCCCTCCCCCCACAGTCCACCTCGGAGCCCCGGCCCAGACGTGTGTGTGAGGGAAGCTCACGTGGCCTCTGGCTGCGTGGACACTGGGTGGCCTGGCTGGGGGCTCTTCCCCCGACCCTGCGGCTGGGGAGGGGCAGGCTCTGGAATACCCCCAGCTGTCCAGGTAGATGGCATGGCCCTGCCCCCAACTTGGGGACCTGCGCCCTTCGCTTACTGGGTTTGCCATGGACGCAGGAGCTGGCTCTGTCACAAGGGCCTCTGCTGCCAGGGAGGCTGCTTTTTCCTCCAAGGGGAGTTAAAACTGGCCCTGCGGCCCCGCCTTCCTGGCCACGCCCAGGTGGGTTAGTATTGCCTCGGGCCTACCAGACCTTTAGCTGCCTCTGGGCGCCCGGGGTCCTCAGGGCCCTGCTGGTGAGGGCTGCAGCTTCTTGCCCTCCAACCACGCTTCTCCAGCAGGCCCAGCATTCCCTTGGCGGGGTGCTGGAAGAGGGGGAACTGCTGGGGCGAGGGGAGGGTCGGGGGACGAGCATTGGTTGTTTTTGCAAATCAGAGGCACCGACCTCAACACAGGCCGAGGGGCACTCTCGGAGGACGCACCTGCCGCTCTGCCTCGCGCCCAGCCCCTGCCCCCGGCGCCGAGCGGGCATTCGCCAGCCGTGCTGGCCGGGCCAGTGAGCAGCTGTGTGGGCTAATAGTCTAAAAACATTCTTTGTGAGCAAAAGACCCCAAAGGCAGCCTGCTGGCGGGGTGCATGGGACATCAAAGGTGGTCTGCAGGTGGCCAGGGCATCCTGCCTGCTGACTTGGCAAAGTACAAGAATGGCCGCGGGCGCGCCCAAGCTGCTGCTCTGGGTCCAGCCCCACTTCCCCGCCCTGTGGGCCTCTGGCTGTAGGGCTGCTCACTGAGAGACTGCTGCTGTTTGACCGAAACTAACTGTAGGGCTTGGAATAATAAATGCTATTAAATTGCCCACGGGCCGTTGTTTAGCTCTGGAGTTTCTCTCTGTCTAGGAGGAGCTGCTAAGTGCAGCCATGTCCTTGCGGAGACAGGCAAGGCTGCCCAGCTGTGCCACCGTCTGGTGGCCCTCCCTCCTCTGCCAGTCTCTGACTCCTCCTCCCCTCTGGGTCCGTCAGACCCGCTCTCGGGGCTCAGGGGTGCCCCGGCGTCCAGCAGCAGGTCGAGGGATGCAGCTGACCCCGCAGCCCCCGGAGGCTGGCGCAGCCGGGAAGGCTGGCGGAGGTGTGCTTGCTCTGGCGGCGCTTCTCAGCTGGCTGTCTCTGGCCGTGGGACATTCCTGAAACTCCCGCCTGGAGATGCAGACAAAAGTAAATGGAATGTGGTAGAGGGACCCCGAAAAGGGGGCCTGGGCCCGCCCTTCCTCCCATTCTGGGTCTTGAAAAACCGAGAATCTGCCTTGTGTTTGAAAGTCCATTTATTCCACTTACAAAATAGCTTTTACACGGAGGCTACCTTCCGGGACTCCTAATTCTGAGGCGACCTGCTGTCTTTGGGGCCGTCTTCTCCAATCAGGTTGTGGTTCTCAGGCTACTACAAGACAGCTGAGCAAAATCAGCTTTCTCAACAAATATTTTTTCAAGATATTTAATTTATGCGTACAGAGCCGGGGTATAGGCCAGGGGTGCAGG
>NW_004567103.1:2378617-2379885 GCF_000260355.1 Condylura cristata | reverse complement strand
CAGCCCTCTGAGAGTGTGCCCAAGGGCAGGCACCCAGGATGTCTCAGGGAAGGAAAGGGAGGGAAAGAAGGGGTCTCCAAGGAGCCCCGCCAGCCGGAGACCATGTTAAGTGTCTGCCACAGGCACCCAACCCAGGAAACAGGCTCTTGGTCCCGGACACCAGTTCCTCAGTGAGGAGAAGAGGAAGTCCTTAGCTCTCTGGCCACATCCCTAAGTGGAGAGCAAACCTCCTGGACCCCTGGCAGGGTGAGGAGGTGACCAGAGTGGGAAACTCAAAGCTACAGAAGAAAAGGGCCAGGGGCTGTGAGCTGATCGGCCGAGGACTCTGGTTCTGAGGCCTGGATGCTCTGCGCTCGCTCGTGGGAAAGGACAGCGAGGTGCAGACGTCTCCAGGGCAGAAACAGAAGCAGAGAGAGGGGAAGGCAGCGCAGAAAGGACGGAGGAGAAGAGCCCAGCAGGAGGGAGCACCCGCTCCCCGTGGGCAGTGGTGGAGAGGCAGGCTCTGACAGCTCCCAGCAGGGGCTCTCCGAGGCCCCAGCTAGGGGGAATGAAGCCCAAGGAAATGCCCAGCTGCTGGCGGGGAGGAGCCAGCTGTGAAGAAGAACAGGAAGAGCCCGCAGCAGAAACTGGGGAGACGGAGCCTGACATAGGCGGGGGTGCTGGAAAAGAAGGGCGCCTGGACCAGCGCACCCAGGCCAGGGAGGCCCAGAGGACCGCGCCAGGCACAGCGGGGCCGTCTGAAAGCAGGAAGTGGCCAGGAGCCCGTTTGGCCAGCGGGAACCTGCTGAGCTTGAAAACAAGGAAAAGAAACTGAAATTTAAAGATTTGTCCTTGCCTGAGCCGCTCCTCCACCCGGGCATCCGGGCGGCCTCCACCACCCCAAGGTCCTGACGCTTAAGCCACCATTTTGCGCTCCCAGGTGGCGGGAATTGCTTCATTCCGTGAGTTTGTGGCTGCAAGCATCCGACAGTTGTGTCGAGCCAAACTCCTGAGAGGGGGAAGGAAGGGCACGCTGATGTGCTCCCACAAACTGGGCTGGGGGGCAATGCTTGTTTTGGGGGAAAGAAAGCTGGGGTGGCTCACAGCTGCTGTTTGCTGTGCTAAGCCTCCTGTCCTGGAGCCACCCGCTGAGTGTGTGTGGACACTCATGGAAGTGCTCCTCGCTCTCACGGAAGTGCTCCTCTCACTCATGGAAATGCTCCTCTCACTCACGGAAGGGCTCCTCTCTCATGGAAGTGCTCCTCTCTCATGGAAGTGCTCCTCTCACT
>NW_004567103.1:2358904-2377630 GCF_000260355.1 Condylura cristata | reverse complement strand
GAAGCACAGGCATGTTTTCATTTTTTTTTTTTTTCAGGCTTCCGGAAGAGCATCTCAAAGCCATCCAAGATTACCTGAACACGCAGCTCTCCTTGGACTCTGACTTCGTGAAGACGGGTTCCAGCAGCCTCCCGCATCTGAAGAAGCTCACCATGCTTCTGTGCAAGGAGCTCTATGGGTACCGCTCTGGGAAGGGCGGGCGGGGGGACAGACCCGGTCAGAGAGCCGCGGCCCTGCACGCCCTGGCTGGCCATCCTTGCCCCGTCCTCAGAATGAACAGTGGGCAGGACGTAGGAACCTTCTTGTTTGCTTCCACAGTAGTCGAACTGTATCTTGTCTCTTTTTTAAACTAAAGGTACTTGAGGCCAGTGGCTTTGGCAAAGGGTGGGCGGGAGGCCGGCCGTCTCGGGACTGCCTGTGCCCAGCGTCCGAGACTTCTGCTGCTGTTGTCTTGTAGCAGCCCCATGGGTCTACCCGAACACAAGCAACAGGATCACATTCTGGGCGCGTGTGAGGGCCAACGTCGCCAGAGCTGTGGTGGAGATTCGCCAAAACTGCCAGTTTCCAACACGTGACCAAAGTTCTGATTTCTTTTCAAGTCTATTGATCTTTTTGTTTTCGTTTCATTAGCATCAATCTACACAGAAATGATTTAGAATGTTTATGAACTATGGAATACACTTGAAGTTCATCAGAAAAAAAGACAATTACAAATGATCACAGTCATTTAAGGAAATAATGATTTCATTAGCATGAGAATGGATGTCAAGTTTCATTACATTATAATGATTAGATGGACTTATCAGTCAATGGTTCATGTCCAGCTCTGGACCATTGCCACGACAGAAAGTTTAAGTAAAACTGACACAGAGAGTCCCTCCCTGGTGGCGCAGCGGGTGAAAGCACAGCACTGAGAAGCTAAAGCCACTTCCGCATGAGTTAGATCCCGGCCCTGGTGGTGACCACATGGCCCTGGTGGTGACCTCCTGACCCTCCTGCTGCTCCCCTCAGCAGTGGCCTTCGTCAGTCGGCCTGTTCTGCTCCCCGCTCTGTCTCTGGTGAATCCTCTCACCACGCCTGCACCTCTGGCCGGCTCCCCAGTTCTCTGTGCATAAATAAATCTTAAAAAAAAAAAAATTGGCACAGGGGAGAAAAAAAGATTAGAAAAGCAGCAGGTAGCTGATGTACCACCTTAAATGCTTTTGCAAAAGCTTGGAAAAATAGAAAATCACATTCAAAAACATCTGAAAGAGACTGAACGACCCCATCATACGCGAAAGGTCGGCACCATTTGACATTGGCAAATCTTGCGACGTCAGGCTCTCCTGCTGCACATTTTATCACACTTACAACATTTCCAGAATTGCCTTGTCAAGTTTGCCAGGGCCATCTTAGTGCCGTTAAGTAAAAATGACTCATTCAGTCATCAAATTAACTTTCCTCTTGTGGGCTTTTAAGGGACTCACAGGTACATTTGGTAATGGAGCAAATAATTTCTTTGACATAGCGAACCCTCATCAAACTGACCAGTCAGGTTTAATGTCAGTGAGTTTCCTTTCAACTAATGCAATTTCAGCCAACAGACCCAGAGCCGTCATTTTTAATAAATTTCCATAGAGGGATTTTTCTCTCCATTTGATGTTGTTATAAATCATTTGTCACTAGGCAAAACACATCTGTGACACTTTATTTTTAAGAAAAACAATTTCATATGGTCACAAGATTTTGTTTCTAATAGAAAGCCTGTACTTTGTGACTTTAAAAAACAAAGGATGTATGTTGAGAGAGTGTTGATATTACAACACTATATAGGATTTAGGGGTACAGTTTCACCCTCTTCAGTTGTATAGGACCACACCACACTCCCCAAACCCCATCATCCTCAGTGTCCATTGGGCCCCTCCCCCTCAGCTCACACCCTTCCCCCATCTCCTCACCCTCCTCTCCCCCCGCCCCCGAAAGTCTCAGTTTTGTAGTCAGAATTCAGAATTCATAGGTTTGTCCAGGTTTAGTTTTGTTGGCTCATTTACTTCATTTCCCATCCCACCTGTGAGTGAAACCATCAGCTATTTCTTTCTCCTTCACGACTCACTTCTTTGTGGTCTTGTCCAGGAGGAACATCCCTCGATTCTGTCCTCAGGCTGCTCCTGTCACTCAGACAGGGGCACTTTTCCCCACCCTTGCAACCTGGGCTTCGCTGAGATCTGGACCACCTCAGCCTGGGGGGAGCAGACCCCACCACGGGCCTGCTGGGCCAGCGTGGAGGTGTTCCTCCGTGTGTTTAATCTACGGAGCCCTTAGCTTCCACTTAGAATCAGAGATGCTGGGAGGTTCCCAGACCCCCGGCTGGTCTTCGCCCTCCTGGGGTAAGGGAGAGCCTGTCGGATGCTGGGTTACCAGAGGGATGGGATTTTGGAAAATCTTAGACGGGAACAAAATTGTGGTTCCCATCCTTTTCCATCCCTGTTCTCTGAAGTGTGTAGATTTCAAGCTGCTTTAATTGAAACAGGTCTTCAATCCATTCACTCATTTAACTGACCTGTAGGAATATGTTAGGAGCAGCAGCTGGCGAGAGGTTGGCATAGGATGGCCAGATTGAGCAAACACAAACAAGTGCCCGATTCGGTCTGAATTTTAGATAAACCGCAAATAATTTTTTAGCATAAGTCTATTGAGATGCAGCGTATCTTCAGTGCAAATACACTGGGTACCCTTGTCTTACCTGGCGCCGCTAGACAGGATCCGTGGCGTGGAAGGCCTCCCTCAGGGCGCCTGCGGGCTGGGGGCATGGTCTGTGTTGTGGCGAAAGGTCCGGGGAGGCCAAACCCAAAGCAGGTGAGCAGCTCAGAGCTGCAGCAGAGGCTGTGGCCGACACCTCAGGGGAGCGGAGGGCACAGCAGGCGGGTCTGTGTCTGCTTTGCTTCCTGCTGAGTCCCAGGTGCCAGCAGTGCCTGGCACACAGGGAACCTCCGGAGATGTTAGTCCACTGGCCCAGCGCTTGGGGATGAGCAGGCCCTGAGAGCTGGCGTGACCCGGTATTTCTGCGGGTGGGAGAGGAACCAGTGTTGCTCTCAGATGGACATGGCGTGAGGGGAGGACGAAAGGAGGGGGTGACCCCTAGGTTTGTCTGGTTTTTAAAGATGTATTTATTTCTGCATATAGAACTGGGGTACAGGCCAGAGGTGCAGGGGCAGTGGGAGGATTCACAGAGAGAGTGGGGTGCAGAACAGGCAGATGGAGTGAAATCCACTGCTGAGGGGGCAGCGGGGAGACAGGAGAGGTCTGCCGCGCCCTGGGGGTCCCTCCCTGGCCGGGGATGGAACTCGTGCTGCAGTGGCTGCTGATAGCTCGATAACCCTGGGGTGAGAGCTGTAAGTCCTTGCGCCACCAGGGAGGCCCCAAACCAAAGACTGTTTCCTGGCACATCTAGCGTTAACTGCAACGAAATCACTTTTGCTCTGCTTGGTCGCTATGCCAGCGGCAGAGTCAACTACCAGCCTGCCCACGGGCAGCGCCCAGCCGAGGTCAGGACAGTGCAAGCCGGAGCAGGACTTGGCTGCGCATACGAAGACAGAGGCTGGCACCCCCTTTTTGTTTGTTTGTTTCATTTTTTTAAATAAGTTGCTTCAATTTTTAAAGACTTCTTTATGCATACAGGAGCTGGGGTGCAGGCCAGAGGTGGGGGGTGAGAGGATTCACCAGAGACAGAGTGGGGAGCAGAACAAGTGGATTGACCGAGATCCACTGCTGAGGGGGGCCACGGGGAGACAGGAGAGGTCTGCCGCGCAGTGTGGGTCACCACCCTGGCCGGGGATTGAATTTGCATTGAAGAGGCTGCTGATAGCTTCTCAGTGCTGCACTTTAACCCGTTGTGTCACCAGGGAGGGCCCCCTGCCCCTCGATTTTGGATGTCAGCACTAAGTGGATGGTGATGACAGTTCCTCAAAAGGTGAAAATCAAGGAAGCAAAGGGGAGATCTTTGGGTTCAAGTGGCTGCAGGGGCTATTAGGCATGAGGAGAGGAGGTGGCCGACAGAACTGAGAATGTCACCAAAGGTGCAGGCCCATCCACTCAGCCCACCTGGCCCAATGCACACATAAGACCATGGGAATGAATGGGACGCGGACTCAGAGAGTGGAGGTGCAGACGGAGCGCCCTTCCGGTGAGTTTCTACATCTGGCCTGAAGAACAGCAGCAGCACAAGGCTCGGAAAAGATCTTACACCCAGGTCAGGTGGTCTAGAACCACATAGAAACTTCTCCAGAGAAGAAGTCTTCACAGTGTGGAAATATTTGATGACCCCTGATGGAGAAATGGAAAGGATTGCAAGGGGAACTTAAGAATAAAATATCGCCGTGGAGGAGAGGGTGTTTTATCTACTAGGTGCGAGCAGGGTAACGACTTTAATAAGCAGACACAAAACAAACACCATCATTGTAATTGTTTCATTGGAGGGCTGTAAAAATAAACCCATTGTTTTCAAACCAGATCTGAAAATCAAATTACAAAGTAGAGCAGAGTGTGAGGGAAGTATATATAGAACTGGACAAAATAAGCAAATGCAGAGAATGCGTGATAAAAAATTGACAGTCTTTGGAAAGAAGACAGGAAGATTCAGCTTATAGCTGGTAGTATGAGCTCTCCAGGAAGCAGAGAAAAAATGATGCATGGCTGATGACTAAATGAACAAAAGAAAAAAAATAATTTCCAGGTTTATAAGAGCTGAATGCAGCTATTAAGAAACCTCATAAAGATCCAATTAATAGAATAACCAAAAAGCAGCACCAGATCTCTTCTGAAAATGTTTCTAAACCACAAGATGAATTTAGCAAGTAAATAATAAGGAACCACACCATTATTTTAATTTTTTTCAGAATTAAATGGTATTCATATTCCTTGACCATACAATAAAAAATTCAGAATCAGTATCTCCAAGAAGGAGACTATGGACCTGAACTCAGCCTAGATGTTGAGTTAAGGGAGACTTTTGCAAATTTAAAAAAATTTGATCACATGCATCTACTTCAAAAAGAACCTAAGATTTATTTCCCCCCAGAAGTGCTGAATGCTGGTGATCCTAAAAATAAGAACCCAGCAGCTTACTGAGCATCTGGATATGAATATATACCAAGCAAAAGGGCTCATTCTTTCCACCAGAACACAATATGATGAAAATAGAAATAGATAATAAGACTAGCCACAACCACCCAAACATCGGACATGTTAAAATCAACTCCTAAGTGAAGTAAGGAAGAAAGTGACACAATAGGGTAGGTGCAGGAGCACAGAGTAGTCAAACCACTGTGTATCAGAACGCTGTGTGAGCAGCCAAAACGCCATTTGGAGGAAAAGTCATAGCTATCACAGGGGAGTGGAATGACTCAGTCATACAAACTGAGTTTAGACTGTGAGCTCTGGGAGGCATCGTGAACTCTGCTCCGGTCATTTTGGTATTTCCAGCATCCCTCCAGGTAGCTGAAACCCTAATCCCTTGCACATGCATTCACAGAGATAGGGAGTGTCCCGCCATGTGCTGGGCTCTCTTCCAGGACCTGCTCTCTTCCAGACTGAACAAAACAGTCTCTAAGGAGCCTCTTACTGCAAGATATATATGTTTCAAGTCCATACACGGTACACTTTAAACTTAAAAGGTTATCTGTAGAGTATAGCTAAAATAAAACCTCTCTGACAAGTGAACAATTAAGTACTGGAAACAGAGCTGGGGGATATGGTCAAAATAAATAAATAAATTAGGAAAGAGTAAACTGAGAACACTGTAAGTTAGGAATGTGGATTTGATCATCCACATTCACATACAAATCAATAGAGCAGTTACATGACTATGAGTCCTCAAATTATAATTAAACGCAACACCTTTTTTAGAAATGTAAATATTACCGTGTGCCCTCTTTTGAACTTTCAAAGAACAAATGAGCATAATCTACAAATTACAGAGTAATAAAGATCACTTAATTCAATCTTCAGAAAAATGATCCAGAGCCCAAGTCTAATCAAGATAAACTATACCCAGTTTCATTCATTAATACAAATGTATAATATTTCAATACCATTCTAGCAGACATCGATAAGTTGGTGATACGAAAAATAGGGGATTTATCTAAGAAATCACTTCAAAGCGGAGTCAACACAAAGAAAACTCTACTTTAGCAGTAGTTTAGGAGCTCAAGGAATCATCTGCACAGATGTCCTAATAGGCATGTGATCAAATGTGTCAGTTTTCATTTTAAAATAAGGAATAGAAGGTGTCCTTCATAATACATTATGTGCCGGTGTCAAACCGATTAAATCGCAGTTGACAAGGAAGCATGAAAATGGTTCCATTAAACAATTTAACTAAAGAAAAAGAGATGTCCTTTACCACTGGATTATTTAATACCAGATGAGGTTTTTGTTTTTTTTTTTTGGCTAAAGCAAGATGAATAAATGAAACAAAGAATGGAGAAAACAAAATAACTTGGGGGAATTAACCAACTTCCAGAATAAGATGGGAAGCGATTCTGCCTTTGGGGTGCTGCAGCGAGGTCCCAGGCCTCCTCTGAGCTGCCCCAGGGATCTGACGCTGCCGTCCTGTCTGTCTTGCTCCCCGCTTCCCTCCAGGGGGTGACCTGAAGCTGGACAAGCTTTCCAGGAACAAATCCTTGCTTTGCGAAAGGCCGGTCTTCAGTCTTCGGCTGAAGTTTCCGGATATCACTGCTCATTCTGACTGTCCCCAACACTCCAGGCAGGTTTGGGAACCAGTGAGAGTCCCGAGTTTCACAAAGGCTATGTTACAGGGCACCCCAATGTGAATTGGGTTGCCTGTCTGTGGGTCTTTACCCGTGCGCTTACGATTCAATCGTATTATGGACACACTCAAAAGGTTCAATAATGGATTTATTTGTAAGGAGAAAGGTAAAGGAATAACCCAGGGAAAGAGGGAGAGAAACACAGGGTAACTAGGATGTCCTACCAGTTCTGCTGACGTGGACTCCACCGGCCGCTGAAAACCGATGGAGCGCCAAAACGATCAGCTGCTATCCACTTGGTCACCCCAGAGCCCACATGTCCGGTTTTATCCCAGCCTGGCTGCTCAGCTCCGCCCTCACGTCCCTGCGTGCTTCTCCGTGGTACTGATGGGATTTGGAGTTCCAGCATTGAGTGGGGGCGGAATCCGTGAAACCTGTACCTGTTACAGCTAGATATGGGGAAAGCATCAGTCTCCCTAGCAAGCCCAAAGGACTCCGCTTATCTGTGTTTCCAGGAAACCTTTTGGAACCAGGAAACCGATGGGAGATCTATTTGATGCCAGAGCATATTCTCAATTAGTGCTTTAAAAATTTTTGTTTTAGCCCCGAATTATGTTATGAAGTGGCAGTTCAAACAGAACACCAGCATGTAACATGACCAGAGAAGCCTGGAAGTGGGTGCCGGGGGAGGAGATTGAATCGAGGTCTGCCCTGGCTTCCCTGTTTCACCCCCTCATCCACCCTTGGTCCCCAACAATGGTGTTGAACTCAAACAAAAAACAGTTATTTCACTGCATTTTAATAAACACGGTTTATTCAGAAACAGCAAAAAGGCAATTTGCAGGGTGAGTTCATGGGGGACACGCGTGCACTTCCTAGGGGCCAAGCTCTGAGCCTCTGGGTCTGGGTGTCCCGTCCCCCCGCCCCGTGTGGGCTGGTGCCTGAGCCCTGGAGGTTGCTGACTGGGCCACGGAAGCCCTTTGCTTCGCTTTCTGACAGCACAGAATTGGGTTTCTGTGTGTCGTCACAATGGCATTCAGGCTCCACGTGGGGGCTGCAGATCTCCAGTCCAGTGAGTGGCAGGAGTCTGAGAACAAGCCCTGCCATTTTGAAGAAGCCTCACCCCGTGGGCTGGCCCAGAGACTTGGGAGAAAGGGCAGTGTTGAGTGTCACTGACTAGCAGCAATTCAGGGAAAGGTGAACTTAGCTCTACCAGATAGATTGCTAAAAGGTCTAGAGGAGGTCAGGAATTAAAACCATATAACCACAACAGAAGCATGCATAGCTTCGAAAAAAGAACAGTGAAAAGTATAAGATCAATTTTTAACTACACTAAGCCAAAAATACTAAGGAAAAGATGCAAAATAGGATGAAAAAAAAAACCCACTTAGAATGAAAATGAGAGAGAGGAAAAGAAATACTTACAACACCTAGTTAAGTAGAGTCGATGCTTGATCCATTGATATTGAAATACTGTTACACCTGCTAAAAGGAGAGAGAAAATAAGAATTAGGACAACAGCCCAGACAATGGGCTCTGCTCAAAGGCTTGCTGTATGGCTCAGAGCCGGACTACCTGGTCCCAGAACTCTCACTGACCGTCAGCAGAGAACGGCAGCAGGAGCAGATCAGTTCCCAGAAGGCTCAGCACCGCCAAGATCTGAAAAGAACCCAATATTTATCTAGAGGTTGATTCTGGCACATTAATTCAATAGACTATTTAGAACCCAGCGAGATGTTCAATATGTAAAAAACAGGAGCAGGTTTTGGTGGAAAATACAGCCCCCAATTGTCTGCCCACCCTCCTTCACACGCTGTGAAAGCAGCAGGCAGAAAGTGGGTTGGACCAGGAACCCAGGAGCGGGGTGGAGGAGCGATGGATGGATTAGGCCAAGGGAACCTCCAGTCCAGGTCGGGAGGGGTTTGGCCCAGAGCCTCTCCTCAGGACAGGAAGCCCCTGGAGTACATTTACAATGCAGATTCCAGACCTGATCTGGGTGGGACCCATCTACTTGCATTTTAAACATGTGTGTGTATGTGTGTGAGAGAGTCCGTAAACCTCAAAGGTGGAAAACTCAATTACTAAATGATTGCAAAGAAGTTCTGTGATTTTAGACAGCATTTTCTTACAGGTTGCATAGTCTGGTGAGCTAAACTGAAGTAAATGAGACGTATGCCTCCTGACTCCAGTGGGGTGGGCGGTGGGGGGTGGGAGGCCCCCCCCCCCCGTGCCGCCCTCCCCCCCATCCCCCGTGCCAGCAGCCTGGATCTTTGCCTGGGCTTGTCTTTCTGCGAGGATTCCTGGCCTTTGCCAGGCCGGGTGTGGCTGTGCTGAGTGGGTCCTCACTAATCCTTGACCTTCACCTGTGCCTGCCCCCAGGGAAGTGGCCCGGATCCTCCCCTCCCTGGAGTTTCTGCAGAGGCTGTTTGACCAGCAGCTCTCCCCAGGCCTCCGACCTCGACCTCAGGTAAAGGCTTTGGGGAAAATGGGGTTGGTAAGCCAGGGGTAAGGGGAGACGGGCGAAGTAACCGGTGTGCAGGGGCTCAGAAAGGTGCACCCCTCCTCCCCAGCACTGCTGGAGAGCTTGAATATGCATTGGGGTGAGAGGCCTCAGCGCTTGGGCCCCCACCGGCTAAGGCGCTCTCTCTGCCTGACTTTGATTTGGGGAGTAAAGATGCCTGGTATACGCCTGCCCCCTCCCCATGCGTAAAGCTGCTTCCTCAGTGGCCACTCAAGCCACAGCCTCCCAACCTGTCCCATCAGAAACTGGAAGACAACAGAAAAGGGGAGCCCCCACCCCAAAACACATGTGCACACATGCACACACACAGTGTGACCAGGACATGGCAGCCTGCCCAGCTACCTAAAGAAAGGGGTCAACAGAACTCAAAAAAAAAAGGAGGACGCGCTTGCAGCAGCTGGAAGGGTGAAGGCTGGAGAACCTTTGCTTTTCAGGCACCTGCGAATAATTAGGTGAAAATAACCCAACTTTAAAGTGAGGAAGGTATAACAAAGGGCGCTGACTGGAGGACAGGCGATGGCCAGGGACCAGACTCAGCGAGAGGGAGAAGTGCCAGGTGGCCAAGAAGCGCGGTGGCCGCCGGGGTTGCGAGCGGAAAATCCCGTGTCCCAGACGCAAAACAAGGCTGTGCTGTCTCTTCAGTTCCTTGGGAGAAAAGCAGCTAACACGAGAGCACCTTGAACTGTCCTCTTCTCTGACCACCGACCCCTCCCGCCCTCCCCCACTCCTCCCCTTTCAGTGCGTCCAGCTGATTAAGGTGCAGGGCAGTCAGGAGGGAGGCGGCAGGGATGGTGATGGGGAGGTGACGGGTCCTGGGGGGGGGGGCTCGCTGCTGGGGGGGAGGTGACAGTGGTCGTGGAGGCCCCTGCTGGCCTCGCTGCTGGTGGTGGTGCTCCGAGTGGCAGTGCCCTGAGGAGCTGGGTGGAGGCTGGGCTGGTTCCGAGCAGAGTGGCCTGGGCAGGGTGGGTGAAGGGCCTCGGTCTGCTTGGTGACAGCCATATTCTGGTCCACCTGAGACTGTTTAGTTGCACA
Organism: Condylura cristata; assembly: GCF_000260355.1. Taxonomy (NCBI): domain Eukaryota; kingdom Metazoa; phylum Chordata; class Mammalia; order Eulipotyphla; family Talpidae; genus Condylura; species Condylura cristata. The sequence goes on along the minus strand of NW_004567103.1, from coordinate 2,367,331 downwards.
CGGGTTGATTTTCCTGACTCCGGCCGCAGGCATGATGTATTTTCCTAAGGCTACACCCCAGCACCTGCCACAGGCCTCACCAGACGCTTCAGCAATGTTCTGCAAGTAAACGCTCAAGACCGTGAACTTGATGGCAGCAGGCAAGCGTCCAGGCTTGTTCTGAGTTCACTAGTCCTGACTGAGCAGTCTCAGCTCTGGCTCTGAGGCAGCCGACCAGGGCAGCACCACGCTGGTGCCCACAGCCCGATTCTCTAGGAGCTCACAGTTGAACTGGGCAGACTTACAAGAGGCGAATCATAGGGAAGAAGCCAGGGGGTCGGTGACTGCTTTGGCTGGAGGGGCCCTGGGTCTCCGTCCACCTGAGACCTGAATGACGTGGCAGTGGCCTGTCCAGGAGAAGCCACACCTTCAGGGTTCCCAGAAGCATAGCTCACAGGCTGGTGGGGTGCAGGGGGAGGAGAGTGGCGGGAGGGATGGGTGCTCAGTGGGGGAGATTCTCTTCCAGGCGGGGAGCCACTAGCCAGGGTTCCTGCCCAGAGGCAGAGCAGGAACAGCCCTGCTGTGATGCCGGAAGGCGCTTCCAGCTGCTTGCGGAGGGATGAGGTTTAGCGGGAAGGCGAGCTGGAGACTCACTGTGGCCTGGGTGATTCTGAGGTGACTGCAGGGAGCCCTTCGCCCCTCTGCTCGCAGGAGTGACGAGGGCACCACGGGGGCTGTGGGGGCGCAGAGCCGAAGCCCCGCCGGCGTCTCCCATGCTGACAGCCGCGCTAACGTGCCGCCGCCTCACCCCCAGGTCCCTGGAGAGGCCAGTCCCATCAACATGATGGCCAAGCTCAGCCAGCTGACAAGCCTGCTGTCCTCGGTGGAAGACAAGGTACGGGGCAGCCTGCGGCTTCTGCCGGCTCCGCGTGCGCCCCTCTGGCTCAGAGACTGGCCACGTGTGCGGGCTCCGTGCTCCCCTGGACTCCATCCCACGGAGGCCGCTTTCCCTCGACCTTGCGCCGAAAGGCCTGGTGCATTTATGTCCGTAGGTCAAGGCCTTGCTGCACGAGGGTCCCGAGTCCACCCACCGGTGTTCCCTCATCCCCCCGGTCACCTTTGAGGTAAGTGGCTGGGGCCGGGGAAGGTTCTGGTCCCTGAGGGAGACCGGCTGGGGCTGGGGCTGTGCCACACGGCACAAGGACCCTCGCGCGCGACGACGACCGCCGGATTCCTGTGATTTTCCTGAGAGTGACCAAGTGGGAATCTCCAGACTTGGGCTGAGAAATGTGTTTTTCTTAGTGACCCCCCGAGATTCAGAAGCCCCTGCCCAACACCAGTCCCACCTACAGAAGCACAGGACAAGAGAAGCCCCCCCACACTCACCCCAAAATCCTCCCCAGCCCTGAGGATGATTCTGCATTGAGCTGTATCCCCATCTTCAGCACCTGTCTAGGCCGCTCTAATGTCAAATGTTCAGCTATTGGTTCTAACGATCATTAGGCCCAGGAGCTTAAATCCATTCCTAAACCCTTTCTGGAAGCGGGTGGCGTCAGGCAGTGCGTCTTTGGCAATCGAGCGGTGGAAGCCACTTTCCAGTAGCTCGTCTGTTTCACCGCCGCTGCGGCAGGACCGCTGGGGTGCACCAGCCTTGCGCGGCTCAGCCGCCGTGGACATAGGTTGCAGCGCTGGGGGGAAGGGAGGGAAGGAGGTGCTGGGCTCAAGGGACCCCGGGCGGGCTGGCCAGGCGCTGCCCACTCATTGCGACAGAGGGCCTGCAGTGGGGCGTGGAGAGCCAGGCCGGAGGAGGGGTGTCCAACACGCTCCCCACCCCTTTCGCCGTCTCTCCCCCTTTCTTCAAAGGTGAAGTCAGAGTCTCTAGGAATTCCCCAGAAATTGCAGCTCAAAGTGGACGTTGAATCTGGGAAACTGATCCTTAAGAAGTCCAAGGATGGTTCTGAGGACAAATTCTACAACCACAAGAAAAGTGAGGCCTTGGGCACCTGCAGTGAGGCGCCGGGAAAGCAGGCTGGGGCGCACCCTCAGCCTGGGGTGTCCCACCAGCTGGCCCTGCCGGGGCTCCGGCCCAGCTCCAGAGGCCGCCGTCGTGCCCCTCCTGCACGAGGCCTTCCCGGGGCGCTCTGCCTCTTGCCGGGTCTCCAGGGACATGAGCTGCCCTGGCGCGGTGCCTCCACCCCAGGAGTCGGGGCGGGGTGCGGAGGGGCGAGCTAGGTGCCCTGTGCAGGCACTGATATGTGATTGGCAGGATGACGGAGAGCTGGAGTCGTGCTTTGGGGGGGGGGGGTGCGGGGAGAGCGGTGCTGGGGGAACAGGTTTGTGTGGGAAAGCATTAACCTTCACCCCTCGCAACAGAGTCTCTATGTAGGTAGGTATTGGAGCAGGAACACAGGGGACCTCGCTGGTGGCCTAGGGGTTAAGTCTCAGCCCCATCTCCGCCAGGTGGCCTGAGGCCATCCCCACCAGGGAGCTGACCCACAGGACGCAGCAGTATATAACTCAGTGGATCCACCTGTCCTGCCCCCCACTCTGTCTCCAGTGAATCCTCACCCCCTGCACCTCTGGTCTGAACCCCAGCTCTTGTATGCATAAAAAAACTTTTTAATAAAAATTATTTTAAAAACTAAGGTGACACAGTGGCTTAAAGCACAGCACTGAGAAGCTAAAGCCACTGCAGCACGAGCTCAATCCCCGCCTGCCCCGAGGTGACCCCCAGGGCGCAGCAGACCTCTCCTGACCCGCCCGCTGCTCCCCTCAGCAGTGTACTTCGTCCATCTGCCTGTTCTGCTCCCCGCTCTGTCTCTGGTGAATCCTCTCACCGCCCCTGCACCTCTGGCCTGTACCCCAGGTCTGTATGCACAAATAAACAAATCTTTAAAAAAAGAAACTAACTAAAGCTGAAATGCTAGGTAGTACCAACATAAACATGTTATGTAGAGCTCAGAGAACCTTTCCAAAAGACTGTCAGGTAAGTTGTGAGTGGCTGCCTCAAGGAGCATGGCATTTTGGGGTGAGGGAGAGGGCTTCCAGTCTTATGGGAGAAACTGGACCTCTTAATTATTGATAGAAGTAGGCATTTTTTTAATTTAGATACATTAACTTTAAGATTTTAATGAATTCAGGCAAATTTTTTTTTTTAAGATTTATTTATTTGTGCATATAGAACTGGGGTACAGGCCAGAGACTCAGGGGCGGTGAGAGGCTTCACCAGAGACAGAGTGGGGAGCAGAACAGGCAGATGGACGAAGTACACTGCTGAGGGGAGCAGTGGGCAGTCAGGAGAGGTCTGCTGGGCCCTGGGGTCACCTCCAGGGCAGACAGGAATCGAACTCATGCGGAAGCGGCTTTAGCTTCTCAGTGCTGTGCTGTAACCCACTGCACCACCAGGGAGGGCCGAATTCAGGCAAATTTTAACGTTAATTTAGACACATAAAGCAAAAGAAGGCAGGGGAGAAGGATAAGAGGTAGGAGAGGAGAAAGCAGAGGGAGGAAGCTGAAATGGCAGAAGCCGCCAGTGTGCGCCGGCCACCTTCCCGCACAGCAGGCTCCCTGGGGGAGGATGGGGGTACAGATTCATTGCTCAGCCGGGGGCTGGGTTGGTGCGGGGCGCCCGGGTGTGGGGAGACGCCACTAGTAGAATCCGGGAGACAGGGACAAAGGGACCGTTTGTTTCACTTAAGTCCTGCAGCTCATCAAGTCTCAGAAGTTTCTGAACAAGCTGGTGATTTTGGTGGAAACAGAGAAGGAAAAGACCCTGCGGAAGGAGTATGTCTTCGCTGATTCCAAGGTAAGTTAAGTGACAGCGGGCTTCGCAGACGGGCTGAGGGCCGCTTCCGACCCCTGCAGCTGGCAGGTCAGCGCACTGGGTTCCCCAGCCCCTTCCCACCTGGCACACCCAGCCCGAGGGCAGGCACCGGCGTGAGCAGGGGCCGCTCCTCCCCCTCTGCCTCCTGTCCACGCAGACCCTGGGCACGACCGGCTCCTGGGAGGGGTGGACAGAAAGCCGCCTGGGTGCTGGGCCTCTCGGCGAGGCGCTGCCGCTTGCAGGGAGACGTGTCCGGGGAGCCGGGTGGACCCGCACCTGGGCACGGGCACCCAGCCGCGCCGAGAAGCTCCTCTCCCGGGGCCTGCGGGTCCTGCAAGCCACTGGCTTCAGAGCTGATGTTCTTCCAAGTCACTGACTTGCCTGGAGCAGCAGTCCCCAAGCGCTGCTTTTCCGCACAGGGCCCCCCCCCCAGGGGTTCCCGCTTAAGTGTTAGCTTTGGCCAGTGCGATCGAGGGCTGAAGCCGTCCGCGGCTTGTGCTTTCTGTCCATCCTCGTGCTGGGGCCGTGAGGCGGGCCACAGGACACACAGCCCCCGCGTGGTGGGCACTGTGGCAGGCCGGGGCAGAGGCCCTCTCTGGCCCACGGTGCAGCTCCTGCCTCACCTCCTGAGGCTGGCCACGGGGGTGTGTCTGCTTTCTGCACTGACGCGTGGCCTGCACCCCCAGATGTTTTATTTCCCCCAAGTCGTGTCTTGCCCAGGAAGGGCTGGGTGGAAGGGAAGCCACAGTGCCCTAGGGCTTTGCGTGGTCTCCAGACCGTTCGGCTTCCTTGAGTTGAGCGCTGCTTTGACAGCGCCCTGCGGGCAGCGGGGCCTCACCAGCTAGCCTGTCTGCTCTTTGACCCTAGAAGCGGGAGGGCTTCTGCCAGCTGCTGCAGCAGATGAAGAACAAGCACTCGGAGCAGCCGGAGCCCGACATGATCACCATCTTCATCGGCACCTGGAACATGGGTAGGTCCGCGTGGCCAGGCCTCTGCCCACCGCTGCCCACAGACCTCTGTCCTTTCCCCAAGGTGGAGGCAGGAGAGTGGCGCTGGGGCTCTCGTGCCCCCAGAGCAGCTGAGTCGGTTGCTTCGCATGGCTGAATTGGAAAATGAGGGGTGAAGAGGGGAGACATCTAGATAAAGGGGCACTGGGGCCCCTGCCAAATTTAGGGAGCTCACCGGGGAACCCAAGTCTGGAAGAAAGACCAGCCTGACTGACGGGAGAGACAGAGAGAGAGAGAGAGAATGCCCGGTTAAACTTGAATTTTACATAAATAGCAAACAGTATTTTGGAATGGGTGTTTAGCTAGAAGTAGATAAATACATGCATACCATACAGTGTCTTTACATGCTAATATATATTCTATACTAATTACATGTTTACTGTGTGTGAACTGTATGAAGCGTTTAGTATAACGGTTCGGCTAGAAATAAGTAACTATGCGTCAGAATGCTTGAAATAAGTAATACATATGCATATTGTACTTAATAGATGTATACTTGCATACAAAATATACTAAATATAAATTATGCTAGGTAATTATTTATTGTAAGTATTCAGTGATAAGTTTAAAAAAATAAGTAGACAGCAGATGTCCTGCTAAATTTGAATTTCAGATAAATCGAGATTGTAGAATTCGCTGTTGCTTCTCTGAAGTGTGAATTTAATGGGGCTTCCGTGTCCCTGCTTGGTCTGGGCCCGAGACCCTGCAGCAGCAGCTGGGAAGGGAGCGGAGGGGATGAGCCCCTGGAAGGGGGTGAATGCAGTCTGGGGGTGAAGCTGCCATTGTGCCTTCCAGGGTCTGTCGGTGGAGGGTGGGGCTTCCAGCCACCAGGCCAGCGGAGACTCCATTCACAAGCCGCCAGCCCTCCAGCTGTCCTGGGCAGCTGAGCCCAGGCCAGCACCAGGGGGCCCCGCCCTGCTGAGCTGGCCGTGTTTCCTCCTGGCCTCTCACTTCATCAGCTCACTCCTGGGCTCCATGCCCTGGGCACACAGCCCTTTTCAGATTTTCCAACTGCGCGGGGGTCTTAGATCAGGCTGGGTGAGGCCAAGGCTATCTTGTGGCCCAGCTTGCGGGGGAGGGGCCGCCCTTACCCAGGAGACCTTGGAAGCCGGGGTGTGGGGCAGAGAGCGCCTGCTGTACCGTGGCGGGCCAAGAGGGGGTGCTAGCAGTTCGGCGTCCCTGGGAGCCAAACTCAGCAAAGGTCACCTTTCAGTTCTTGGCTTCTTGGCGCTGGTGGGCAGGGATTATCAACTTTGGGGAGTTTACTCAACCTTCAAGGGCAGTGCAGAAGAAACAGGTCTTGCATCATTTCTTTATGGAACGGCCGACTCACTTTTAAATGGCCGCAGGCACTGGTCTTCCTGTCATTCCTGTTCTCTGGCCGACACCCCACATCTCAGTGGTTGAGATCTGTCTTATGCAAGGAAGTCATGTTGTCTCCCAACAAAGGATACAAGGATAAAAGCTTCCCCCCTAAACTCATCCGCTGTCCGCCAACTGGCCAGTGGGATGTTGGTTCTGACCCAGTGACCTGGTCACCCTAACCCTGGATGCGTGACCTCTTGGTCTCCTGGAACCGTCAAGTGTTTCTAATCTTTGAAATGTAAAGTTATCTTTCGACAAAAACATACATGGCCCAGCGGGTTAAAGCACAGCACTGCACTGCAAGCGAGCCTCAGCCGCTTCAGTACGAGTTTGATCCCCCGGAGCTGACCCACAGGGCACAGCAGACTTCCTGTCTCCCCGCTGCTCCCCTCAGCAGAGTACTTTGTTGATCTGCCTGTTTTGCTCCCCATTCTATGCCTCATGAACCCTCTCACCACCCCTGCACCTCTGGCCTGTACCCCAGTTCTGTATGCATACATAAATACATCTTTAAAAAGAAACATAACTGACCCCTTAGCTGTCCACCTTCTGGGCAATGCTGGTACCTAGTTCTCCATCTTTGGTATTTGGGGGGAGGGTTAGAATAGCTTTCAGTGAACCCCCACCCCTGTTGTGAATTTTGCCGGTATGCCTTTGACTCACTTGTGCTGGTTTTGCTGTTGAAGGTAACGCCACCCCCCCCAAGAAGATCACGTCCTGGTTTCTCTCCAAGGGGCAGGGGAAGACGAGGGACGACTCTGCTGACTACATCCCCCACGACATCTACGTCATCGGCACCCAGGAGGACCCCCTGGGGGAGAAGGAGTGGCTGGAGACACTCAAGCACTCCCTGCAAGAAATCACCAGCATGACCTTTAAAACAGTGAGCACTGGCAGGTGTTGGGGGGCCCCGGTGGCCTGCCAGGGCAGTTCGGCCGCAAGGGCCGCTCTCAGGCCCCGGAGCCCTCCGGGTGCTCGTGCTTCCCCTCCCCCTTCCAGGGTCAGAGAGGGCCCCTGCACTCGGGGCTTGCGGCCCCGGCACCCACAGGGTCTCCCTGTGCCTGGCCACGCTCCGCTCCTCCTCCCGGCTCTCACCTTTAGGATGCTTTGTCTCACCTGAGGGCGTATGTGGGAGTCCCCCGAGGCGTGGGGATTCCAGAGCGGGTTCCCCACCGTGGGCACGTGGTGGGTGCACCTGGTCTGGGTGAGGGCTCAGCGCTGTCCTGTCTGCCAGATCGCCATCCACACCCTGTGGAACATTCGCATCGTGGTGCTGGCCAAGCCGGAGCACGAGAACCGGATCAGCCACATCTGCACGGACAACGTGAAGACGGGCATCGCCAACACGCTGGGTGAGCGGGCAGAGCCCCGTCCGAGGCGTCCCGGGCACGTGCACGAGTCCACCCGCAGGGCCGACAGGGACTCCTGGGGTTAAGAACCGAGTGTGTCAGTCCTCGGAGCCCCCAGGCTGCGCACCGGGGTGGTGGGCCCTGGCCAGCGCTTCAGCAAACACCTGGTGCTCCCGGCCTACAGGCCCCGCCCAAGAACGAGCTTCTAGAAGGGGGGCCGAGGGTGTTCCTGTACAGGCCAGAGTGAGTCTTGCAGTTGAGAGTGGGTTGTTTGGCGATTTGTTGCGTGAATATCACGCCCTGAGGTCGCACGACCTGGACGTGGGCCGACTGCCTGGGCCCCGGGGACACGTGGGGCCACCGTCGCCACGCAGCTGGTGGTGGAGAAGTGAGCAGCAGCATTGACTGTCCAGGCTTTGTGGCATCTCCATGGTGTGGACACGAGGAGTGTGACTGTTCTAGAAATGTGACTTGCAAGCATAGGCCGTGCGCTGGGCCGGGCCCGCGAGCTGCCAGCCACCCACCTGGGTCTCGGTCTGGAGACACGGTGGCAGCTCGGAGCCCCTGGGGACTGTCACTGCTTCGGAGAATTTTAATACATGCATGCAGAGAAGTGGGGGTCTGGGGCGTGAGTGCGTGTGTGTGAGCCCGGGTGCGTGTGTGTGAGTGTGTGAGCCCGGGTGTGAGCCTGGGTGCGTGTGTGTGTCAGCCCGGGTGTGAGCGTGTGAGCCGGGTGTGTGTGTGTGAGCCCAGGTGTGTGAGCGTGTGAGCCCAGGTGTGTGTGTGTGAACCTGGGTGCACGTGTGTGAGCCGGGTGTGGGTGTGTGTGTGAGCCCGGGTGCGTGTGTATGAGCCCGGGTGTGTGTGTGTGTGAGCCCGGGTGCGTGTGTGTGAGCCCGGGTGT
>NW_004567103.1:2356442-2357839 GCF_000260355.1 Condylura cristata | reverse complement strand
GCCCGGGTGCGTGTGTGTGAGCCTGGGTGTGTGCGTGTGAGCCGGGTGTGTGCGTGTGAGCCGGGTGTGTGCGTGTGAGCCCGGGTGCGTGTGTGAGCTTGTGTAAATGCATGTCCGCGCTGCGTGTTCCAGTGTGTGAGTACAGGTGTGTGCGTGTTTCTGCGGTGCAGGTTTGCGAGTCTGTGAGTGGGTGCTGGTGAGCGTGTCACGCAGTGGGTGTTAATGTGTGTCCAGTCTGAGTGCGGGCGGCTGGTGTGCGTGCTTGCGTGCTCAGACCTGTGCGTGAGCCTGATGCCTAGGTGGGGTGCGAGGCAGTGGCAGGTGAGCGTGCGCCCGCGTGTGGGGCCTGGGGCGGGCGCCCCCCGGGGGCGGCAGTGGAGCTGAGGGCAGGGCAGCTGCTCGGGCAGCAGCAGTGAGGGACGGGACAGAGCCCGCCTAGCAGGAAACTAGAGAACTGCAGCGACCGCGAGGGAAGCTCCCTCAGCTCCTCTGCCAGCAGACCGCGCTGCCGCGCCACGCCCACACGTCCCTCGCTCCTTCCTGTCCGTGCAATTGGCAGCTCACTGGCCGCCGCCGAAGCCCACACCCTTCTGCTGCCCGGGAACCTCCTCCTGGACCTTGCCCCCACCTCTGCCGTGCCCGCCTCCCACCACCAGTGTCGCGGGGGTCCTCTGCAGGGGGCTCAGGTGCAGGGGGTGAGATGTGGGTGGTCTTCAGAAGAGCTGGCGTCTGAGTGGCCCCTCCCCAGACACTGGAGGCCGCGGGGATGCTGTCCACTGGCCAGAGCAGCTGGGCGGGGATTCAGACCCAGGCCCACTGCGGGAGGGGGAGGAAGCTGAACGTGGGCCACTCCCCAGGGCAGGCAGAGCCAGGCTGCCGGTCAGGGCCCGGCGGGCCAGGGCCAGCCAGGGCCAGGGGGCAGGAGACCGCGGTAGCGTGGCCGAGTCCCCGAGGCAGCTTGTGTCCCCAAGGGCCTGTGGCTCCTGCCAGCCCGGGCTGGGGGCCCAGGCAGAAGGCGAGTCTCAATTTCAACTTTATCAAACTTGTATATTGCCCCAGCATTACCCTTTCTATAGCTATGCCTTTGGGATGAAAGTGATCGTATAATTTTCGTTCCGTTTTTCTCCGGAGCCTGGCAAAGGGGCCCTCACGGCCATCCCGCGGGGACCAGCACAGCTCTCTGCTGTATCCGAGGTGTAGCCTCACCGCCCCCAGTGTGTGTGGCCTCCTTCTGAATCTTCCCCCTGAGGCTTCTCATTGCTTTTGACTGCACTGGCCTGTGGGGTGACCGCGACTCCCCTTCAGACAGCCCCCTTACAGGCTGGGGTCTGCCCTCAGTCTCCTCCCGTGGCCTGTGGGGAACCCCAGGCTCTGGCCACCCGCCTGCCTTCTCGAGG
>NW_004567103.1:2352842-2356315 GCF_000260355.1 Condylura cristata | reverse complement strand
TCCACCAGGAAGCCCTCCTGCTTCACCCCTTCCCCTTCCTATTTCTTTCATAATAAGGCCGCTTTGCCTCGCTCCGGCTCCCATCTGTTTGCTAGTCTGACTTCTTCGCCCCCCCACCCCCGCAGGCAACAAGGGAGCGGTGGGGGTGTCCTTTATGTTCAACGGCACCTCCTTGGGGTTCGTCAACAGTCACTTGACTTCCGGAAGCGAAAAGAAACTCAGGTAATGGAGCTCTTTCCCCAAAGGGCCTGTGTGGGGTTTCTGCCCAGGTGGACCCCGTACCCCTAAACACCGACCGTAACTACTGCTCGGACCCGGCCGGGCCTGCTCTTTGGGGCCATTGCCTCAAAGAGGCAACACAATACGGCAGTGGCCACCGGTGTGGATGGATCTCATCAGGCAGCCCAGACGTTTCCTGGGTCATTGGCCTCACAGACACCCAAACGCCACCCCATTTCTAAGGGGGAGCCCGCCCCTTTCGGACCCAAGGCCACGTTCCTGATCGGTGGGCCGGCATGTAGGCCACGCGCTGTTCTGATTCCCCCGGAGAGGGCGCTCTCAGCCCGGTTCCACCGGAAAGGCCCCTTGCTTCCCACCTGGGCCCCACCTGCATGGAAGGCTGGAGGCGAAATCTCAGGTCCCCCCAAGCCCCCTTTGACGGCCTCCCATGATGCAGACGGAGGCAGCAACCTGAGCTAAGGTCGTTGCTTTTTCCCGAATCAGGCGAAACCAGAACTATATGAACATTCTCCGGTTTCTGGCTCTGGGAGATAAGAAACTGAGTCCCTTTAACATCACTCACCGGTTCACCCACCTCTTCTGGCTCGGTGACCTCAACTACCGTGTGGAGCTGCCCACCTGGGTGAGGAGGGGCCCAGGGGGCTGGAGACCCAAGGGTGGGGTCGTGGAGACAGACGGAGCAGGGCCCAGGCCACCGCCCGCTCTGGACTCCAGGCCGTTCCGGCTGCGGAGCTCCAGCCTCTGCTCACACCTCACCCCACGCACCTGTACTGGCCGCGCCCCACCGCACACACCATCACGGCTGCTTCAGCCCCCGACTGGCTATGCCCAGACCCGCAGGAGAGGCTGAGGCGACCAGCTCATCAGTTTTCTCCCCAAATTGCCAGTGACAGGCCAGCCTTAAGTCAGGTGTCCAGCACTGTCCAGTGAGCGGTGGTCAGAGGGGCCCCCAGGGCACAGCGGGCCTTGTCGCTCGGGAGGTGAAGGCCTCTCTGGGAAGGGGCTGTGGGCAGTCACAGTCACCGGCTTAGCACCAGGTGGGGTAGCTTCTGGCGCCCCTGAAGGGTGGGGTGAGGCCTGGCCAGGAGCAAAACGACATCAGGGACAGGGCCCCTGGGCCCTGGAGCCGCGGGCAGGTGGGTGTGGGTGCTCCTGCTGTCATGGCTACTGGCGGCTGGTGCTTTAGGAGGCGGAGGCCATCATCCAGAAGATCAAGCAGCAGCAGTACGCCGACCTCCTGGCCCACGACCAGCTGCTCATGGAGAGGCGGGAGCAGAAGGTCTTCGTGCACTTCGGTAAGACCAGCTGTGCCCCCTCTGCCCCCTCCAGTCCCGTCCCCCCTTCCCCCTGTTCGCGTCCCTCCCTGGGGAAGAGTCTGGAAGGGGGGCGTGGCTGGAGATGACCTATCTGGAATGGAAACCGAAACCGGGTTTCGTTTGGCCGCAGAGGAGGAAGAAATCACGTTCGCACCCACCTACCGATTTGAAAGGCTGACCCGGGACAAGTACGCCTACACCAAGCAGAAGGCCACCGGGGTGAGTCCGCGCCCCGCCCCCAGCGGCTGCCCACCCCGTGTCTGTGCCCGAGAGGCGGACAGGAAGGAAGAGCATCCTGGTCCACCGGCCTCAGGTCCCGTGTTGGTTTGCGCACAGAGCGAACCCTTCCCCGCGGAGAGGGGGCTGCGCTCAAGGGGGTGCGGGCCTGATGACTCGCCTCTGGCCACGGCCTGCGCCTTCCTCATCTGGGTGCTGAAGCTCATGCTCAAATTAAAACAAACAACCTCTGGCCAAAAGTGTTGGCCGCCCTGACAAGTGCCGGGCTCAAGTGCCTCAGGCCGCCGGGCTGAGCACGTGGGCCGCTGCGGGACCAGCAGGGCCTTGATGCGGGGGTGCGCACTGGGCTGCTCGCGAGGAGCATCGCGTGGGGGCCTCGCTGCCTCAGCGTACCTCTTGCAGAAGCTCACGTCCCAGGGAACGCGTCTGCAGAACACGGCAGAGGGCTTCTATTGGTTCTTCAACAAATATTTATTGGTGACCTAGCATGGGCCTGGCAAGCTCCCGATGATGGGGCCAACAAGGAGTGATTCCTCTGCCCCCCAGGAATTCATAGTAGGAAAGACCAGGCCAAGCAAAGATACAGCTGACGGAAGTCAGAGGTAGGCTGTGCCAGGGCCGAGTGCCCCATGGAGGAGCCAGGCAGGAGTGGGCATCAGGGCAGGCCAGGGTCCAGCAGGCTCCTCACAGCAGGGGCATTTGAGTGGCCTTGAAGGGCGGCTTAGGTTTCCACAAGTTGACGTGACCAGGGCTAAGGAGCGTGGACCCATTTCAGGTGAGAGACGCTGGCGCAGACGCTAAGAAGTGATGTTCTGGCACCTTCCAGGGCCCAGTCCCGGGAGGCCAACCGCATGGTGGGACCTGGGGCTGCAGGCGTGCTCAGTGTGGGGGTCTCTGGAAGCCCGGGGGGGTGGAGGCAGGACTAGGGAAATGCAAGGGCTTGAAGCCACCTGTGGGGACTCTCAGGAAAGTCTATAACCAGCCCCCAGCAGGCAAATTGAAGGACGGCAGAGGCCATGAGGTCATCTATTACTAATGTTTAAACAGACAAAAAAAGCAGACCTTTTGCAAAGCTTGTGGCTGTGATCCGCAGATGAAGTACAACCTGCCCTCCTGGTGTGACCGAGTCCTCTGGAAGTCCTACCCACTGGTGCACGTGGTCTGCCAGTCCTACGGTGAGTGCCCGTCGCCCCCGGGGCACCCCTGCAGCCTGAACGGGCACCCCGAAGAGCCACAGCCCTACTTTGGGAAACGTTTGAATTAGGGGGCCATTTTGCAAAGAAATCCCATTTTATTTCTTTTGAAAAGAGCATCTTAGAGTTGAGCCATAAGAAAGATATTGTTGTAAGTCAAAGTGATAAAACATTGGAAATTCTCATGGGGGAGAGCTCGAAGTAGGGGGGAGAACCGATGGACAGAGTTGGGGACCATGGGGAAGGGTGCCGGGCAAGGTGTGGTAACATACATCTGTAGAGGCGTGGGCCTGTGCCCCTGAAACTGAGTATAGTAAGCCACCATGACCTCAGTAAAGATACATGCATACATATCCTTCCCCCACAATTAATATTAGGCTTATATTATTTTTGAAAGTAATAGAAAAGAGGGCCCTTCCCGATGGCGCAAGTTAGCACACAGCACTGCAGGCTGCTGCAGCCGCTTCAGTGCGAGTTCGATCCCTAC
>NW_004567103.1:2340911-2352707 GCF_000260355.1 Condylura cristata | reverse complement strand
CTCTGTCTCTGGTGAAGCCTCTCACCGCCCCTGCACCTCTGGCCTGTGCCCCAGCTCTGTGTGCAGAAATAAATCAATCTTTAAAAATATAAAAAAGAAAAGAATAAGCAGAGAGGAGCCAGCTTGTCAACCCTTCGATTTCTCCCAGCACCAGCTCTCTCGTGGCCACTCCAGACTCGTCTCTCCATCCTCCCCTACGTCAGCCCAGCCGCCCCGACCCTCGCTGGCTTCTTCCTGCAGGTCCAAATGTGCTTTAAGATGACGCCCCTCCTACCACTTCCGTTGGCGGGGTTGGGGGGCGCCTTCCTGTCTTCCTTTTTTGCCTGGGTGCTTTGCTGCACCCCTCCTCCTGCTCCCCAGTACCATCGCATGCCCACATCCTTCCTTGACACCCCCATCCACTTGGCCGCCTACTTTACCTCAGCTGTTCCTCAGTCTGTGTGATGGTCGCTCACGAGTGAGTGCTTTTCCCATGCTCTTAGCCATCTCTGCTCCCTTGTGTGTGAACTGCCCATGTCCTTGGGTGACCGAGAGCTGGGTGTTTGCCTGTCTGCTGGCGTCTCTGCAGGAGAGGACAGCAGGGCTTTATTGCCTTCTTGGCCCTGCGCCGGCGGCTCCTACCACTCCCGGGAACGGTTGGCGCGCCCTGCAGTTTCACCGTCACTCCTCAGCCTTCCCTGGGGAGCCTCATAGCTCAGCCTCATAACGCACAACTCAGTGGAGTCCTCTGTACTCCATGGCGCATTCTCAAAGGCCTCAAAGTTCCAGAGCTGCCCTCTCTCGGCCTCCTGACAAGCCCTGCTGCCTCCCTTCTCACCCAAGCCCCACACTCTTCCAGAGGGTTGTCTACACTCAGTGTCTACACTTCCTCACCTTCCCCCTCTGCTGACCCCTCGAGGCACTGGGGCATGGTGGCGCCTCTCCGATGCTCAGTGGACTTCGCCCCACCGGAGCTGTGTGCTCATCACTAAGTAAGGGCTCAGACCAGAGAAATCTCTGCGGTGCACCAGCTACCGTCTACTTCAAAACACAAACGTCTTCAGCACACTAGTGTGGGCAGGTTTTAGCCACGAGGAGACAGCATCAGACACTCACTGCGCTTTCTAAGAAGGCAGCATGTCAGTGGGACGACAGGTGTGAAACTTCTGGAGATTTCCCTAAGTGTGAGATGATTTCTGCCATGCGTTCACCCCTGGCCTGACCAAAGAGTTTCTTCATCCTGCTCAAAAATGCCTTCTCTCCCCTGCAGGCAGCACCAGTGACATCATGACCAGTGACCACAGCCCTGTCTTTGCCACCTTTGAGGCAGGCGTCACCTCCCAGTTTGTCTCCAAGAACGGTAAGTCAAGGACACTGTCCACCCCTCCACTGTCCACGCCAGCGGTCTTGGGCACTCATCTTCTGGTTGCAGCAATCAGTTGTCTGCCTTTGATGAGGGCTTATCCTTCTAGGCCAACCTGTTACCCCTGGACGGGTGTCTTGAGGTCCAAGTCACATCACGATTTCTGTCCAGAACATTTTCTTGCTCTTTTTGGCGTCTATATCCGTTTTTTAAGCTTTGGTTTTAAGACAGGGTGAACATGGCTCAGTGAGTGTTTTCTCGGGAGTTATCAAAAATGATTCTGAGAGGGATATGGGCCAACTTTTGATACTAATGCATCTAATCAGTATATTTTCAATTTGTCTTTTCTGTGTAAAGCAGGTGACACCAGTTTCCGATTAGTGCTGTGATAAACATTCTCGCTTAAATATTTATTTTACTTTAAAAACAGTCCATTTAAAGAGAACACTGAGTTCACGTTGGCGCAGCTGCATGGTAGGCAGAGGTGATGACAATTGTGAAGGTAGGGGGTGATCACTGAGTTTGGGGGACACTGGAGTAAGTGATCCTTAGATTTGTGGGTAACTTTCAGAGCACCCCTCAGCCCCCGCCCCTAGGAAGCCCTTGTCCCAGCAGGGCTGATGTCCCCAGTCACATGTCCAGTTCTCAGCCTGGGGACGCTGGAGTCAGGTCATCTCTGCCCACTTCCGTGTCACGCTCTTTTAGGGAGGCTGAGTGGGGGCTCCAGGTACGGGCTGGAAAGTCCACGTCCTCCATGCCCTGAGGGACCCTGAGACTGTCTGACTTCCAGAGACGCCCTTGGCCATGCCGGGCTCTGATCCCACAGCCCAGCAGTGCGACCCCCTCCCCCCACCCAAGCCTCATCCCACCCTCCTCTCCTTCCTAGCCCTTGCCTTTCAGGACCGTCCACCCGAACCCTCCCACCCCCTCTCTCTGGGTTCCCGCGGCACCTGTCGGGCGGCCGTCTCCCCCACTATGGGGCCAGCCCACGGCAGACATTCCCAAATACCTAGTACTGGATTGAGCGTGGGTGTTTACTGAAGCAGACCTGGCTGGGTGCTGTGGGGCTTACAAAGGGAAAGAAGGCCCTCCCTGGTGGCGCAGTAGGTTAGGACACAGCACTGCAAGCCGGCCGCAGCCTCTTCAGTGTGAGTTCGATCCCCGCCTGCCCCGGAGGGGACCCACAGGGCGCGGCAGACCTCTCCTGACCCTCCCGCTGCTCTCCTCAGCATGTTCTTCTTTGATCTGCCTGTTCTGCTCCCCATTCGGTCTCTGATGAATCCTCTCACTCCCCCTGCACCTCTGGCCTGTACCCCAGTTCTGTAAATAAATAAATCCTGGGAACAAAAAGTGGGGAAGGAAAAGGGAAGAGTATTGAGGAAGAGTAGACACATACTTACACATGCTTATGGGATCACTTGTATGTGGAATCTCTCAAAAAATAAGAAAAAGCCGACTTCATAGAAACAGAAAATGGGGAGGTGGGGAGATGTGGCACAACCCTCATCATGCCATGAGTCTACTCTGAGGACCAGCACACAGCAGGTGCCCTGAGGCCCAGCACAGCGCATGTCCTGGAAGTCAGCAGACTCCAGCGTCCTCACACACAGACCGACTGCTCCGGGCGGCGCGGGGTGTGTGACTTTCCTGGATCCTGGAGACCGTTTCGTAACGCCTGCCGAGGGGCACGAGGGCATTTAAACGCAGACGGTTGCAGCTGTCGGCCCTCAGTAAAGCCAGGGGAGGAAAGAGCGAGGCAGGCTGGGAGGAGAGAAGGCTCAGCATCGCCTCGGAGGGGCACACGGACACGTCTCACTGCCAGCGCGGCCCGCGGGGCCCGGCTCACCGGTGGATCTGAGTGTGGGCGTCAAGCCGTGCTCTCCCCACAGCTCGCTCTGCTCCCCGGCGCGGCCTGGGGCCGGGAAGCAGCTCCGGATGCGTTTCACCCTGCCCTTCCTGGGGTGCCCACGCCTCGCTGGCCGGTGCAGAGGGCTCAGCCCCGCCCCCTCCCTCACATGGCAGCACCCATTCTGTTCTTCCTTCCAGGTCCCGGGACTGCCGACAGCCAAGGGCAGATCGAATTTCTTGGATGCTATGCCACACTCAAGACCAAGTCCCAGACCAAATTCTACCTGGAATTCCACTCGAGCTGCTTAGAGAGTGCGTGGGGCTCAGGGTGCGGGAGGGCGGGGCAGCTGCCCCTCTCTCGCCAATGCCTTTCTCTGGGGGTGCTTTGCTTCACTTCTCCCTGGCAGGACTCAGGCATGAGTGGCCGCAGGGGTCAGAGAAGTGGGGTCCCAGGTGAAGAGTGCCAGGGGACACCCAGATACTGGGTGAGGGGCCTCCCAGGGCCCGTGGAGCTGCTACTCCAGCCCCAGGACACTGGCCCTCGGCCCAGTGGACGCCAGCGGACGCCCCCCCCCAGGGCCGGCACCAGAGCCTGAGCTGCTCCTGATAGCCTCCCAGCATTTCTCGGGGTCCGCTGCCCCCTCCCCCACGAGGACATCTTTCAGGTGGTCTGGAGCATTTTCCAGCAAGCTGATGCCGGCCACCCAGCAGCAGTTAGCGCCCCTGTGTTTAGGAGACACCCTTTCTGGGTGGCGTCCTGGGCATATTGTCGAAAGCTGTTCCCTGGCAGCCAGATCTGCGTGGTTCCAGCTGTCCCGCTGAGATGGCTGGAGAGCGGTGAGGGGGTGGGATCAGCTCCGCCCACCTGAGGACGGGACAGCTGAGATGCATCCAGAAATTGGGCGAGGACGTGTGCCCCCCGCCCGCCATGGCCCCCACCTCTGCGGGCTGGGACCTGGCGACAGACTGATCTCCCCACGGCTCTGCACCCCAGCCCCGCGAGCACGGGCAAAGCCTTTCCAAAGGGGATGAGGATTTCCAGCAGCGGGTGTTTTAATAAACTATAGAGACATTTGCATACATTTCTATGGAAACAGCATATTAGGAAGCTTAAATTAGCATTTCTAAAGGCTGCTATCTTGAGTGGCGTGGGACGAGCTGTCATCTCTCCCAACGATGCCGTGTGATGATTCCTTTGTTGCCCGGTTTGTGGCAAAGAGGAACCCAAGCGAAGGGGATGCACTCAGATTTTCATCGAAATAATTAGACCGTGTTGGCAAATGACCATCCCCGCAGCAAAACAGAATCCCCCACGCCCCTGCGCCATGCCAGGCCCCTGTAGACCGGAAAGGGAGGCTGCCTTCCCTGTGGGGCGCCGGGAGGGGGGCTCCCACAGTCTTTCCTGTGTGGCCTCTTGCTCCGTTTCCAGAACTCAGCCCCCTGTTCCTCCGACAGGTTTTGTCAAGAGTCAGGAAGGAGACAATGAAGAAGGAAGCGAAGGCGAGTTGGTGGTGAAGTTTGGAGAGACCCTTCCAAAGGTGATTCAGGACGGCATTCCCCGGGGAGAACTTGGCCGGGCTGGCCGGTGGCGGTGCCCCGGCACGGAGCCCCAGAGCCCACCCTCCAGGTGGCTTTGTGTCGGCGGCTCCTGAACACTTTTGAGAAATGGATGACAGACAAAGCTCTGGCCTCGTGGCCCCCGTTCCTAGATGGAACTTGATTCCCCTCGAGGATCGTAGAGGGGGTGTAGCGGCCACCCGTCCAGCAGGCGACTGCCAAGGAGGACGCTGAGGCAGGGCTCTGAGGTTAGCTCAGGGTCCCGCAGCTGCAGTGACAGACCCGGGCCCCAGTTCGAACCCCTGCAGTGCTTACGGGCCTGTTGGGCACCAGCTCTCAGACCTAGCAGAGCAGGCGATGGGAGCCCCCAGCTCGCCCCCATACTGAGCGCGGGGGGCCTGGCCGTGTCCGTGGTCCCGTGCCAGCAGGAGCGAACTGGCATGGCGTCGGGGAGCCCCAGTGCGGACACGCACAGCTTCACTGCAGGAAAAATGCTCTTCCACCGGGGGGTCCCCAGCTGCACCCAGAGGCGAGCACAGGGGTCTTGGTGTCCGTGGGGTGGGGGTGGGGCCTGCAGCAAGGCCCCTTGTGCTATGTGGGCACGAGGACTCGCAGCACCTCCTGTTCTTGTACCCACACAGCCCTACCCGTGGGAGGGGGGTTTTGGGGGGGCATGTGGATTCACCCACCGCCATCCACACACCCCTAGCCAGGAGCCCGCAGAAGCCAGAGGCAGCCCGATGTAGGGTCTGAGGGGCTCATTCACCAAGCTGCATCCCCGGCGACCCCCAGGCCAGAGGGGGGGAGGGTCTGAGGAAGGACACAGGCCACCCCCTACCCAAGGGCCACTGTCAGTGCCGCTGGCCCTGGGGGGCGGCCGAGGAGAGTGGCCCCTTCTGGGGAGCCTGGCACAAGTGCGCACCTCAGACCTGGGTCACCTGCCTGTCCGCCTGGCCCTGCTCCCTAGGACACTGGGTTGCAAAGGAGATGGGGCCGCAGGAGTCAGGCTCTCCCTGGGCCTAGGCTGAGGGGGCAGGGGAGTGGGATGCACATACGGGTCCCTTCCTCTTTCCTGGCCATGAAAAGCGGTTCGTTCAGTGGGGGGCAGCTACTGTGGTCACCAGTGCTTCCACCCCTGGGCTGGCAACGCCCCCAGCCCCAGCCTCACCCAGCCTCTGCCTCTGCAGCTGAAGCCCATCATCTCCGACCCCGAGTACCTGCTGGACCAGCACATCCTGATTAGCATTAAGTCCTCCGACAGCGACGAGTCCTACGGTAAGGGCGTGACGAGCGCGGTGGGCCCCCGTGCTGCAAGCTGGGGGCTCCACCGTGAGGCTGACGGTCCTCTCCTTCGGGAGAAACCCCACCCTACTCCCTACGCGAGGCCCCAGGGTGGGGTACTTACCCCTCCTGGGAGGCACAGCCAGCAGCTACCCGACCTCCTTTTCGCGAGCCTGTTCCCCTGGGCGCTCGCAGGCGCTCGGCCTGCTCTGCAGGGCTGTTCTCCCAGGCGCCGGCCGAGGCGCACGGAGGGCAGGTGGCACCAGGTCACGCAGGCACTCCCGGGAGGGACCCAGGCTTGACCCCAGGTCTGCGCCACGGTGCGCAGTGCCAGCCTGTGCCTGGCCTGAGCCCAAGGCTGGTGTGCCCCGGCACTGTCCGTGAGGCTGGAGCCCAGGGTGAGGGGCAGGAGGTCAGAGAGAACCAGAGGCCCGCGCCAGACCCAGCCACGCCGTACAAACCAGCGCGCGCGCTGAAGGAGCAGCAGGAGCCACCGGAGTTCGGGCGAGACGGTACCCAGTGCACACGTGCCTCTTAGCCAGGTGTGGTGGCGACGCCAAGTCAGGGCCAGGGGCAGCATGAGGGCAGCGGCTGAAACGGAGAGGAGAAAACTGGGCGGTTTTCATATTGGGGAGTGGGGTGGGGAGTCAGGTGGCCCCAGAGGCGGGCAGGGCCAGTATTGGCAGCAGAGGGACTGTATCGCGCTTGGTGCCACTGGCTGGAAGCAGAAAGAGGCTGCAGAGACACTGAGGGTGACGCCGAGGTGACGCCCCCCCGGTGGCCGAGCGCAGGCCACAGAGGCAGCCACGAGGGTGCCTTGTCCAGGGTGACAGAGCCACTGAGGGACTTTGACAAGCTTCACTCAGCCTGCACCCAGCCAGCCGCGCTGCAGCAGCAGGCCGCTGAGCAGGGCGGGCTGGGCAGAGCCCGAGGGTCTGCTGGCCGGAGCCAGAGTCTCCAACCAGAACGGGCTGGGTGTGGGAAGGTTTGGCGGCTGGAGTGGGAACACCGATCCCAGGGTGCTGCTGTCACGGTCAAGGTCTGTGCTCCCGAGTCCCCTCCGGGAATTCCTACAGCGAATACCACGATGCTGTC
This sequence comes from Condylura cristata, assembly GCF_000260355.1. Lineage (NCBI taxonomy): Eukaryota > Metazoa > Chordata > Mammalia > Eulipotyphla > Talpidae > Condylura > Condylura cristata. Next base: position 2,345,584 of record NW_004567103.1, on the reverse strand, counting down.
ACGGAGCACAGCGAGGACAGAAAGTCCGCCACAGCCTCGTCTCGGCTGCAGCACTCGGAACCTGGTTTCACGCTGCCGGCTCAGGCCGCGGCGCCCACGAACTCCACGTCAGGGCCGGCAGGGGGCTTCCTCTGGCCACGTGCTCTCCGCGCCTCGTCTCACGTCACACTCGTTCTCCGTGATCCTCTCCATGCCCTGCAGGGCTGCTGCTTTTTTTTTTTTTAAAGATTTATTTATTTATTCATATAGAACTGGGTACAGGCCAGAGGTGCAGGGGCAGCGAGAGGCTTCACCAGAGACAGAGCGGGGAGCAGAACAGGCAGATGGACGAAGTACACTGCTGAGGGGAGCAGCGGGCGGCTCAGGAGAGGTCTGCCGCGCCATGTGGTCACCTCTGGGGCAGGCAGGGATTGAACTCATGCGGAAGTGGCTTAACCTTTGTAGTGTAGTGCTTTAGCCTGGTGCGCCACTAGGGAGGGCCCATGGGCTGCTGCTTTTTAATGGCTCCCTAATATTCCACAAATGACCTGCAGCCTCGTTTCAAGTCCTCCATTCTTATCTTGACGGCTCAGCCAGGTTGTCAAACATCCTGCTGAAGACCAGCCACGGCCTCGCCGTGACCAGGTGCCCCCCAGACCCTTGCAGGCACCAGGTCTTCTCTGCCCTCCCTCGATTTTGTGCCGAGTTCCTGTCTGTGAGAACGTCCCTTCGTGCTCCCTGAATTTGCGTTTTTGGTGACTCTAGAGACTGAACCGGTTTGCACTTACTGAAATGAACCAGCCACGTCTCCGTTTGGTGTGTGCCGTGTCTGCTGGGGTTTCTGCCCACGGGTGTTCCGGGGTGCGATTTTGAGGAGTTGTGGCGCGTTCAGAAAGACCCCCCCTGGAAGCTGGCTGCAGCTGGCCTTCCCCAGCCCAACCGCTCCTTTGCATTTTCGCTTTCGTTTTTGACGTCTTAAGACACCCGCGGGCAGGCTCCGTGGTCCTGTTCTGTCCTCTCCTAGGTTGCCTCAGGCCTTGAGAAAGGGCTGTTTGCTCCGGTCGTCAGAGTGGTGTCTTGCTGTCCAGCTGGACGTGTCTCCCTGGCTGCGGCACCCCCGCTCCAGGGGCTTGCCCGGCACTTCCCGCGCAGTCGCTGTCTGGAGGATCCTCTCTGAGCAGCTTTGGGTCCGGGCCGGGTGGCGGGGGACCCCCTGAGATGACGGGGGTCCTGGCGTGACCCGGCCCCCTCCCCCAGGCGAGGGCTGCATCGCTCTGCGGCTGGAGGCCACGGAAACTCAGGTCCCCATCTACACGCCGCTCACCCACCACGGCGAGCTGACCGGCCACTTCCGCGGCGAGATCAAGCTGCAGACGTCCCAGGGCAAGATGAGAGAGAAGCTCTACGGTGAGTGGCCGTGGGCCGGTGCCTTCCCGGCCTGCGGCTTGGCAGCGAAGGTCGCTCCCACCGACACTCTCTGCCTAGACTCTGCTGGCGGGCTCTGAGAGACCAGGAACCACCACCCCCTTCCTGACCCCGTCACCCCTCACTTGAAGGACGCACGTTTGTGCATTTTCCAGCCTCTTGTCACCTGATACCAGCCCCTGCCCCATGCCTGCTGTTGGCTCCTCCCCCGCCCCCGCGTGGTGGTGCCGGGGCCAAACAGAGGCTGTGATGGCTGTTGTCTTCGAGGCCCACCCTGGCCCTGCCTCATCGTGCCTACCCCGCTCTGCACCTCCCAAGTCGCTCTCACGCGTGAACACCAGCGGGAGTGTCCTGCCCCAGGCGCCGCTGATGGGCTTTCCCTACTGTCACCCCAGCCACCCCCAAAATAGCAGGGTCTGTGGATTTTCTTCCTGGCAGCGCCCCAGCACCTCTGTGAACTTGAGCTCAAATCTCCCGGTCCCGTTAAAGCCTCTTGCGTTCTTTGGCTGGGCGGAGGCCAGGAGGCAGTGACCTGGGGCCGCCCCCCTGGGGTACACGGCTCCCCTGCAGGGGCTTCCCTGGCCATGAGTCGTGCCAGTCTGGGGCGCCAGCCCCTGCCCTTCCCCACTTGTGCAGCCGCGTCGCCTAGCTGCGACCTGTCGCTCCTCCGTCCCAGGAGAGCGAGTGCGGCCCAGAGCCCTAGCGACATCAAAGGGGGTGCCCGGGCAGGGCTGGACACATGAGCCCTTGGTCCGCGTTCCGCCCGCCGCTTGGAGACGAGCATGCCTGCCGTGTTACAGTCCCTCTGCTTGAATGTGGAAAGGTTTGAGAGGTCAGAGCTTCAGGGTTTGTTAATCAGGTATTTCTTTTTCACATGGCAACAGGTGGATTTTTCCCCCTTTGCTTCAATTCCCACTCAAAAGTACTCAGGTAGCAAAGCCCCAGACGAGCTGGCTTCAGCTTTATGCTCGGCAGCGTCTGAAGGGATTGTCTTACAGCTGTCACCCCGTTCTCTCACCGTGGCCTGTCACCGTGGCCTGTCACCGTGGCCTGGCAAGCCAGGTCGCATCTGTGTGCGGTAGTCAGGGAAACTGAGGCGCAGAGGACTGAAGGCCCCAGGCCAGGAAAGTGGGTACTCCGGGTTGAAGTCCGCTTCCCCAAGTCTCTGCCAAGTTGGAAGCTGTAAACGTGGGGTCCTGCGCCTGAGCGGAGGAGCAAGGGCAGTATGTGGCACCCCATTCCAGGGCAGGCTCTGGGCCTCCGGGGGTGCTGCCACCCACGCGTGAGCCCCTCCCCGCCTGCAAGGGCGCCTTTCTCGAGCAGGACAGTGGGTTGGGGTGAGGGGAACTCAGCCAGGAGCAGAAACGGGGTTCCCCACTTAGCACGTGAGTGGGTTCTCTTTGGGTGCTGCACGCCCTGCGCAGCCCCTGTTAGACTTTACGCTAACTCCAAGGAATAATCTCCTGACCTGTCCGTCCTGGCAGTTCCAGGCTGGCAATGTCCCAGGGCACAGTGGCTAGCCCGCACCCAGCTCTCTTTCGGGGCGGGGGGCAGGACAACCAGGCCTCTTGGCCCCGTGTGAAGCCTCAGACCCTGCTTCACCCGCACCGCAGGCAGCGACACTCGCCGTCCAGCGCCGGGGTGCGAGTGCCCAGTGGAGGTGTCCACCTTTCCGGCCCGTCTGCCCCGGGCTTGGGCTTGGGCCTCACACGCTCTTTCCTGCTCCCTACCAGCTCGCCGACCTCAGAACAGCCCAGGCCCCTCTGACCTCAGGCCTGTGCACTTACTCTTCCCACCGTCTCCCCCTTCTTTCCTCACAGACTTTGTGAAGACCGAGCGGGATGAGCCCAGTGGGCCCAAGTCTCTGAAGAGCCTCACCGGCCACGACCTGGTGAAGCAGTGGGAAGCTGCCAGCAGGTAAGGAGGGGACGGGGCTGACCACAGACAGGCCTGGCAGGCCCGGGGAGGGGAGGCAGGCCACACGCACGCTGCCCAGACACGAAGCTGCGTGGCTGTGGCACGCAGCGCCTCCTGCTGGGGTTTGGCTCCGCTCTGTGAGCTTTTGCAGCTACCTCAGCTTGTGGGGTGAGAGCCCCTGATGGGTGCAGCCCAACTGGGCGCCCGCAAGTGGGGACACGGGCAAACGATGCCCGCTAGAGGAAGACGCAGCTGCAGAGACGACTGTGGGAAGGCTGTCCCGCCTCCTGTGGTACCGGGACGTGGCAGCCCAGGCGCCGTGGCTGATGCCCCCTTCCTGTTACTAGGGGTAGGGCAGGCAGGCCGAGGACGCTTTTGACAGGGGCCACATGGGAAACTCTGGACCTTGACTCCAAGGCTCAGCAGCAACAGGGGCACCTCTGCCTGCTCACGTGGCCCCAAGTTCCAGAATGGAGCCAGCAGGGTTGGCGTGGCCTCCCTGCCAGCTTGTGGAGGGCAAAGCTGTGCCAGTTAGCCAAAGCCCAGCACACCTGCCACGGGAGGGCAGGACCGGCCCACGCCGTCTGTCCTCCAGCTCCCCCACCCCACCCCAACTCCATCCCTGGCCCACTTCCAACTTGTCAAGGCCCAGCCCTGGCAGTCTCTCGTCGGATGCCATCCTACCAACAAAGGCATCTCACTCTCAGCGTCTGCCTGGTTCCAGAGTCAGGTCCGTGGCCACCAAACTATTTCCCATGTGACAAGTGTCAGAATTGCCGCGTCTTACGCGGGCACGGACCATGGCAGAGACGTGGCCCAGAACCAGGCTGGGGCAGAGGGGCGCGGGGCGTGTGTTCTGACCTGTGTCCTCGCGGCTCTTGGTCCGCCCACCTGTACCGCCTAACAGGTGGCACTGCTGCGCTGACCAGGAGGCGCAGGGGTGTCTCATGGGCCCTCCCTGATCTGGGCCACCCTCCAAGCTTTCTTCTGACTCCCCTTGGCCTCCATGAGCCCCACGCTTGTCTTTACAAGTGTCTCCATTCCGATGCCTCACACAAACATACCAGCTACCTTGTCCCAGATGGAGCTGGCAGCCAGCCCTGCACCCCGCCCCAGTCAGCCAGCCCTGCGCCCCCCAGTCAGCCAGCCCTGCCTGCCTCTCAGCCCCGCCCTCCTGGCTCACTGGTCTTCAGAACAGCTCAGGCCCTCCGACCTCAGGGTTTTGCACTTTCTCTTACCTCCGTCTCCCCTTCTTAGCTGCCTCTCCAGATGAGCCTTCTCTGGCCACCCCGTGCCCACTTGGCCCCAGCCTGGGCTCGCTTTCTCTGCCTCTTCTGTTACTCTCAGGTCCT
>NW_004567103.1:2336986-2340586 GCF_000260355.1 Condylura cristata | reverse complement strand
CTGCCTCTCCAGATGAGCCTTCTCTGGCCACCCCGTGCCCACTTGGCCCCAGCCTGGGCTCGCTTTCTCTGCCTCTTCTGTTACTCTCAGGTCCTGCATGGTATAAACAGTCTCCCAACCACTGGGCTTATTCTGTGCCGCCACTCCTCAGTTGGGGTTCCGTAAGGCACCTTATTCTCATGCACAGCCATGTCTCCTCCTCCTGTGCCTGGTGCTAACCAGACTCTTTAACTGTTTTGTTAAAGGGATGGATGGGTGGATGGATGGGGGATGGGTGGGGGGATGGGTGGGTGGATGGGTGGGTGGATGGATGCTCAAAAAGCACCAGGACCCAAGGGACAGTAGAGGACACTGTCCTGCAGCTGGTACTGACCTGGAAGAGGGACAAGAGCCCTGAGTCTGATTCTCCCCCACAGGGTCCTTCCAGGTGGTGGCTCCGCCCTCGCTGAAATCATCAACCCCAACTACATGGGGGCGGGGCCCCTTGGGCACCTGAAGCAGGTGCTGTCCCCCGATCATCAGCCCTCAGCCTGGAGCTATGAGCAGCCGCTCAAGGACTCCTACCTGGGCCCAGGAGTCGGGGAGAGCCCCCCGACCCCGCCCTCCCAAGCGCCCATCTCTCCGAAGAAGCTGTCATCCTCATCACGGGGCCCCGGCCCTAGGACTCAGGAGTCAAGGTGAGCAGTCCTAGCCCTAGGCTTTCACCTCCAGAATCCAGGCCTAGAATGGAAGCTGCCTGAGGACAGGGGTGCTTGGCTCTGGGCTGGGAACGTAGTTGGCACGGAAGAACTGCTTGCAGAATCCCCAGTTCTGACCCTGTTGCACACACTTGAAAGATATTTTAAAATAGGATACAAAATTGTGAAGATACTGCAAAAAACCAAAACCTTCCTATAAAAACTACAGTTCTTCAAAATGTGTTTCTACAACCCCGGAGCCAGCTGGCTGTCCCCCCCTCCCCGGAGGGCCCAAGGAGCAGAGCTGGGCTTCGTGCGGGAGCCGGCCACCCTCAGGTCCCCCTTCTCACCAAGAAGAAGGTTCTTGTTCCCATAGGGAAGCACCTGTTGCTGAAGATTGGGAAAGGCAGGGACTAGGGCCAGGAGTGTCAACTGGAAGGAGAGAACTAGGCTACAGAGGGTGGAGCTGCCTGGAAGCTTCTGGAAGGGCTAGAAAAAGTGGATCTGCGTCTCGAGCTGGTCCAGGCAGCACGCGTCGGGACACAGGGCTGGCCAGCCAGGGCATGGCCTTGTCTCTCCTGTACCGGCACCAAGCAAGCCCATCCGTGGGAAACGGGGGAGGCACCCCACAAGCTCGTCCGACCCCGGGTGACAGGCAGACATCAAGAGTGTGGGTTCCAGTTAACAGTGAATAGCCACAAAGCGGCTGTCTGAGGGGCTTCGGCCTCTGGCCTCTCAGCCCTGCTGCTGTCTTCTGATGCGCTATCAGCTATCGGAGCCGGGGTGGGGAGCCCCAAGGAGGAAAGCACTCCCCCACTTGCCACCACTTCCCCTCCCACACCTGGCAGGCTGGGGTGTCCTCTGGATCGCGGGCAGTGCCTGCTTTTCTCCCTATGTTCTTTCTCTTTGAAACACACTAGGTGGGAGGACGGGGCCTGTGTGGGGCGGGACAAGGTAGGGAAGTGGCCCCAACTTGACCTACCTGCCTACCTCTAGTTTTCACAGTTTAGTGATAAAGTTTTTTGACTCTGGTCATTTGTAAGAAATATGGGGAAGGAGAAGCCGTCTCCTCTCCCCCCAACTCTGCCCCACGCCGGCACAATGAGGACAGCAGCTGCTATGCAGGGTAGAGGCCGCTGGCCCAAACCACAGCCGTGGCAGGTGGACCCCAGGAAACAAGATTGGTTACTCGGTTAAATGGAATGTTTTTGCGTTCTCAAAGTAAAGGTGCCTTTGAGCTGGACGCCCTGAAGGCCTGTGGGAACCGGTGAGGAAGGGCTTCCTGTGGTCCCCCAAGGCATCCTGGGGGCTTCTGAGCTCACTTCTCACCCTGGAGGTGACTAGAGAGGACAGGCCGGCTCCCCCACGCCAGCCTACAGCCCTTTGCTGCTCCCAACTTGGGCTCAGCCCTGGCGAAGACAGGAAAAAGGGGGTGTTGTCATCACCCACATCTCTGGTTATGCAACTGTTTCCAGTCTCTCCAAAAAGCCATGAGCAAAAAAAAACCCCAAGTCTGCAGTGAAGCCTCCTCTGGCATGTCGCTGCGGCTAGCCCACCTCACACCACAGGGCCTGCCCAGGCCACGCCGCCCTGCCGAGCCCGCCCAGGGTGCTGGGCGTCCCGGAGCAACGTCTCGGCAAGGCGCCGCCACGGAGCACAGTGTGTCTGGGACCCCGCAGCTTCCCCGTTTTGCAGAAAGCAGGCCTAGAACACTCCCCTGGGAGAGGAAGCCGTTGGACAGGAAATAAAATGTGTTCCCGCTCCTGGTTCTCATCATTTGCTCAGCAGGAAACCACCCCAGGGAGAGCTGACAAGTCGGAAGCAGCAGAGCAGCGGGCCGGCCCAGGGCTGCAGCTTGAGCTGCCCGGGACACCGACTCTGGCTCCTGCCTCGCCTCCCTCGTGCTCCGCCTCAGCTTCCTTCTGGTTTTCGCATCAGCTGTTTTCCCTCCGCTGGTGTTAAGGCGCCGAGGAAGCCTCTCTTGGAGACGGCCAGGAGAGGGCTTTCTATGCTCGGGAAGAACATTAGTCAGGAACCCTGAGCACAGAGCTTGGTTCATGGCCTCCTCCCGTGCCTGGGGCGGTGTCCTGCAGGGGACACCCACGTGCCTATTAAATAGGGGTTCCTGGAACGGGAGTAAGCATGGTCCCTCAGGAGGTCACATTGTCTACAAAGCTTCTGCTCTCTGAGGGTCAGAGCCGAGTTTGCTAGAGAAGGTTGGGGGGCCAGGACGCAGCAGTGATGGGGGGAGCCCTGCAGCAGGCTCTGATAAGGACAGAGGGGGTTTGATCCTGGGCACCTGGAGACCCCCCTCCCTCCAGCAAATGCTGACCGGTGCAAGCCAGTGCGCTGTGGTGTGCTGTTGATGGCGGGAAATGTTCCAGGCAAGAACTGAGCTCACCCAGGAGGTGGCTGAGCTGCACGAGCTCGCTGCTAGTTTGTATTGATGAGGGGAGAGGCACGCGGCCTGGAGAGCACTGACCAGAGCCACCGGGTGCTGGTCGCTGGTGTGTAACCCCCACCCCTGGCTCTTCCAAGACGCTTAGCCCCGCAAAAGAAACACCCGTCCCCTGGAGTGGAGACGCCTCACTCACGTGTTGCTTCCCTGCCGTTCCCCTCTTTCCAGGTCCGGGGACGCAGGCAAGAACACTGGGGAGCCTTCGCCGGAGGCCCTGGACCTGACCAAGCCCGAGATGTTCGAGAACCCACTGTACGGGTCTGTGAGTTCTTTTCCTAAGCTGGTTCCCAGGAAAGAACAGGAGTCCCCCAAATTGTCGCGGAAGGAGCCCCCGCCCTGCCCGGACGCGGGAATCCTGTCGCCCAGCCTCCTACTGCCCAAGCCCCAGGAGCCCGAGGGCGGCAAGGGCGGCAAGCCCGTTGCCGCCGCCTTCCTGAGCCCCACGCCGCGGCTGCGCTCCTTCAC
>NW_004567103.1:2330460-2336565 GCF_000260355.1 Condylura cristata | reverse complement strand
CGCGTGGCTGTGCACACGGGGCCTGTGCTGCGAGGCGGCGGGTTCGCCGGCACAACCCGGCAGCCGCGGCTCAGGAGTATGCCTGGCACCTGCCTGGCACCTGCCTGGCACCTGCCTGGCGCGGAAGCAGCGCCCCCGAGAGGCTTCCCGGAAACCGGGTCTGAGACCCCCTCCGGAAGGCGGAAGGCGGAGGGGGCAGGATCTGAGCCGGGGGTGCACCCCAGGCCCCTCCCACACTGAAGGGTTGGAAGGAGGCTGTGGGCGCCGCGTCCGCTGTGTCAGACGGGGGAGGCTCCGGGAACACCGGGTCGCCTGCAGTTCATTGCCATTCCTCATAGTACCCCTGTATTTTAGGGACGTCCAATGGCCCCTCCCTGCCTATAAAACAGGCTTTATTTTTTATTTTATTTTTATCTTTATTTTTTAAAGATTTACTTCTTTATTTCTGCATACAAAACTGGGGTGCAGGCCAGAGGTGCAGGGGCAGCGAGAGGATTCACTCGAGACACTGGGGAGCAGAACAGGCAGGTGGATGAAGCACAGTGCGGAGGGGAGCAGCAGGGAGACAGGGGAGGTCTGTGGCGCCCTGTGGGTCACCTCGGGGACTGGGGACTGAACTCACACTGAAGCAGCTGCGGCCAGCTTGCAGTGGTGCCTCCTAACCCGTGGCACCACCAGGGAGGGCCAGATTTTTAATTTTTTAGTAAAGCAAATAGTGGTCAAGAGCAGACTCTAGAGTTGTCTTGGGTTTGCATCCCAGGTCTCCTACTGCCTGGTTCTGTGCCTCGAGCCTCAGTTTACTCATCTGGAAAGGGGGGCTAGTAAGAGTGCCTTCCTCTCGGCTTAGGAGATTCAATTTTATTACGTCGTAGGTTATAATTTATGCATTTAAACAACATGTTGGCATTGTGCATTTCATGTTCATAGACCATCACAACTTACACACATCCCATGCACGTACATGTATACTGGGGCATGCAGGACAAGGTAACGGCCAGGTGGCCCTTGCCAGTGTATTAAAGGAAACCTCCCCTCGCCCGCAGGTGTTGGGTCATGGGGACCTCTAGTTAAGTCAGTCCGGGGGGAACGCGCCCTGACGGTCTTCTGCTCTCCCGCAGTGAAGCCTCCGGTGAGCTGGCAGAGAGAGGGAGCCCAGAGGAGCAGCCAGACGCGCCAGCCCCGTCCCACGCCTCCTGTGGCGCCCTCCCCAGCCGCCTGTGCACAGCTTCATGTTTCCCAGCCGAGGACCCGGCTTCGGTGGCCCAGGAACTCGGCACCCGGTGACGAGGCTGAGAGCATGGCCCCACAGACAAGCCGCACACCTGGGCCCCAGCTTGGCCTCGGTACTCGGGACCCGAGAGCCTTGTTCTGGCCGCCATGTAGAAGAGCGGAACTAAAGCACCGACTGGTGAGGGAGGGGGCAACCGCAATAATAATACTATTAATAATAATAATGGCTACCCGTGTGGGGCCCTGACTCGAGCTAGCTACCGTGTTGAGTGCTCAACGAACAATGGAGGCTTGAGTCTTCTTCCACCCACCAAACCACACCCCCAGGCCCCGGCTCAGTGTACGTCCTGGGTGGGGCAAAGCATTAAAAAGGCCGGCCCAGGAGCGAGCCGGGCTGGGCCTCCCCGGAGCCGAGGTGAGGTGGTCACCAAGGGAAGACAGACCCGGCTCTGCTGAGTGTCAGTGACGCCGAGTGCTTTAGGTGACTGACCCCCCGGCTCCCCCAGGTGGCTCAGAACCACGGGGGAGGCCGCCTCGGCCAGCTCGAGCCCACACCTGTGCCTCGTCCCTGTGCCCTTCTCGAGGTGGCCGCCACCTCCGGGCCACGTGGCACAGGAGCCTCCAGCCGGTCTCCTCGTGCTAACACAAGGCTCGGCTGCTGCTTCTGAGGTCCGGACTGGCCGCCAGAGACATCCGGCTTCTGTCAAGAGGCCCAGGACCGGGCTGTGTCCGGGGCGACACCCTGCTTCCTTGGTTGCTAGGAGACTAGATGAGTCATTCTTTTCTCATGTGGCTTTTTGACAACAATTTAGGCAGGGGACCGAACCCCAAAGTGCGTGTGAGTGCTTGTGAATAGGTACGCTCCCTACTTCCCCACGTGTTCGTCTGCGTGACCAATAAATTGTGCCTTTCTCACGGCGCTGCCTGGCGTCTTCCTGACATCCAGAACCTTAGGTCTCGAGGCTGCAGAGCCGTTGCTGGGGAGAGGAGTCGAGGGGGTTGGAGAGCAGCGCTCTGGCCAGAGAGGACCCAGTAAACTAGCTTGAAGCCCGGCGCGGCCCCTCAACACCACCCCATGTGGGGCCGAGTGCTCACCACGTCACCCCATCATCCTGCCAGCATCCATGACCAGTGCCCCAAGCTGCTCCTGGCATTAAGGGTGTGGCTTAGTCTCAATCACTAAACACCCGCCAACAGGCCCAGGTCGAAGGCCTCCAGCTCCTTCCCTGAAGGGCCCGGCACTGGGTGAAAGGAAAAAGAACGGACACCGTGAGTCTGTTCACCAGGAAAAGTCCCTGTCTTTATTTTCAGCATCAAGCTTATATACTGTAACAGAGGGGGCTACCGTGGCCTGCGCCCATTGGCCAGGCCCCGGCTAGGCGGGTGGGAAGTATCAAAAATTATTTACAAAAGAACCTGTAAGCTGGGGTTTTTGGGTCTGTGCCCATGTACGGGATGGAGACAGCCAGACCCTAGTCAAGGTCGCGGGCTCTTCCTTATCAGCCTGAGGCCCAGAATTACTAACTAAGCTAAACTGCTAAGCCAAACTGCTTTCCTTCACTGGGGGTCCAGGCAGTCACCAACCCCGGGGCCGGGGTCCAGGGCGCTTGAGCCTGGGCTGCCTTCCACCACTGGGGCTGCCCACTGGCCACGCATGGGCCCTAGGGGAGTTGAGAGCCCTGAGCAAACTGTGCAGGCTGAAGCGGCCAGGGTTGAAAGGCAGCTGCGATGATGGCCCCTCACCCCAGCAGCTGGAAGCTGGAACCCCCTGGTCCTGCCCACAGCCTCGTTCCCTTGTGGGACCCAACCCTAGCCCCCCAGCACCAGCTTTCTGACTTGATGAGCCAAGAGGACACAGCTAGAGACACCAGTCTTTGGGCCAAGGCCCCCCGAGACCCTCCACCCAGGGGAGCTCCCACACCCACCCCTAGTGGACTCTAGGCTCCCCGCCATTTCTGAAGGTACCCAAAAGCAGGTGGAGCAGCAGAGGGGTGCACCTTGGACTTCCCGCCACTTTGCTCTGAGCTCTAGACACCCGCACAAGCGGAGGGCCCCAAGCACCTCAGACTCCCACGTGGCCGTGTGAGCGCCCACTGGACTCAGCTGACCGGAGCAGGCCCCCAGGCCAAACCGGCTACATTGCGACCTTCAGGATTTTTCAACCAGTGGCTCAGCCCGGACCCCCAATCCCTGCCCACCTCTCTCCCTGGTGGCTGGCCCATCCCTTGGGGGGCCCTGCAGCCAGATGGCTCTCCCATTTCTGCTCTGCTCTGGTCGCAGGCCTCTCCACACCCTCTTTTCCCTCCCACGGCAGGACGGGAGCCCAGATCTCTGCGCCGTATCACCCAGCCTTTACCTCCGCTCCACGCCAGCTGCTTACCAAGCTCCCTGGGCAAGAAGGTCCTTCACTGGCCAATTTCCCTCCCAGCCCTCAGGGTGAAGCCTCTCGCCCCCTCTTTATGAAGGTGCTACTGTCACTGTTTTTTTAAGCCAGTGTTTCCTTTGTGTGACTGTGAGAGTTGGTAGAGCCAGCAGATTTTACGCCAACAGAAGGTGTTTTATCATGATGGATGCTCCGCGACTGGACCCCAGCATCGCCCCCCGCCCCCCCATGCGGTGTCCAGATCAGTCAGCCCTGCCCAGCTGCTCCTCCTCTCTGGTTCTGGTCTTTTTCCATGCCATTTCTTCCACCCCATAGGAAAGAAATTAGTGAGTCATTCAGAAAAGCTCTCTCTCACAGCTACCTTCCCTAACCCCAGCCTACAGGTTCTTGTCTCCTCCAGTCCTTAAAATAGCTCCTTTCTCTCAGCAAACGAATTTCCATGGAGATCAGGTCTCTTTCTCTGAAGGCCTAGAAGCTTCCTGCAAGGCAATAAGCCCAACTCCAGCCTTCCCTTCTGCACAAGGGCCCTTTGTAATGCAAATACATGATCTCACCCCCACCACAGCCCTGAGGACTTCCCTCCCAGAGTCCTCACTGTCCGGAGGACACCCAGGTAGCAGCCAGGTACAGCCCTTCCTCTGCCTCATTGCGTCCCGTTGGGGCGCTGGTCCACACTGGTAGGTTCTCTAGGACCTGGCAACTAGACCCCGGAGCTTGCCTGTGAGTCACTGTCTGCCAGGTGTGGCCAGCTGGAAGCCTCCACCATGTACCGAGGATGTGGGCTGGGCCATGGGGTCAGCAGGTTTATGAGGGAAACCACGCTGGGAGGGGGCAGTCAGGCCAAATAGGGTTTAAACATCTTGCTTTTCATTTCCTAAAAATGTGATCCCGGTTGGGGTACTTAAGTTTTTGTGCACCTCCGGCTCCTCCTTGTCCAGGACCCTGGCAGAAGCTGCTTCTGCTTCTGGTCACGAGGACTCAGGGATCCCCACCCTCTCCCCGCAGAGGCTCAGAGCCTGGCAAGCTGGAGGAGGCTCCCAGCTCCTCTCTGGGAGACAAGACATGGGAGGCCCTGGGAGATCCTCCACAGGAGGGAGGTGGGTGACCTGGGTGTGTGGGTGCTAGAGGAATGTTCTAGAAGGAGATGGGGAAAGGCCTCTCAGGTGTGGTCAAGAACAAGATTAAACAAACAAGGTAGGAAGTCGAGGGGCAAGGGGCCTGGGAAATCCTGGAAGGCGGGAGGGGAGGGGAGTTCAGAACAGAGGGACTAGTTGAGGCCAGGAGCTCTGGCGGAGGCCAGGGATGCTAGTTGAGGCTGGGGGGCTGGTTCAGTCCACATGGGCTAGTTGGGGCCAGGAGGCCTGGTTGAGGCTTAGGGAGCTGCTGTAGTCCAGGAGCTCGAGTTGAAGCCGAGAGACAGGTTGAGCCCAAGGAGGAGCCCGTGGAGGCCAGGTAAGCTCATTGAGACCTAGCGCGGCTACATAAACCAGGAGAGGCTGGGAGCTAATTGAGGCTGGGGCCTAGTTGAGGCCTTGGGGAGCCCTGTCCTGGGACCCCATCAGAAGTCGGGGTTTCTTCTCCCTCCCCATGAATGTGTCATACTCCGCGCCCACGGCTGCTCCCTGCATGTACCTTGGCCCCAGCCTCCTGGTGGACCCTATATTTCAGACGCCTGGGGAGGCCAATTTGGGAGCCAAGGTCAGCTTGTCTCCACCTGTCTCACTAGTTTAGGCTCCTGAGAAGTGGACTCCGAGATGAAGGTGTAAGTAGGTGTTTGGGAGGAACTCCAGGGGCCAGGGCTTCCTCCATGGGCTGTGTGTGGAGCACACAGGGCGCCCTGGACACAGGGGAGCAGGCTGGGTGCTTCCCCGTGAGCTCTGGGCAGCACCGTGGGGCAGCCTCTAGGGGCCGTATTTCCTCAACTCCTCTGCCAGTGGGGCAAAACCAAAGACCAGAGAGCGCCATGGGCCTGCGCAGCCATTGGCATGAGGAGCCTGGCGCAGAGGGGTGCCAGCGGATCCCTGGAGCCATCCCGGCCTGGCCACAGGCCCTCGGGTTCTGTGCCCCGCCGGTGGGCTGACGTCCCGGGGCTCGGAGAGCCACCGCCTCCTTTCAGGTGAGTTCCACAGCATGAGAGGAAAGAACGTTCTAGACAGGAAAGGTCAGAGGCCTTGACCGTGCCTGGTCCAGAAACAGGAAAAAACAGCTGTATTGGAGCCTCGTGAGTTTGATAGAGAAGCGGGGTGGGCCTTGGGGCCTCAGGAGGAGAGATTTAGAAGCTCATAACCCCTCAGGCCATCGGACAAGCTCTTGAGCCCCCCAAAGAGGGGGCTCGCAATCCATGAGGTGTCAGGTGGGCCCCCGAGGACCCGAGGATTTCGAGCGGATCCGTGTGAAGATGTTGGTTGGGATATGAGGGGGGCCGTGTTTGTGTGAGGGATTGTCAGAAAGGTGACAGAGGAAAATGGGGATGCCCCAGGACCACAGCCAGG
>NW_004567103.1:2317853-2330360 GCF_000260355.1 Condylura cristata | reverse complement strand
CCCCCCCCCCCACATCCCAGCACAAGACACAGCACAGTCACAATTCCCCAGAGCATGCTAGGCCCCATGGAGTCATCACCTGTCCCGTGTCTGTCAGCTTCTGTGAGGAATTTTGGGTTTTGTTTTTTAAAATTACATCATTACTCTTTTTGGGACCATGTGTGGTTTCTCCTCTCAGGTGTAGTCCCCAAAACCTCCCATCACCACCTCTCTGGGAACCATCACCACAGTCCCTGTGTTCTTCCTCTCCTGCTTTGCCCCTCCCTCTTCTCCCCTCCCCTCCCCCTCCTCCCTCCTCTGCTCTCTGTCTCAGTTCTATTTTGTCTTTTTTCTCTGGCCTTTTTATTTGGTTTCACTATATCCCCTATAAATGAAACCATCCAAAATTTTTCTTCTCTCTACTTCTGACTTAGTTCACTGAGCATCATCCCTTCCAGGTCCACCCATGCTGCTGCAAATGAGTTGATCTTTTGATGGCTGAGTAGTATTCCACTGTGTATATAGGCCACATCTTGTTCCAGGCCTATGCTTTTGGGCATTTAGGTTGTTTCCCTATTTGGCTACTGTGAGCAGTGCTGCAATGGACATAGGGGTGCAGGTGTCCTTTTGAATGAATGTTGTGTGTCCTTTGGGTGGATTCCTAGGAGTGGAATTGCTGGGTCACAGGGTAGCTCCATTTGTAGTGTGAGAAGAACCCCCAGAGTTTTCTGTCATGGCTGGACCAGTCTGCATTGCCACCCTCAGAGAAGGAGGCTTCCTTTTCTCCACCTCCTCGCTGGCATTTGTTGCTGCCATTTTTTAATACGGTGGCCCATTGTCACCAGAGTGAGGTGGGATCTCACTGTGGTTTTGATTTGCATTTCCCCAACTACAAGTGATTGAGCATTTTTTCATGTTCCTTTGGCTGGCCACTTGCATTTCCTCTTTGGACGAGAGTCTTTTCAGCTCTTCTGCACACTTTTTGACTGGGCTGTTTGCTTTATTATTGTTGACTCACCTGAGCCCTTTGTAGATCGTTGACATCAGTCCTTTCTCCAGGGTATGGAGTGCGAATATTTTCTGTGAGGAATTTGGTCAGAGGGGCACAAGGAATCATGGGTCAGGCTCTGTCTATTTTGACTCTAGGTCACCCTCTAGCAAACAGAGGGTGCCCAGTTCAACTTGGATTTTAGGTGAACAACAGGTGATGTTTTAGTGTCTGCTCCAACAGCACGGTGGGGACAGTGGCCACCCTGTATATGGAAACAGCTCTGATCCTTGACCCGCCCTCATCTGCCGTCACGGCCCAGGAAAGCAGCCTGCTGTTCACACACGCAGAGAAAGCCAGACAGCAGCATCTGTAAGAGCCCCAAACGACCAGGCCTTCAGTGGTAACTGAGTCTCCCTCATTTCTGTCCCTGCGCCAACCTAGGAGTAAGCAGAGAAAGTCACATAGAAGGCACCTGCTTCTAGCTGGCTTCTTGTTGGCCTCCTCCAGCGTCCCCAGGCCCACAGCCTGCAGTCAGGGCTCACTTGCCCCCCCCCCTCAGGCCACAAACTGCCCCACTTCTGTCTGTTGGGCTCCGTAAAAAGCAATCACCTGTAGCTGATGCCCGGCCAGGAGAGCTTCTCAGTAGCCTGCCTTTGCTACTCCCATGTATTTATACAAATATGTCTCAAATGATCTTCATTTATTTATAGAAGTCAGTCTTCATTTATTTAAGCAAGTATTTCCCAAATGACTTACAGTAAAAAGTATGTCGTATCTGACAGTAACATTTAACCCGACAACCTATGCTCTTCTGGAGACCTAGGGGAGCCCCATCTCTCTGAGAGTCCAGTAAAGACTCCCCGGAGGGGGAGAGCAACTGTGCTTCGGGGGCTGGACCGAGGCACGAGCTCTGTGACTGCCAGCTGGTGAGCTGAGCAAGCGAAGAGACGGGGTAGCAAGTAACCAACGCAGACCCGGCTGCGGTCCAGGCTTCCCACCCAAGGGAGCCACGTGCAAGTGGAAGGGTGGCTGTGGAACACCGTTCTGATATGCAGGTGAAGACTGGAGGAGCAGGTATCCCCCATCAAAGTTTCTGTTCACGCTAAAGCTATCAAAAGTTAGTGACTGGACCAGTTATTTACCATCTCAGGGAAGAGAATTTGCAAACTGAGTTCAGGCATATTAGCTATCTTAAACAAACAAGCAGTTGACACTCTTCAGAGTGTCAGCTGACTGTCAGCTGAGGTCTTAGTTGTGACTGAAATCCCTCTGGCCTGGCCCCTGGAGTCACACAGACCGAGTCCTGCTGCTCCCCACCCCAGGCCCACTGGCATTCCAGAGCAAGGGCTAGAGCCACCTTTGGTTGGAGAAGCCATAAAGAACTCGCCGACTTGAATAAACCCCTCCAGCCTGGAAGGGAAATATCTATAACCCATGCGCAGCTGAAGAGGCGATGGCCTGCAGGAGCCACAGGTGTATCTTTCAAACCCTCTCCGCCAAGTCTTCCCGCAGAGCACACTCCCACACTGTGGGGCAAGCCACCGGGCTCCCCTCCGCCACTCCGCCCTCCCCTCCCCCCATTCTCCCTCACCTTCCTCTCTGCTTCGCTCATGCCACCCTTTTGTGATCTTAATTTAGGCTCTCGCCTTCTCCCTTCCCCAGGGTCCATCTCTCTCAATCCCTCAACACAGCCCAGTCTTTCCTCTGGGGTGAGCGGGAGGGCGGGTTGTCCAATTCTTTAATGCCGTCCACGTGTAAGCACACATGCACATTCTACACTGGAAAATAAGCCCCATCCTTTAGCTCAGTAATTCTGTTTGCAGATGAGCCCAGGAGTCTGGTGAGACTAGACATCTTTGTCTGCTTATCCCGTGAATTTAGACAGATGCGCCTGGATGGAAACTAGGCTTTGGAGGGAGAGGCCTCCTGCAAAGATAATAAGCTCCCCACTCCCAACCCGCAGCAGGAAGAAGGCCCCTTACACCTGCAGGGCACACGGGGCCCAAGGCAGAGAGCGGAGCCGGGAAGAGAGCAGCCTGCAGGAAGTTGCAGCCATAAAAGAAACCAAGGAAGGAAGCAGGCAGGAAGGAGCAGGTTCGAGACCTCCAAATTGGCCCTTTTACCTCATGCTGCTTCTTCCTTTAGGAAGAACCCAACAGAGGCCAGAGAACAAGAGCCCGAGGTGGGGGCAGGGTCCTGCCATAGGGTCGAGCCCCACCCACCTCCTGCACAGAGCATGTGAAGAAGGGCAGGGAGCAGATGGGGCGGACAGCGGGCAGATGGAGCAAACCAGCCCAGCTTGTACAAAAATGAGGAACGGCGGCTACTGCGTCTACTGCTGGCAATTTGCAGACCTGCATTCAAGGGGAATACAAGATTTTGGGAGTGGGGGGCATGTACAGACAGGCCCCCTGAGAAACTTAGACTTGGGTCTCCCTGGCGGCTCAGGGGAGAAAGTCTCAGCACTGTCGACATTTCGCCAGCCACTGTGGCCTGAGTTTGGTCCCCGGCCAGGCAGTGACCCCGGGCGCAGCAGACAGCTCCTGTCTCCCCGCTGCCCCCTCAGCAGTGGGTTTCAGTGGATCCGCCTGTTCCGCTCCCCACTCTGTCTCTGGGGAATCCTCACTCCCCGCACCTCTGGGCTACATATACCCCAGTTCTTGTATGCACAAATAAATAATTTTTTTTTAAAGATTTATTTATTTATTCGTACAGAACTGGGGTACAGGCCAGAGATGCAGAGGGTGAGAGGATTCACCAGAGGCAGAGTGGGGAGCAGAACAGGCAGATCTACGAAGTACACTGCTGAGGGGAGCAGCGGGCGGGTCAGGAGAGGTCTGCCTCGCCATGTGGTCGCCTCCGGGGCAGGCGGGAATCGAACTCATGCGGAAGTGGCTTAGTGGCTTAGTTTCTTAGTGCAGTGCTTTAACCCTCTGCGCCACCAGGGAGGGCCCAATTTTTTTTTTTTTTTTAAAAGAAACTTTGACGGGCCCTCCCTGGTGGCGCAGCGGGTTAAAGCACAGCACTGAGAAGCTAAAGCCACTTCCACATGAGTTCGATCCCCGCCTGTCCCGGAGGTGACCACATGGCGTGGCAGACCTCTCCTGACCCGCCCGCTGCTCCCCTCAGCAGTGTACTTTGTCGATCTGCCTGTTCTGCTCCTCACTCTGTCTCTGGTGAAGCCTCTCACCGCCCCTGCACCTCTGGCCTGTACCCCAGTTCTGTATGTACAAATAAAATAAATCTTAAAAAAAAAAAGAAACTTTGACATTGACAGCAACGGGCCTGATCGTCATTCTTAATTACATGAACTAACGAAGTGGGATTCCTGGCAAGACTTACTCCCAAGTAATTCACATTTGGCTTGGAAAGCAGAATGGTTTTTATAACAGATTTTTCTAATTATGTTTTGCTTATGTTAATAGGAGGATTTGATTCCTCAAGTAAATACCACCTGATCACAAAGCAGGAGGCTCAGAACGACACAAGCGCCAGGTGGAAGCCAGGCTGGGCTTTTGGCTCGCGACGCCAGAGCCAGTGGGAGCTTCTGCTTTGGTCTCCTGGGCCGCTCTCTCCAAGTCAGCACAGGCATGAAAAGCCACTAAGGTATCTCATGCTGCTCTGGGGTCTTCAAAAGACTGATGCTCTGATTTTGCTACGCGTCAAGTCCCCTGAGGAGCATATTCGTGGGCAGATTCCTGGGCGCTCCAGGAGGAGGGCCTTCCCATCTGGGCTGGCCTGGGAGTCTGAATTTGCACGGTATCCAGGTCATTCCAATGCCAGAGCCGGGATGCTGAGAACAGCATCCATCAAAGATCTGTAGCAGCATTCAAAGGAGGCAAAGTAGTGTAGTGACGTGGGGGCGCTGATGTGGGGTGCAGCAGGGCCCCAACCCCAGGGTCGCCCAGTATTCATGAGTTGATGTGAATACCTCTTGCACAAAGGCTAACAGATACACTTAGAGCTAGAGGCGAACGGTGACATCAAGAAGCAGGCGAGTGGCCAGTGCTAGGAACGTCTGGAAAGACGCTTTCCCAAGATGGCCGGGCTGCGGGAGGGAGTCTCACCTTCAAGGACCCGGGGAGACCGCCCCCCAGGAGGCCCCTGATGCTGAGGCAGGCGGGGCTGTCGGGAGTGGCCGCCACGTTCTGAGACTTGCTCCTTCCTTGTTTCCACCCAGGAAATTCTCAGTCAGCCCTCGGCATTTGGAGCCCGGGCTTTCTGCGCATTCTCCCTCGGTGTTGGCATCTTATCATTCAACCAGCTGGTGTGAACGAGAAATATTAAAGTGGGCTGTTTTACATTTTTGGTTCTAGTTCATTATGTAGTGTAATGAAAAGGAAAATCTTTCCCACAGTTCCAGTGGTGCAGAACCATTTAGAAACGATTCTAAATATAGATTCCCAGATGACAGAGGGCTGTTCTATGTCATTCTGTGATTTCTGCTTTACAGTGTGTTCTGTGCGCTGGAAGAGTAATTGTTAATGAAGTCAGAATGCTAAATTTAAGTGAACCTCTGCTCTCTTCATTGCAAAGTACATTTTGTTGCCATTTACTTGGCTGTGTCCAAAGCAAACAGCTAATCGATCCCTCAAGCAGCAAAACAAAAATCAGGCTGGCCAGTGCCCAGATGCCAGTTGCCAGGGCGCTGCCCCCAATCTTTTCCTTAATTAACTTGCAGGAAACACATGTAATAAGTTTCCATGGAAGGTGTTTCTCTTAAATCACCCTAGTTGGACGTGACAGCATGTGATGATCTGTAGCTTGAGAAATATTTTGCATAATGTAATTACTAATCCTAGATGACATATAATAAGCTTCCAATTTTTTTTTTTTGGTCAATAGTCTACAAATACTGCTTATTATGGGGAATGCGTTTGAACTGCAAGCTGTTCTAAGCAAGTCTTTCAAAACATTTACTTATAAAACTTAGATACAGAATCTACAGCCACCTGTTAGTGACTGTAAAATTGGATCAGACTCCACAAGAGCCGTGTTTCTCAGTGCTCACACACAGACTCCCAAGGACCTGTGCGGATTCGCAGGTTCTGGGGCTACCCACAGAGAATCTGACTCAGTAGCCCTGGGGGAGAGGTGAGTCCCAGGGGATCTGGAGTAGCTAGTCGGACACTAGTCCATTTTCTTAGGGTGCCCCTGCTCCCAGCCTAGCAAGAGCGGGGGCAGAGCCATCCGCAGAGGCTTTGAGTTGGCTCTGGCCGGCTCATGCACAGCGCACAGGAACACCGGACTTTCCATCCCCTAATGAGAGTGGAGCCAGGCTCTCAGGTGCAGGCTTCAGAAATCAGGAGTCATTAAGCCTCAGCACTTGCCCCCTGTGCAGAAAGATCATGTGGCCATTTCGTCAGGTCAAGATCTCACAGGCAATCAAAAGAACTGAATCTATAGAGCGAACTAGAAAGCCCCCGTCACGCATTACTGCCTTTTTTTTTTTTTTGAGCGTTTCACTGTTCCTTTCTCTTCTGCACACACTCAACTCTGTAACGAGGTCTAGCAACGGAGCTCAAACCTGTGATTGTTGGAACAGCTCTCACAGAGTAAGGTCAGAAACACTTTCCAAGTTCAAGTCCTTGCTTTGATGCTCTAATAACTCCTTGGCTCTCCTTGAGACCCTCTTTGCTTACATGCCCATCCCCTCACCTATGAGCAGACTCCCAAGCCCAGCATCCTCCTCAGCCCCTGCCTGCAGGCAGGTGTGGATCCAAGGTGAAGCCAGACTCATCTAGCTCTTGAACTTCTCGTGGCCTGACCACACATAACCTAATCTTAAACCAGCCCAGCAGGTTACCCCCTCAAGGCTGCTTAGAGAGGTTCTAAGGCCGGACGCCTTTGGGTCGAAGAAGAATGCTCATATTTGTTCTCTGTGGGGCAGGTATCATGCTTATTTTATAGAGGAAGAAACTGAGGTTCGTTAAAAAGAAATGAGAGGTCCAAAATAGAGGCCCTTGTGTTAACCCCCCTCTCCCCCAGACTTAACACCTAACCCAACTGCAATTTCAAGCCTATGCTGCTTCAACCTCCCCCAGGGATGTTGTCCTAACCAGTCAGGGAGGAATGTTCTGTCAGCACCAGCGAGGTTGTCTTCCCGTTTCCCAGAGGAAGATGTGATGACGCGCCCAAGGCTTTCTCTGTGGCCCCTGGGAAGGTGGCCTCGACCTACGCCATTGCTTTCCTCCTGCCTCAGAGCCTCCAAACACCTTTCGTTCTCACAGCCCTTAGGGGCCCCTTTCTGCCTGCTAGATGAGCTGCTTCCAATCCGTAACGTGTTCAGTAAGGCCAATTAGAGCTTCAGAATTAACCTGGCCAGACTTCTGTCGCCTCAAGTTTCAGGGAGGCAGGGACTCTTGGCAGAGATGGCACAGGAACCTGGGGGCCCAGGATCTCGGGGCCACGCCTCTGTCTCCAGACCCATCCTCTCCAAGTCCCAGGAAAGTGTCTCTCTGGCCAGGCGCTGGTACCTCTCAGAATTCATTTTCTCCACAGAAGAGATGACTCTATTCAAAGAATAGAAGCAGGAAATGATTAAAAATTCTAAGAAAAGTCTCCCTGTCTCCATCTCCAGCCCTTTGACAATGCCTCCATCTTATGGTCAGGTGTGAAAATGAAAAAGCAGGAGACCCGATTGCCCCGATTCTCCACCCACCTCAGCGGCCCAGGACACGCTGGGTTGAAAGGTAGAGTCCAATTCCCGATCGACA
Source organism: Condylura cristata (assembly GCF_000260355.1). Lineage (NCBI taxonomy): Eukaryota > Metazoa > Chordata > Mammalia > Eulipotyphla > Talpidae > Condylura > Condylura cristata. The sequence goes on along the minus strand of NW_004567103.1, from coordinate 2,322,674 downwards.
TTAGTCCTTCACTTACTGTGTCTTTATATGGTGTAGGGCGGGGAAGAGAGGAGAGGCTGGTTCTCTTCTTGTGAAGCAAAAGGCACACGAGGATTAGGGCCCTGACCTTGTGACTTCATTCAACCATAATTACCTCCTAAAAGCCCAGTCTCTGGATTTACTCCCTTGCAGAGTAGGGCTTCAACGTATGAACTTGGTGGAGGAGGCGGAACATGACTGATAGATTGTTATTTCCCAGGAAAGCGCCGTGGAAAGCAGCGAGTGGCCACCTTCCCTAACCCAGGACGGCAGTTCTGAGAAGATACTTCCTACCCTCTTGTGGACAAGTGGCTGGCATATCAGCAGTCAGGCGTGCGGCTGTGAAGGGCAGTCCAGTGCGTCTCTGGCTCTCGTGTCCTTTTCCCAGGTATGCTCTGGCCATCCCTGCCGCCCTGTGTTCACAACCGCAAGCACTGGCCTCGGGACGGCCCTCAACCGGGTTTCTAAGAAGCAGGGCCTGAGGAGTCTTGCACAAGCAATTCATGGAAGAAATGCTCACCGTCCCTGCATCAGGGCAGGTACTGGGGGTGCAGGATGGGTTGCGCAGGAAGGGAGGCAGAAGCCAGCTTTAGGAGGTGTCTGGTCTTCAGAGAGAAGGTGGTTGTGGGGTCTCCGTGACCATCAGCGGAGGGTTTTCCTTGTCTTCCCTGGCCACCGATGAAGAGAAAGCAGGGAATTGAGTGAAGCTGCTCACTGCTCACCCAGAATCTCGGCATGCAGGACAGACACGATCCACCGAGTCTGTTGTCCCACTCCTGACCTCGGACCTGGACACACAACTCTTCTGTTTTTGACAAAGGCAGGCGGCGCAGGGCAGGAATCCCCTTCAGCTCTCTGCCATGAAATGAACAGCTTAGGCAAGTGGAGATCCCCAAAGGGAGGGGGAAAGGGGAGTGACAGAGACACGTAGTCTGTTTCGGGTGAAAGTGTCTCCTGCTTGTTCTCAACAGGTCTTTATTCATACGGTGTAGTAAGTAGTTAATTACAATAATGCATGAGGCGAAGTAAGTTAATAAGAATTCACCATTAAAGTTTTCAAGGAAGAGGGAAACAATGCATTCTTTTCCTGACACTTTATGGTATACTATATTATACACATTTTTGGTAACATTCATGTATACAGATGTTTAACTAGAACTCAAAGGATAAGGGGTCTTGGGAAAGGATGAGTTTTATGTTAGCAAAGAGTTGTTAGGGGTCTAGGGAAAGAATAAATTTTGTGTTAGCAGAGTCATCAGTGACTGTCTAAAGAGAGGCTAATGGCTAACTTAAAGCTAGCAGAGAGCAGTTAGCAATTATTTAAGAAAAGGCTAATTCAAGAGGAATTTATACAGCCATACATTAAGCAATACCTGTTGAATCAACAGGTCCTTATGCCCTGGGAACCTTATCTGAGGTTTGCTTTTTGTCTCAAAAGACCAAGGAAGCTTCCCAGGAGTCTTTATGCCCTGGGGGTCTTTTCTCTCCAGGGGCTTGCTTTTTATCTCAGGAGACAGAGGAATTTCCCTCCTTGGGGAAGTGCTTACTTGCCAGGGCCAGGCAGCCATTAATGAGGCTAAGGCAATCCAGTTGAAAGCTGATGGTTGTTCAGTATATTTTTGACATTATGATTATACAAAAAGGGAAGTCATAACATAGGCTAGCAGTGGAAATTTTTGATTTAAAAAAAAAAAAAAACTTCCCTTCTTTTCAGAATCTATCAGTCAACAAAAGTTGCATGGCTTGTGTCACTTGGGTCCAGAGTCCATTACTGGTCCAAAGAGAAATTGATCAGATAGGTCCAGTCATGTGGTGCCAACATGGCCACCCAGGCCCAGGATGTTAGTAACAGGAAAGAAAAGTGGACTTGGGTTGGAGAGGTGAATGGTAGCTGTTCAAATCTGCAGACATTCCTGGTGGCTTTCAGAATCTGCTTATTTATTTCCTTCAGTGTGTGAAGATCACTTCAATTATTTTTTAAAGATTTATTTACTTATGCATACAGAACTGGGGTACAGTACAGATGTGAAGGGGCAGTGAGAGGATTCACCAGAGACAGAGTGGGAAGCAGAACAGGCAGATCATCAAAGTACACTGCTGAGGGGAGCAACAGATGAGTCAGGAGAGGTCTGCTATGCCCTGTGGTCACCTCCAGGGCAGGGATCACTCTCACTGAAGCAGCCATGGCTCATTTGCAATGCTGTGCTCTAATCTGCTGTGCCACCAGGGAGGGCCTTCAATTTTTAACCCCTATAGGCCCCTTCCACACACTCAGGTCACTCAGAACAGCCAGCACGGGGCACAGTGGGTTCAAGTGCAGCACTATGAAGCCAGCTGCAGCCGCTTACACACAATTCCCAGCCAGGGAGTGATCCACAGGGTGCATCAGACCTCTTCTGACTCACCTGCTGCTCCCCTCAGCAGTGTACTTGGTCCAACTGCCTGTTCTGCTCCCCACTCTGTCTCTGGTGAATCCTCTCACTGCCTATGCACCTCTGGCCTGTACCCCAGTTCTGTGTGCATAAATAAATAAATCTTAAAAAAAAAAACAACAGTGCCAACACCATCTCTTTTATGACAGTTCTGATTGTCCTACCCCAAGACCCCAGAGGAGAGAAAAGGCTTTCTAATGTGTCTCTGAGGTAGAATGGAACACAGAAACTGTCATGTCCCCATCCAACAACTGTGAAAACCACTGTGCACATTCGAGCTGACCTGGACCCTGTTGCATAGGGCAACACCACACTGACAAAGAAATGGGAGCAAGATACTTAATACAGGATTGCTGCTGAAGAGCAAGATCCTGGCCTTTTTATTGGTAGACTAATCATACAGCATTAATCATGTGAGGAAGTTAAAAAGAAAGGGAGAATTAGAAGAAGCTGGGGGAAAGGTGGAACTGTGTACCTGCTGATAGTTTGGTATGTGGAACAGCCCTGACTCCCCAGTCAGGATTTCAATCTTATCAATAAGGCATGCCACTGAGCAGCTTCTGGGGCCCCTTTAATACATAAGTCAACGGCCCCTGGGGCTCCTGGTCAAACCTTGTGATGCAGACTCTTCCCAGGGTGATCCAGCTTTATGCTCTTAATTGATGTGAAAGATGACTCATAGGATTGGGCTCTTAAAATGGAGGCTGGATAAGCTGCCTAGGATTAGCAGACCCACCAGTTCAGACCCTTTATCTCCCTCTGGGCACCGATGATAGTGCAACTTCTCCATCTTCCTTAACTAACATGGATTTTATGGCCCAATGGTCTTGTTATACAAAACTGGTCAAAACCCAATCAAGACCCCACCTGTGAACCCCTGACCCCTCAACTAGGCACATACATGATTGCTTAGCATAAATACTTGTATTACACACTCCAGACCCAAGGCACAAGTCTCTGTCTGCCTACACTCTCCAGGGTGTTGACTATGGCCTACAGTGAAAGCTTCGCTTCTAGCTCTCTCGGACTCCTGCAAGAATTCTTTCCCGTGCTGAAGCCTAGGAAATCTTGGGCACCCCTGAACCATCACCGGTGAAGAGAAGGTAGCTTCTGGCAGATCTTTCCTCTTCTCTGCCGCCTTAATCTAGTTCTATTTTCATGCACTAAATTCGTAGCTGGTTAAAGGCAGTGGGGCTTGGTATGGTATCAGAGACCCCGAATTTCCATTCTATGGAGCTGGCTGACCCCTCCTCTCAGGAGCCTAGCTCCCATCTCCGCCTTCCAAAGTCTACTAGTGAACTTTCCTTTTCCTCTCAACGTCCTGTTCGTGTTTGCACCAGGAGTTGCTTTTACAAGGACCCATCTGTTGTCATAGGTTAGTTCTAAAAGTCTAATAATTAACCTAGCCACTCCTGCACATTTTTCATAACCTGCTTTTTGACCAGTGAGTCGCGCTGGAAGCCATTTCATAATGGAGTTGCCTTGCAACAAGAAGTGGCCTTGAAGGGCCACCGGCGAGACAGGTCAAGCTCGGCCAGGCACTGTGCTAGCTGCACGACCAGGGCTTCTCGTAAACCTCACCACGACCCTTTCGGCCCCCATTTTACGAGCAGCCATCAGACGTAGGGGGCCCGTGACTTATCCACGGTTACACAGCTGTGTACGGAGAGGACGCCACTTCGCCCTCTAAGCCGCCAAGAGAGAAAACATAAAACCCGGAACGCGGCGCGAACGCCCTAAGCAGGTGCCTCCCTGGCGTCCGCCCACCTCTGGAAGCAGAGCCCCCCCGCCCCGCCCAGCGCGTCCAGGTCGCCTCCCAGCGGCCGCCCCTCCACCCGCGGCGCTTCCGGCCTCCTGTGGCGTCATCAGTCGGCGCCCCGGATTGGCGCGGCTAGAGTGCGCGAGCGGGGTCAGACGTCGGGTGAGGAGGCGGGCCTTCCGGCCGCGGCCCAGGCTATTTCCGGCCGGGGCCGGAAGACCGTCCCGGATGGCTTCGAGGGCGGCCTGTGAGTGCTGAGCTCCGGGCGGCCGGCTTCCGCGCGCCTGCTGGTCGCCTCATGCTGCGGGCCGTGGCCGCCGGCCCCCGCTCGGATCCGCGGCGCTGAGACGCCGGGGCAGCGCGCGAAATGTCGTCGGGCCTCCGCGCCGCCGACTTTCCCCGCTGGAAGCGCCACATCGCGGAGGAGCTGAGGCGGCGGGACCGGCTGCAGAGACAGACGTTCGAAGAGATCATCCTGCAGTGTGAGCGCGCCGGGCGGGCGCTGGCCGGCGCGGGGGGAGGCCGCGGCATCGGGGTCGCGCCCCGCGTCCCCTGACCTCCTGACTTCCTTCCACCTTAGGTTGGGGTGGCTGCGCGCGGTGTGGGGCTGCC
>NW_004567103.1:2277948-2317627 GCF_000260355.1 Condylura cristata | reverse complement strand
GTTTCCACCTTAGGTTGGGGTGGCTGCGCGGGGTGTGGGGCTGCCCGTTTCCACCTTAGGTTGGGGTGGCTGCGCGCGGTGTGGCGCTGCCCGTCTGGGCCGGCGCCCTGCATGCGCGCCCAGGTGGGCCTGGATCAGAAGCACCCCGTTTCTGGCGTGGTGTTGGCGAAACGGGCGCTGCCTTTCAGCGCTGACTCCCGCCATTAACTGCCCACCCACCGGGTGGGGAGCGCCGGCTCCCGCCGACCGCTTGCCTTTTCCCTGCCCCGGTCACCTTTGTTACACATTTTGAGTCCTGACATCTTTTAATTTGGGGCAGCCTAAGTCTTTGCTGTTATTGACAGTTTAAGTGTGAAGGAGGTGTTCCCCTCTCGCCTTGTGCATTGCAGTGTCAGTCCTGAGTGCGCCTCTGAGTGCGCGCCGACGCGCGTTTCTCCCCGCCCCTCGCCTGTTTGACCGACATATTTGGGGAGTAGGGGTCCTCGAGTCTTAATCTACCCTCCGAAGTAAGCCCGACAGGACTCTGCAGTTATGTTGATAGGATTCAGAGCAATAATTGCCTTCCACTGAATTCTGATCAAGCGAAACCAGTGGTGCCCAGACCTACCTCGCTACTAGAGTTACTTAGAGTCACCTGGGCGTGGGTGGGCAGGCTTCCAAATTACAAATGCCAGGCCGCACTGGGGCCACTGGAGTTGGATACAGCTATTGCTTTTTTTTTTTTTTGGATGTCCCCCAACTCTTAACGAAAAGTCAAGGTTGAATTCCAAGGTCCTAATGTTGCCTTCTTTCCATATGAAGAGACTGAGGTTTGGGGGGAATAAAGTAATTTCTCTGGGTTGCACAGCAGGTCAGTGGAGAACCTGCATTTGAGGGCAGGCTGGATGGCTCCTAATTCCTGCATTGTTTTTTTCACTGGGTTCCCACCTCCCCTCTCCCCTACACTTTTTCCCCTTTCACTAAGCTCCCTCTTTTGGCATAGATGGACAGAAAACGGGGAGGTGCCTCTGTTGTGCTAATACCTTCCAGGAAGCTCTGGCAGACCTGTGCTGTTTCAGGAAGTCAGAGGCCCAGGAGACATTTGACTCTGTGAGATTCCCTCAGAGATTACATAAATTCAGGTCCTCAGGTGTTTATTGAAAACTTACTCTTTAAAAACCACTGCACTCTGAAAGACAGGTTGTGTTGTCTGGCTGCACCCCTTACCAGCCTTTTCACTTACCTTTCTGATCCTGCTTTGCTGCATCTGTAAAGTGGGGTGAAGCCTGCCCAGCCTGCTTCACCCAAACAATGCTGTGCATGTAATTGCTCTGAAAGCCACCGTGTAATATCTATAAACAGATGGTGCTGTAATTGCGTGTGAGTGATTTTTTGCACTTTGAAAATGGACCTCCTGTTGGGGCTGTGGATGTAAAGGCAGGAGGAAAACGAGGAGAATGGCTCCTCCTTGGGGAGAAGGCTGGCCAGGATGCAGCAGGAGAGCGAGACCACCTTTGCCTGCAAAAGCCCTTTGGGCCAGGGACTGACACCTGGGGAGGGCGCGTCTGTCAGTGGAGCACCCTCTCTCCACATTCCTGCCTTCCCAGGCCAGGTGCGCTCTCACCCTCCGCGGACCCACACTTTCCTGCTCAGTCCATGCCTTTGAGCCTGAAGAGAAAATGACCAAGAGGCCTGGGGTGGGGGTGGGGGCAGCTTCCCTCCATTTCCATCCTTCTCCCACTGAGAGGTCTTTAAGGAAGGTTTTTCCCTTTTCAGTACCTTCTAAGCACCCAGTTCTCAGGGGGTCCCCAGCCCTGCTGCAACAACTGGGAAGTTTTAGGAGCCCTTTGAGTATCCAGAGACCAGGGTAGGAACCACTTCCCTATTCTGCTGAGCACACTTACCAAATTCCTGTGGTTAAAGGTTTCTGTTTCCGTCTTTATAGATTGAGGGAAAATAGAGCTCGAGATGCTCAGAGGGAAGGTAAGCTCTCTGGCAGGACGCGTCCGGATCAGCCCAAAGCCCTGTCCTGCAGCCGGGCTGATCTCAGGTTATAGGGTTTAGACAAGCCCCACCCAACATGGTTATTGTGCAGCTGTCCCCACTGAGTGCCCGCTCTGCTTCATGCCCGCAGCCTGCTTGCAGGCCCCGTGCCTGCCACTCCTGATGAAGCGGCCTTCCAGCCCCGACTGGAGTTCTGCGCTCCTTCCCTGTCGCGTTTGTTGTCACCCAAAGGTGCAGTCTCTGCTGTGGGTTCTCTGGCACATTTGTCATCACCCAAAGGTGCGGCCTCTCTGCTGTGGGTTCTCTGGCACAGGTCTTGTCTTCCCCCTGGTTGTCTGAGCAGGAAACCTCAAGTCAGCCTTTGAATTCTTGCTAATAAGTAGCTCTGTTGTCACCGTCTACTTTTAAGGGCTCTGACCTCACCACTGCCAGTAAGAAAAGGTCTGAATTTCATGGGTTGGCGCCCACTTTTATTTGCAGCCTCTCAGCCCACGGCCCCGCTCCTCCTGCTGCCGTGACTGCCCGCATCTCCCCTGTGAGCCCAAGCCATCACCCCTCTTCCTTTGATCCCTTGGGGCTCCTTGAGGCCTGTTGTCTGGCTTTGTACTCCTGATGTGAGATGCAGTTTCCCAGGCTAGTATTAGGGTACACTTGTTACTTAGAGATGGTATCATTTCACTTTCCCTTTGTATTTTGGTATATTTTCTTTCCTTCTCTTTTCTTTTTTTAAACTCCCAGGGTAGAATAGGTAACTGTGGGAGTAGAAAGCAAAGTACACTGCCTTTATTGGGGGGGAGAAGGGGCTCAGGGGTGTTCCCAAGGTTCCTTTGGCTGAGTTGCCCAAGCTTAGGCCAAGAAGCATCTGAGGAGTGTGTCGTCTCGATTCTGGTGAGGCAAACCTACCAGTCGTGCTTGGTCCAGGTCTCTCTCTAGGATGTTCCGTAGCGGTACCGTGTTCACAGGCCATATTAGTAACTTGTGCTTCTCTGTTTGTTTTGACAGACAACAAGTTGCTGGAGAAGTCAGACCTCCACTCAGTGCTGGCCCATAAGCTGCAAGCTGAGAAGCATGACCTGCCACACAGGCACGAGAGCAGGTACCTGAGGCTGTTCTGGGTCATTTGTGTCGCCTTCCAGCTGAATCTGACTCGGTGTGGTGGCCGTTTCTCTGACTTAGAAGCACCCCAGGCACTGCGTAGTGCACACACCTGTGAGCACCTGCAAGTGAGAACTTGAAGCCAAGTAGCTGACGAGAGCATTTTCTAAGGGCGACCCACCCGGAAGGCTTATTAATTAGGCCATAAGCTTGGTGATTTGAGGCCGGTGATCAGGCCAGGGCCTCCCCCAGCCTCCTGGCCTTCATTTCTTCTAATTAACCAGACAAGCATTCTTGAGCCAATTTATGTAACAGGATTGGCGGGGGCATACATACAGTTTGCTTTTTTTGTACACAATAAGAACCTATAGGGTTCTTTTTAGTTTGTTGTCTTCCAGTGTCTTAGTAGATTATGAAATCAAACAAGCAACAAGCTTTTTTTTTTTTAAAGATTTATTTATTCATATAGAACTGGGGTACAGGCCAGAGATGCAGAGGGTGAGAGGATTCACCAGAGACAGAGTGGGGAGCAAGACAGGCAGATCAACGAAGTACACTGCTGAGGGGAGCAGCGGGCGGGTCAGGAGAGGTCTGCCATACCAAGTGGATCTCTCCTGGGGCAGGCGGGAATCGAACTCATGAGGAAGTGGCTCAAGCTTCTTAGTGCAGTGCTTTAACCCGCTGCGCCACCAGTGAGGGCCCAAACAACAAGTTTTTTTTTTTTTTTTTTTAAAGAAAAACAACACTTTAATAAGGAGGCTAAGTATTACCTTATTAAATATGCGCATATTTTGTATATTGCTTATGATGTGGCTGATTGTTTTCTTGTGCCATCCATGTAAACTATTTTGTTTTTTGAATGTAAGAATCCAGAAACATCTGCAGCCTCCTTTGTCAGAGCAGTGTTTAAGTGGAACCCGCCAGCGACCCATTGATCTCACCACGTGTTCACACTTCATGTTAAAGTTGATGACCTGTGTGGGAACAGTGGCCATTGTTCTAAAATCTATGTCCGTTCCTGCGTATTGGTTAACATTTAGTAGTCGTTCCAAACAAGGTGGATGAGATTGTAAAGTCTTTTATTTTTTTAAAAAAGCCGGAAACTCTGGGTGGGGGTGAATTTATTTCCGCCTGACTGTACTCTGCTGTGTAACTGGCTGCCACCGAGTCCCTCACCTGGCAGACCAGGGCAGGGACGGTGGTTCCATCCCTCCTGGGTGACAGGGCAGGAGCCGGTCTGGCAGCGGCCCTAGCTGGCCAAATGGTGGTTGCAGTGCTGAGTCAGTTTCAGGTGTAGAGAATGCCACTTGTTTCTCTCAGCTGCATCCAGTCCATGGAATGCTAGAACATTTTGTTTCTACCCGGTTGACTCCTGGTTGACTCCTGGTGACCGTGGTCCTGCAGATGCTGTCAAACTCATTCACTGGGAGAGGCGCTAGAAACGTCTGGACAGCAACTGACTGCACGGCCCCGGGAGCGTGCATGGCCCAGGGACAGCAGCTGACGGGAGGGCCTCTGCTGCCCACTTCCCTTCTGTTCATGGTGTCCCTGTTTGCGTGGGCCAGGCGCCGGGCCCGTGGGCCCTGCCCACGTTGTTGGTACAGCTGTCCTTGCATTCTGCCTCCTCCTGTCCATCTTCTCCGGTCTGTCCTACCTCTCCTGGCCTGGGTGGGAGTCGTTCACACGGGGGTGTGCGGCTGCAGCATGAGTCTGGCGGTGCAGGGCAGGGGGATGAGTTCCTCACTTCCGAGCGGGAGACCGAGTCGGGTGCTGGTAGGATGAGGTCTTGACAGAAGATGGGCACCCGTTGGTTCCTGCCCATCTCACCCTCATTAACCTGAATACGCGTGTTTGCCAGCTTTAGCTGCATCAGGTTTCTGACCCCTGTCAAGAGTGTCGGTCCCCTTGCTCACCACCTCAGTGGACGCTGCTGGGCCTGGAGGGTGGAGCGGTGGTTTGCTAGGAGTGCTTCCTGCACAGCAGCCTCTGGAGCTCTGCTAGAGGGCAACATCTGGGCCCACCCCACACCCACAGTTCACCCCAGTGCTCTGCTCCAAGAGACCCACTCACCACCCACTTTAGTCCAGGGCTATTCAGGGGCCTTGAGCACTGGCTGCCTCACCCCCACCCTCACCGGCACTGAGTGAGTCTGGGCGGGCCTGGAATCCCTCCCTGCGCTGTGCTGCCTTGCTTGCCCAGTGAGCCCTGGGAGCACTCCGACTTGTTCTGGGAGTCAGACTGGAAGTGGCGGACCCTTCGAGCTGTGGGGTAAGAAGCTCCTCACCTGAGGCTTTCCCAGCAGCTCCTAGGAAGGAGAGCTTGTTTTGCAATGCCGCCTTACTTGGCATTAAAGTAAACAGATTTTGGTAAAATCAATTTCCTGTCATTCTGTCTAATTTAGGACGATGACTGGTATATTCCACTTCCTCATGTCTTGGCCTTTGATTCCGCGGCTAAGCTTGGGGAAACCTAATGTCGCCTCCATGGATGTGGCAGTAGCTGTGCTTAGAATGTGTAATGAAACAGATGGGTGTCCTACTGCCCTTGCCGGTCTCCCCATCATGGTCACATAGAGGCTGGCCTTGCGCTTCTCCAGCTCGCTTCCTGCCTCCCCCTCTGTGCTTTCCCTGGCCCCCCGGAGACCCTGCTCCTGCCCTGTGAGCCCACAGCTGCTGTCCGACGGCACAAACGCCTGTGGCCTCCGTGAGTGAGGGTCTGGTCTGACTCCGTGACTGACATGTCTGTTGGCAGTCATCTCTCGTCCACCCCTACTTGAGATTCAGTCTCTAACTGCCAGTTGAAACGCAGCGTTCCCGGGCATGTCGCCCGGAAGCCTGGCCCTACCGCCTAGTTCTTCCCAGTGTCCTTCGCGTGCTTGTCCGGCAGTGGGTGGCACCTGCCTCTCAGCGGGTGCTCAGGCTGTCCTTCGCGTGGGCTTGTCTCAGCCCTAGCATGCCTTCCGCTCAGGCAAGGCCTGTGCGCCCTCCGGACGCGGGTCCTGGAGGGCCGCACCGCCCGGCCTCCTTGATGGGGCTGCGCCCAGCTCAGACTCCGACGCAGCCCACTGACTGGTCTCCCTGATTCTGCCCTTGCCCCACGCTCATTTCTTGCCTCCAGATCTCCCAGTCGCTCTCATCATACCCCACCCCCAGTTCAGTCCCCCCCTCATCCCCCGCTTGCTGCAGTCTCGTTCTGCCTCCAGACCTCCTGGCACCGGCTGTGCCCCTGCACACGGGTCTGCGCCCCGGCTCACCTGATGGTGCCCCTCTCGGGTCTCAGGTGCATATCAGCTACAGAGAAGCCTTTCAGGTGACCCTCCACGGGCAGGACCCCCGTCCCTCAGTCCATTCTCCCGTGACTTGGCCCTGGCTTCGTGGCTTTACTTGGCTCTGCTCTGTCTGCCTGAACGGGTCGTCAGCGCCTGAGCTCCAGCCCCGTGTTCTCGGCCTCCTTGCCACACCGACGGGCGCCCACCCGGAGTTTGCCTCCCGTCTCGTGAACAGACTCGGTGTCGCCTCGAAGGACTGGCTCTTGGGCTACGGTCGCAGGTCACAGTGTCTCACGTATCCTGCCCGGCTCGTGGTGGTCAGCGCACCGCAGGCTGGTGAGGTTGGAGAGGCTGGCCTGCTCTGTTGCGCCGTTCAAAATTTTGGGCCTTGGTTCCACTGCCTGATGGAATGGATTCGGCATCTGATTTTTTTCCCTCCCTCTTTTGCATGTGTCCGACATCTGCCTGGTTTGGGGATTTAGTCCTGGGCATGATGGGACGTGGAATGACAGTCAGCTGCAAGAAATGGCCCAGCTGAGGATTCGACATCAAGAAGAATTGACTGAGTTACATAAGAAACGTGGGGAGGTAAAGAGCGCCACTCTCCCCACTGGCTCGTGCACACACAGGCACCTGGTGGAGACAGCAGGCGGGTGGGTGGCACTTCACGGGCATCGGCAGTCCCCCTGCAGGGAGAGGCGTGTCAGGGAGCACAGACCACGGCCATAGTTGCCTGTTGTCCTGCCCCACAATGACAAGGCGCAGGCCTGGCTGTCTGGAGAGAAGCTTGCTGCTCTCACTGGGGGTCTGAGCCCAGAGCACAGGGTGACTGGCAGTTCCCGAACAACGCATCAGAATGACCCTGGGTCTGGGCTTGTTGGCCCTAGGGGGTCAGTGATGACAGATTGTGATGAAAGGCACTTTACCTTTAACTTAGCTGAGTGGGTCACTGAAGAGTCTGAAGCTGTGGCCCGATGACGGCCAGCCAGGTGGCTCCGCAGCAGCCGGGGGGTCACCCAGCATACTTCTCATTCCTCCAAGTCCGCCTTCAACAGGGCACGCACCCCACTCCATGAGTCCCCGTAGGGCCCCTCGCTCTTTCTGCTGCTCAGCTTCCTGGCCCCACCCACAGTCACCTTTTCTGTCTTTAAACTCCTATCACCCCTTGCTTTTTGGTTTCCAGGTGAAGTTCTAAAACCCCTTCTTTCTGAGTGTGTTCTTGTTACCCTCAGCTAGCCCAGCTGGTGATTGACCTGAACAACCAAATGCAGCAGAAGGACAGGGAGATGCAGGTGAACGAAGCAAAGTGAGTAGAGACACTTTCTGGGCCGGGAGGGGTTACACTCCCTGTGTCACTGGACTTGTCAGGGGGGCCAGGCTGACCCTGCTGGGTGCACGCAGACTCTTGGGGTGCAGGCAAGCCTGGGCTCCTGTCCCTCTGCTCAGGGTGGAGAAGGCTGGGCAGCGTCCTTGGTCTTTAGGTCCTCCGAGGAAGCCACCTTGGCCCTCACAGGGCATACTGGCAGATCCCCCCAAGCTCTGCACAGATGTCTTCCTGTGGCGAGGTGGGGCCACGGGGTGTCTGGCCACAGCGTGTCTGGCCACAGCGTGTCTGGCCACAGCGTGTCTGGCCACAGCCTTGGCGCTTGGGGGTTCTTGAACAGGAGGAAGCGTGGCAGGAGAGAGGAACAGAAGGCGCCCTTGGTGATCCTGGGGGGAGGTTACCGGCTGGCGCGGTGGGATGGAAGCGAGTGGCCGCGTGCTGCCGGGCACTGGCTAAGGTTCTGCGGTGCCTGGGTGCCCTGGCCCCTGAGTTGTGCCCCCCGGCTGCCACTCCTCTCGCCTGTGCTCCCAGGATCGCGGAGTGCTTGCAGACCATTGCCAGCCTGGAGTCCGAGCGCCTGGAGCTGCGCAGCAAGCTCCAGGACCTTGAGAGGGCCAACCAGACCCTGAAGGATGAGTACGACGCGCTGCAGATCACGTTTACGGCCCTGGAGGAGAAGCTGAGGAAAACGACCGAAGAGAACCAGGAGCTCGTCACGCGGTGGATGGCCGAGAAAGCCCAGGAGGCCAATCGCCTGAATGCGGAGAATGAGAAGGACTCCAGGTGGGCGCGCAGGCCCCAGGTCCGGCAGTTTCCTCCCCCGGTGCAGCAGGCCTCGCTCGACGGGAAGAGGCGGCCCACTGGGGCGGCCGCTCTGACTGGCGGCGCTTAGTGGTCGTGGGTGCAAGGGGGCTGAGTCCCCTCACTGGGCTCTGACTCGTTCTGTGGTTGAGGAGAAAAGCTATTTCTTGAACAGTATCAGTTAAACAAGAGCTTGTAAAGCTGTTTAGACCTAGGCCCCAAATCCTTAAATACCCGCTAACATCCAAGGCAGGTGTAATCCAGCCCCCGTGAATATGAATGTGACATTCCTGGGGATAAAAGTCGACCAAGAAGCTCGTTGGCATGAGGTGAGATCGTTATTTGAGCCCCCCATCCCGGCGGCTTAGACGGGGGACAGGTGGTTGCTGCTAACGTGGGAAAGTGAGTGAATGACCCCAGGAGAGCTGCCAGCATCGCCTGAGCCTTCGGTCCTGCCCAGTCCCTCCAAGACAGTTTGAAATCCTTGTGACAGCTGGAAACGTGTCGGATTAAAGAGCTAAGGGCTGTCTCTATGCCGCTTATTTTATCGGGCTCCTAACCAGCAGCATTTGAGGATTTAGTGGGAACTCAGAGCGAGCTAGGTGAGGTTTGGGTCTCGGCATGAACGCGTCCCGAGCAGTCCCCTGGGACGTGTGGCTTTAGGACAAATGTTCTTAGTGAAGCAACAGAGGGAGGCGCTCGGCACAGCGCAGTGAAGGAAGTGAGGTGGTCAGTAACTCGGACGGGCGGGCCTGGGTGCTGGCAGAGGCCGGTTCCCGCCACCTCCCGCGGTGCACTCGGTGACCGGGAGCCTGAAAAGTTGGCCTCATCTGAGGAAAGCGGGCCTGTTTATAGGAGCGATCTACAAGAAGACCGTCTTCACTGCAGTAGGAAAACTAACAGCGTTGCCCCTTGTGGTGTTTTCGTACTGTGAGAGTTTTTAAAATCATTTTAAAATTATGGTTTGAAAATGCATAAAGTTAATAGAGCTGCTGGTAGCATATAAACTGTCTTCATGCAGTATAATCCAAATGTTAACTGAGTTTTAAAAGACTAAAAGGAATTGCTAATTCTCCATAGGATGAGGTCATAGTTTTTGTTTTTTCTTTATGCTTTTGTATTTTTCTAAGTTTCTTTCAGAAAATGAGCTGTCCCTTTGCTGTCCTCTCTGTCCCACATAGCATGGCCTTTGTCATGGCCTTCTGGGGCGGGCAGGATGTGGGGGCCCAGCAGGCCTGCTGCTCCTGGCGGGTGCCCCGGGCAGAGGGCTGGCATGGTCTCGCTGGGGCAGTGGCCGGGCACCACCAGCTCGTCCTGGCCGCCGGGAGACGCTCGTGTCCCCGTCCCTGCTCCCGGCCTTGGCTTTCCCAGGCTGAGCACTCTGGCCTGCCTGGCGCCCTCTGCGCGGCGGGGCTGCGGGGTCTCTGCTCAGACAGCTCCTCCTGGGCTGCCCCCAGCTGCTCATCCCCCATCCCACGTCTGTCCTGTGTCTGGGGTTTTATGCCACCCGGTCGCCAGTCGCATGCTTATGAGCTAGCCGTTGGGGTGCCTGTTACACGGGGGTTCGGCCCACTGGTGGGGTCTGGGCCCCAGCCCCCTTCCCTTGGCCCAAGGTCTGTCCTTTACCCCGTTGCCATCAGTGAGGGAGGGAGTGTGAGTCACGACCCCCCTTCTGGGACTCCCTCAGGTAGTCCATAGGTCGTCTGTTCGGCTCGGGGAGTTTTGTTGAGCAGTATTTTTTGTCATTTGGCCTGTCAAACCTAGTTTTGTCTTCAAGTGTAAAACTAAGTGTAAAATGCAGCCTCGTCCCTCCCCACGATGCCGACCTCGTGCCCCCTTTTTGAGGACTGCCACTCAGGCGGAAGCTGTTTAAAAAGCTTCCATGGAATCGTGACTGGTGCTCAGTGCCGAGGTCTGGAAGGGAGGAGCACAGTTAGAGGGGGAGTTCTGGAAAAGAGGGTGCGGCCGGCCACATGAGGGCTCCTGCCTGGGGGCCGAGGAGGAGCAGTGAGAGCGCCTGTCAGCGGCCACCCCCGCCGGCTGCCGGGCCAACTTGGTGAGTGAGACTACCCTTGGGCGGTTCAGGAGCCTCGCTGGATTTGTTTCCTCATCTGTAAAGTGGGCAGAAGGGTTCTCACCCCTGAGCTCTGTTGCGTATCAGCTGAGCGGAAGCCCGTGGAGTACAGCTGCCGGCGCGGCGACCCTCGCCTGCAGTCGCGCTGTGCCTGTGCTGGCTTCCGCCATCTGCTGAGCCAGAATGAATCTTCGGTGACTGAGCCTGGATGAGCTGGGGCCGCTTTTCTGTCCTGAGAGACCCTGGCTCCCCACAGGCTGTCCCTTTACCTGATGTCATCATCCCGTGCCAACGGGCACTGACATCCTTCGCAGTGGCCACAGTTGACGCGCGCTTGGGCTTTTGGGTGTCCTTGACCCGTGCTTACTTGAGATGCATGAATACTCAGGTGCGCTATTGAAACTAGTGGTTTATTGCATGTCGACCCCCTCGCGTCCTTGAAGCAGACACCAACGGTGGGCTCTCTCCTTCCTAGGCGGCGGCAAGCCCGGCTGCAGAAGGAGCTTGCAGAGGCCGCCAAGGAGCCTCTCCCCGTCGAGCAGTAAGTATAGATATCCAAATCAAGCTGTGTTCTTAGCCTTTATGTATTTAATCTAGAAAGCCATTTTAGAGATGTAGAAAGAAAGCTAAAAGGCATAAGGGAGAAATTAATAAACTTACTACTTTACCCAGACTAGTTCCAGCTTCTGCTCCACGTTTGGCCGGGTGATGTCTAACTTGCTGCACTTTTCATCAGTGACAGGCTCCCTGGTTGCCTGTTGACAGCTGGGTCCATTTTCTGCCTGACTGAAGCTGTTGTGACATAAGGCCAGGCTGGGCCACTTTCCTTTGTTCTGTTCTTGGTTTTTGATATTAGGTGGAAGTTTGATGTTACCTTTGGAACCTGTATGAACGGACCTTTGGGAACAAGAGGAACCCAGTCAGTTTGGAACTTTCCCGAATCTGGAGTCGGGTTGGAGGCCCTTCCCTGAGCTTTAAAGCCTTGATTGGAGAGTGGTGTTTGTTTCCATGACTGATTTCTCCTTGCTGTAGTTCAGGGTATGTTTTCTGTTGAAACATGCTAGGTTGTGATCTTCTCTTTTTAGAAATGGTGGTTGCTTCTGTGAGAAAAAAGGTAGGAGTCGTCTTGTCAAAGCCCAGTCATAGGAACTCAGAGGGCCTCACACACTGTCACTGTGTGTGTGTTTCTTCACCACTTCAGATGTGGGAAGCAAATCCCTCGTGTTTGTCCTCAAGCTACAGAGTAAATAACTGACGTGAAATGAGATTTCATTCATTAAAAGGGACCACATAGGGCCCTCCCTGGTGGTGCAGCGGGGTAAAGCACAGCACTAAAAAACTAAAGCCACTTCACTATGAGTTCGATGCCCGCCCCGGAAGTGACCCACATGGCGCGGCAGACCTCTCCTGACCCGCCCGCTGCTCCCCTCAGCAGTGTACTTCGTCTATCTGCCTGTTCTGCTCCCCACTCTGTCTGATAAATCCTTTTATCGCCCCTGAACCTCTGGCCTGTACCCCAGCTCTGTTTTCAGAAATAAATAAATCTTAAAAAAAAAAATCTTAAAAGAAAAAGGGACCATTTATAGCTGTTATTTGTCTGCTTCCCATTTGCCAACAAACCAGATGACAAGGTATATATATATATTTTTTCCCACTAAGCAAATTTTTTTTTTCCCCACACCTGAGCCCTCGTGTTCCCTTCCCCTTCCCCCACCTCCCCCCTTCAAGCCTTCATGGTATTATTTTTTGATGTCCATGGTTTTGGAGTGTTCTGTGTTGTCGAATTGTTCGCCGTGTAAATATCCCAGTGTTTGCTTTTATCAATCTGATTTGCTTTGCTAACATAAATCCCCCCCGTTTTGTTAAAAATGACTGCATTTCCTGCTTCCCTGTGACCGGGCAGTGCTCCGTAGTGTGTCTAGAACACTTACTGACCCAGTTGTGTGGTGAGGGACATTTCAGCGGCCTCCTGTGGGTGCTTCTGTGTGGGTGATGTTTTATTTGGGTGAATGCCCAGGAGTGGCATTGCTGGGTCATATGTATTTCTGTTTCTGGTAAACCCATATTGCTCTCCACAAAGGTGGCACCAGGTCACCTTTCCACCTGCAGCGTGGTGGGGCCCCTCCAGCCCAGGGAGGGCCTTCTAATACAAGCTAATCTCATAGGTGTGAGATGGTAACTTGTGCAGGTTTCCGTTTGTGTTTTTAAAGACTGAGTACACTGCTGAGTGGAGCAGTGTGTGGGGCAGGAGAGGTCTGCCTCCATGGGGTCATCTCCCTGGCCTGGGATCAAGCTTGTACTGAACTTTAACCCGTTGGGCCACCAGGTGGCCCTGCAATTTGTGTTTTAACTTGAGTTGCTTTCTGAAAGGGACAGTGAACATCCCCCTTGGCCTCCTGGATATGCTCTGTGGTGAACTGCCCACTTCTGCTATCTTTCTATTAATTAGGTTATTAATTTCTTTATTGGTGGGTCATGAGGTTTACACATGTTGGTTATTAATGCTTTTGTCAGTGTGAATATTTTTGCCCATTCAGAAGAGTCTTTTTAATTGTCTTGTATTTTCTTTTGCTGTTTAGAAGCTCTTTAACTTGAAGTAATCCCACTTGTTTATCTTTGGGCTTAATTCCCTTGCATATAGGGGTTGGGCCACCAAAAACATCATCTTTGTTGGTATCACCATATGTATCGCTGTGTTTTCTACTGTGTATTTCACTGTTGCAGGTCTTATATCTAAATCTTCAATCTACTTGGCGTTTACTTTCATGTATCGACATAGATGTGAACCAGCTTCATTATCTCACATGTGACTTCCCGATTTTCCCATTTATTAAAGAGACTTCCCCATGTT
Source organism: Condylura cristata (assembly GCF_000260355.1). Taxonomy (NCBI): domain Eukaryota; kingdom Metazoa; phylum Chordata; class Mammalia; order Eulipotyphla; family Talpidae; genus Condylura; species Condylura cristata. The sequence continues at coordinate 2,304,231 of NW_004567103.1, read as the reverse complement.
ATGGTCCCGGGTGTTTTATAGCTTAGGTGCTACTATGTACGTGGATTATTTCTGGGCTTTTGATTCTATTTCATTGATCCGTGCAGGTATTATTATACGGTAATACTGTCGCTTTACAGAAAGCTTGAAATCAGCTAACATCATGCCTTTTTCCTCAAATTGTTTTTGCAGTTTTGCTTTTTTTTAATTTTACTTATGCATACAAGAGCTGTGGTACAGGCCACAGGTGCAAGGCTGGGGGGTGGCGTGGAGAGGATTCATGAGAGACACTGGAACGGAGCAGGCGGATCTACTGAAACCCACCGCTGAGGGGAGCAGCAGGGAGACAGGAGGGGTCTGCTGCGCCCTGGGGTCACCTCAGGGTCCAGGGATCAGACTCGTGCTGCAGTGGCTGTGATAGCTTCATAGTGCTTTAACCTGTCGTACTACCAGGGAAGGCCCTCTAGTAACTTTGTAATGGCATCTCATATGTCCTCTGAATGGTGACAGTTTCAGTTTTTCCTAACTTGGGTTTCCTTTATTTCCCATGTTTGTCTGACAGCTCTGGCCAAAACCTCACCACTAAGTTCAGCAGAAGTGGTGACAGTGGGCATCTTTGTCTTGTTCCAGATCTCATGGGGAAAGCTTCTGGGTTTTTATCACTGAGTATTATACTGGCTGTTGCTTTGTGATATGTCACCTTTGTTATGTTAAAGTAGCTCCCTTTTATTCCCACCTGGTTTAGTTTGTGTCAGAAATGGTGTGTTGAAACTTACATGCTTTCTCTGCACTTACTGATATTCTCATAGGATTTTTATCTTTAATTTTGTTGCTAGGATGCATCAGACTGATTTAGGAATAAAAACTGCCTGATCAAGGTCTATAGTCCTTGTGTTACGAGGTTGAATTCATTTTGTTAGTATTATATGAAAGTTTTTGTGTTGAGATTCATCAGAGATGCTGGTCTGTTATTTCCTAGTGCTCTTTGGTTTCAGCATTTGGGTGATGCTGGCATCATAAAGGGTATTGGGGGCCCTCCTCTCCTAGTATTTTTGAACAGTTGAACCAGATGGGTATTCGTTCTTGAAAGGCTTGATAAAATGTTGGATGATGCGTTATCAGTCTGGCATTTTCTCATCACTGGCCACGGCGCAGTTCCAGTACCTTGAAGACTGTAAACTGGCTGAAAACGCTCACACGGACTCGCTTCCGTCTCACCACCTCTGCCGTGCTGTGCTGTCGTCTCCTGGTTCAACACAGGTGATCCCCAGAGCACAACTGAGAAGGAAAGAAGGCCTGGCCTTCCCCTTTGTCAGGCCGGCCTTTGTTCTCCACACCTGTCAAGTCTGGGTCCGGTACACGGAACCCTAGATTCAGCAGCCAAGGAAAACAAATTGACCTGGACTTGGTTTAACTTGCTTGGTGTAACAAGTTCTTCAGTCTGTATTTACATAATCCAGATAATCAATCCTGGAGCGTCTTGCTTTCCAGTTCCTAGAACCCAAGCATTAGGGTAGGGGACAGTCTTGGGTGATTGCATTTCATTGTTTTACTTCTCCCTGAGGATTGCAATTAGGCAGGAGGTCACTTAAGACCAAAGTGATTACTTGCCTTCCCCCAACAAGGAAAACAGGAGGAAGGGAAATTCCAGAGGTGCTTTGCATCCGGTGGGATAAACAACAAAAAAGGGGGGGTGTGCCTGTGACTTAATTATTTCTTGTGAAATGTCAGAAGCACTGTTTATTTTTTTTTTTAAAGATTTATTTGTGCATATAACAAGTGGGGTACAGGCCAGAGGTAAGGGGGGGGGGGTAAGAGGACTCACCAGAGACAGAGTGGGGAGCAGAACAAGTGGATCCACTCAAGTATACCACTGAGGGGAGCAGCAGGTGAGACAGGAGAGGTCTGCTGAACCGCCCTGTGGGTCACCCCCTGGCCACAGATCGAACTCGTGCTGCAGTGGCTGTGGACAGCATCACAATGCTGCGCTTTAAACCACTGCGCCACCAGGGAGGGCCAGCACCAACTGGTTAAATACAAGCATGAGCCACCCAGAGTCGGACTGCATCCAGAGCTCACGCTCCCGGCTCTCGTCGGCGAACCGCATGCAGACTGGCTTGCAGGGCGTCGCTCCCTTGCCCTTTCAGCAGTCCCTCGCAGCTCTCTCTCCACTGCCCATCTCCCTGGACCCTGGACTTCACTGTTCTCGGCCACTCACCTTACAGGATCTGCTGGTAGGTGGCGTGTGGTGGCCCCCAGCTGCCTGCCAGACAGCCGCTATTGGGGTGTGCAGAAGACGTCAGCCATTACGTCATTGCTCTCTGCGTGGGAGCTGGGTTTCCGCCGGAAAGGGTCACGTGATCAGAAGCACTTTTTTGAACGTGCTTTTCATGGAAGTAAAATTCGTTTATAGCGTGATAGGTTCTGGGTGCAAGATGTTGAGAGTCAGTGTCTGACGTGCTTCTGGGTTCACCCCCGAGAGTCTGGTGTCATCCTGCCGAAGGCTCCCTGGATGTGATGTGGATGGCCCACGGTTCTTTCAGGGTCACCCTGTGCAGCTCCTTCTTTTCCTCCAGAGAAGCCTCCGCCAGCCCTGGAGCCCAGGCCACAGCGTGTGGCTGGGGAATGCAGAGCAGCCCTCAGCGAGCGCCTGCAACCCCATCACAGGTGCGGCCTCTGCTCTTTTCAGGGACGATGACATCGAAGTCATTGTGGATGAAACCTCGGATCACCCTGAGGAGACCTCCCCTGTGCGAGCCATCAGCCGAGCGGCCACGTGAGTGTTGGGGGGGGCGGGGCCCTGCCACAGTTGGGGAGAGCATGTCATCCCGGGCCCAGCCCCCTAGAATCCTGGCCTCTGGTGCAGCTGCGGAGAGCAAGGCTCTGTTGTCCCCTCATGCACTTTGCCTCTCTCTGCTGGGAAGGGCCAGGTGCGCACTAGGCCAGTTACCCACACCAGGCAGGGGCTTGTTTTTGATAATGCTCCTGGGGCTCAGGGCTTTCCTTGAGGGCTAAGGCAGGTCTGAACAAATGGGGATTGGTTATTTGTTTGAACTTTGGGTTACATTGTTGCTCTTACATATGTATATACAGGGTTAGCCCCCCACTCTTCACCCTCCACCTGACCACCCATCGCATACAGGTGGAGGTTGGCCCAAGGCCAGAAGGCCGTGGGCGCTTAGTGTTGGGGAAGCGTGGTCTGGGGAGCAGGTGTGATGCCAGGCAACCTTGCTTCTTTTAAAACTTTGAGGCTGGGTTCTCCCTCCTACCTTCCCACTGTTTCCTGGTGGCTCAGTGCCGTGATGGGTTTCTTGCAGCGGTTTGGGGCTCAATGGGAAACATTCCAGGTACCTGTTTTTGTGGATTATTGTTGTTGATTAATTATTTGGGCAAATGTTTCTAAGGTTTAAACCTATCCTCCCCTCCTCTTTAGTAAGCGACTCTCGCAGCCTGCTGGAGGCCTTCTGGATTCTATCACTAATATCTTTGGGTAGGTTAGAAAACTGCCTTTCCTTGTTAATATGTATGTAAATGAACCTAAGAATACGTACGTGATTTATGATCGATTTGTAAATGTACACCAGAATTTCAGTGGTGCAGACTACAAGATGCCTGAATTTCGGCTTCTTCCTTTTTCCCTCAACTTCCTTTCTCTTAATATCGCTGCGTGCTGATCTCTGGCCTTACCCTTTAGTCTGTCCGAGTCTCCCCTTTTGGGACATCACTCTTCTGATGCTGCCAGGTGAAAATCCATTCCTCTCTCAGCCTCGCATGCCATTGTGGGTGGTTGGTAATGGTGCTGATCGCCGCTTCACTGCCCTCTCACCGGATGTCCACGTGCTAACCAGGATGCTTTGCATGCTCCTAGAAATGAGGTCAGCCTTCTGGCGCAAGCTGGTTGAGCTCTTGTAATCACTCCCTTGTTGCTCACTCTTTGGCATGTGTTCGATGCCTCCTTGACCACCAGTGTACGCTGAGGACGATTTTAATGAGCCACAGAGATCGTGTTAAAATAGTTGTATAAGATGGCAAGCAGCTCCTTCCAAGCCAGCAGTTAACATTAGGCTGAGCGCGCTTTCTAGCAGCTAACTGGCTGGAAACGCGGTGGTTGTCCAGGACTCTGCTCGGTTGAGCTTGGGTGTTTGTGAGCCAGCAAGCCTCCCTGGCCAGTGGCCGTTTGAGTGAGTACGCTTCCGAATGGGCACATTACTGAAAGCTCTACAAGAGGAAAGTTAAATGCTGTCTTTGACTCCCTTCTGAGTATGATGGACAGTGAGCCATGCGGGCCTGTCTGATACTCTCTCTTGTTGCTTCGCAGGAGGCGCTCTGTCTCTTCCTTCCCAGTGCCCCCGGACAATGTGGACACTCACCCTGGTTCTAGTAAAGAAGTGCGGGTGCCAACAACCGCGGTGTTTGTCTTTGTGAGTACGCTTGTCCTAGGCCCCGCCCACTGTGCGTCAGGCTCCGCCTCCCGCGTGCCGTCGGGGCGGGAGCAGGCCTGGAGCAGCTGCCTTCTGAGCACAGGCCTGCCTGAGGCCGGCCGGCAGGGTGAGGAATGGGTCTGGTAAGAATTTGGGACTCCATACAGTCATCACCAGTTGGTCCCAGTCTAGAAAGTAATCGCTGGTCTGTTTCAGAAGGTCGGCAGCGATCGGCAGCGTAGCTCTCGACTTCGGGAATTGTGTCCGACCTGGAGATGGTCCAGGTCCGACCTGGAGCCAGGTCCTAGTACGGCTGGGGCATCTGGGTCCCACTGAGGTGGCGGGGCAGGTATTGAGCCAGCCTTGGGGAGATAGCGGGCACTGGGCTGAGCCTCTGCTGGGGCTCCAGGAGGCTGAGGGTAGGCAGAAGGCAGAGGTCAGCAGTTGAGCCCATCTGGTGGGGTTGAGTTAGAGGAGCCAGCTTACAAGGGAGTGGAATTGCTATAAAAACGATGGGGTTTCTCTGGGGGAGTTCTTAGTTCCAGGCATAAGGAGGAAGGAGCTTGAGCAGTTAGGGGTCTCTACACCGTCACTGGCTGAGTGGTTCTTGGACCTTGTGAAGGAACCCCACTCTGGATGAAAAGTCAGTGGGGCACCAGGGTGTCTCCTCCACTCCCTCACGGAGGTCAGTGATGATTGGTAAAAGGTCTGATTGCACTGATATCGCAGCCCCTGCGCTGCCCTCAGCTCCCAGCGGCCCATTTTTTTGCCTCCCTTCACATTTAAGTCATGTGTATGGGACAGTGGGGCGGCTGATAATTTGGGATCCTGTCAGTGTGTGCTTCTGAGAGTGAGCGAATCACAGCTGACGTGTGTCCAACAGAACCAGGTCCAGAAGGAGAGTGATGAGCGGCAGCCCTGGGTGTGATGTGCATGATCTCAAGTTTTCAATCTGAGACCTCCTACGCGGGCAGGCAGCGTGAGGGGCAGGACGTGCTGGAGTTGGGGTCTGGCCACTGATGGCCAGCTTCACAGCAGTGGGATGGGGGGGGGGGTTGCTGAGAAATCACCACCAGGCAGAGTAGTAACAGCTCCTATTGCTTAAGAGTCTCAATTTGTAACTCCACAAACACCTTCCTCTTTCAGTCTCAAGCAAGTGTGAAGAGCAGATTTTTGTCTTCTCAAAAGGACCCTTTAAGCGAGTGATTGAGGGCTTGGTGAATGGTGGGCATTTATAGTGCCTGTGTCCCAGAGCGCATGCAGGCACACGCCCCACTCACCTTCCCACCTCAGGAATTACAGAAGTTACGGCAGTGGAGGGGAGTGAGTATGGGTCCCCTCGTCCAGTCTCCTCCCAAGCTCGCTGGAGCAATGCAGAGCAGATCCTGGGCAGGTCACCGGCATTGGTGTCCAGTCTTTCCAGAGAAGAGCTTCAGTGACATCTCCGAGCATTCGCTCCCCCTTCTAAGATGGGACGCTTTTCCCTTGGGTTCCATTCTCATTTGGAACAAAAATGACATCTTCAGATTGTGTGCTCCGGTGTGGATACCAGTCTCGGCCACCGTGTGCCCCAGGCAGGTGTTTCGGTGGCCCTGAGTCGCACCTGTGTTTGATTGCAGGGCTGCTCCTGGTCGGGCACAGTCCTAGGCCACAAAACGTGCAGAGGCTCTTTCCTGAAGTCGACACGCGCGCAGGCCACACGGCAGGCCGAGTCTCTGCAGAGAGCCGTGTCGAGCCCACATGACAGCGTGTGGTGATGGGCGGGCGTCTCCTCATGTTTAGGCACTCTGAAAGCCATGCCACCCAGGACTGGGGCACTCAGTTCAACGGGTAGCATGCATGTGATTAGCACCAAAGCAGATCAGGCTTGCTTAAGCCATTAAGATCAAAATTGAACATAAGATCAAAATTTCATTAGTCTTAGGAATAAAGTTAATGCAAAGGCAAATTTTAGGCAGTTAATAGATTTTAAAATTTTTCTAATAGAAGTTTGTACTGTATTTAAGTAAATGGAACTGCAGCTCTTAAGACTACTAAGATTCTTAAAGAAGCCCTGAGCCAAGGGTCCGAGTTAATGATGGGGCCCTCCAGTCCTGTCCTCAGAGGTGGGCGTGTAAGCTGTGGGTAGACACCCAGAGTGTGCCGGCTCTAATGCCAGCGCTTGTCTTGCAGGACGCGCATGACGGGGAAGTCAACGCGGTGCAGTTCGGCCCCGGCTCCCGGCTCCTGGCCACTGGGGGCATGGATCGCAGGGTGAAGCTCTGGGAGGTGTTCGGAGGTGAGGGCCCCTGGGGTGCGTGGAGGGAGCAGAGGGGAGACGGGGTCGGCCTTGACGTCCGTCCCGTGTCTCTAGGAGCTGCGTCTCTAGCCCCGCGCGTGGCGTGGGAACTGTCCAACCAGAGCGCATCGTGGAGCCCTCTGTCCCTCCTCACACCCCAGCGGAGACTGGCACCCAGTTTCCGAGCAGCGGTCAGGAATTGCTGTTAAATGAAGCCTTTATTCTCACTTGGTTTCTCAAATACATGTTAATCAGGCTATCTCCCAGGTAGTCCAGTTTCAAAAGGAAAAATAACCCCCCTTTCAGGTCAGGGGATTCTGAACTGGACGTTGAGCTCTGCTATGTGTATTTGGTGATGCCACTGGCCTGGGGGACTGACCACACTCATAGCTGAGAATAAAAGGTGGAGGGCCGCCTGGAGAAAGTAGATTAGCAGCCTGTGGGACAGAGCACCTGAGGTCAGGTCTCTTCAGTGAGGTTGAGTTTCATTAAGACAAGAAATGGGAGTTATGAATAACTGTTTCTTGGAATTTTGAAAGTGGAGTAGCCCAATATTGACATTTTGGGACTCAGTTACAGTTTTTTAAAGATTTGTTTTATATTTACTGATGCATACAAGAGCCGGGTGCAGGCTAGTGGCATGGAGGGATGAGAGGATTCCCCAGAGACAGAGTGGGGAGCAGAACAGGCGGATCCACTGAAACACACTGCTGAGGGCAGCAGCGGGGAGACAGGAGAGGTCTGCTGCGCCCGGGGTCACTGCCTGGCTTGGGTGGAATTCAGGCTGTGGCGGTCAGCAGTGCTGAGACATAACCCCGAGGCCAGCAAGGGAGGCCCTGGCTTGCCTGGTCGGTCACCCCACACCACTCCCGTTAAAGAGCCTCAGACACACTACCGTTGGGATTTACCCCTCCATATTTGTGCCTGAATCATTGAGTTTCCTCAGGTGGCCAGAGCTGTCTGAAACCTGGGCCAGGGGACCTGTCATGGGTCTGCTGGTGAAGCACCGGATGGGGGCGTCACACTAGGCCGTGGAGGTGAGGGAGAGGAAGGACCCACGCCCGCGGCTCCGGGCTAGCTTTCCTGACACCTGGTGGGCAGGCAGTTAAATATAACTTAAACTCAGGTCTCAGAATGGTCACACCTTGGATTCTGAAAACGTGCAGTCTGTTTCTTAAAGTGACGCGTCGGCACACGTACAGTCGGACCCCGGACGCATGTGCCGGCCGCAAGCAGCCACAGAAATGGCTGTGCCCGTAAGCTGCCTCCAGGGTGATCTGGTTTTAAAGTCCTCTGTATAAGGGACTTGACAGCTGTAAATGCCTCGAGCAGCTTAGGGGCACGTGTGGACAAAGCGGGGCCCCTCCGCTCCCCACAGGCTGCCTCCGGCTGGGCGTCCTGGTCTCTGACTCGGCCCCTGCTGGCGGCTGCTTTGAAGATGCCCTTGACTCCTGCCCACCCCAGTGCCACCCTCCCCTCACTTTATGTCTGCCTGACTCTGCTCTCTTTTCCGTCTCTTTATGCAGAGAAATGTGAGTTCAAGGGGTCCCTGTCCGGCAGTAACGCGGGAATTACAAGCATCGAGTTTGACAGCGCTGTAAGTGTCTTAACATTCACAGAAATAGGTAATTTTAGGGGGCTTAAAACTCACTGGTTCTTGACACTGGTCTATGTGTGGCCTCTCTGCGCTGTGTTTTGGAGCCATGTCTAGTTAGAGGAAGATGCAAGTTGTTACGGAACTCGCGGGTGTAGTGGCTAGCCTTCCCGCGGGTGGGGTAACTCACGCTTGGCTGTGCTGACTTAGCGCTCTCGATCCCACTCCCAGTTGGGTTTTGAGTCCTGGGTCCTGTGCTCCAGGCAGGTGCGTCGAATCCCTGACCAACGGTCCACTCTGTAAACCATGACAGCGGAGATTAAGGAGCAGTGTGGGAATCCAGATGGCCAGTGCAGGGGGGCAGTTTGGGCAGGGCTGACTCGGGGGTGGGCTGGAGGTGAGAGCTGGGCACAGGAAGAGTCGCCGCTCACCTCCCAGAGTCAGGGCCTGCTCCCTGCGTGGCTGTGGTGTTCCCCTCACATCTCATCTCACACAGGCGTTTTCAGAGCAGAGCTGCTCCTTGGGAGTCTGGGTCAGTGCTGCTTGGTTCGTTGGGGGTGATAAGTAAATGTGGCTGGGAGATGCCGTGTGGGTCAGATACTGATTGTGTGGAAGCACTTGGGGCCTCTAGGAACCTCGGCTGTGCTGAGTGGGGTCTCCGGCGGGCCTGTGGGAAAGCGGAGAGTGCCTGTGAGGCCGGTGGTTTGGGCCATGGGTAGAGAATTGGTAGTTGCTGCTGTGAAGGTGGTGGCACAGGGACTGACTTGGGAGGAAGGGTCTGTGAGCTGGAGGAGTCTGCACGACCTGGAATGGGGGGCGCCTGGTGGCAAGAGGGGGTTCAGGGTGGGGGTGTTGGTTGCTCGGTCTTGGTTATTGAAGGACTTTTGCGAATTACATTGTTTTGGCCAAAGTTTGTTTCCCTCCCCTCTCCCTCTTTTTTCTGTAGGGATCTTACCTCTTAGCGGCTTCAAATGACTTCGCAAGCCGAATCTGGACGGTGGATGATTATCGGTTACGGGTAAGGCCGAGTTAAGAGACTTGGTTCAGCCTCCCCACTTGGTGGTGTCGAGACAGAATGCAGATGTCAGGTGGATGAGCTAGGTGTTGTGTTCCTGGGAATTTTGCTGTGTTGAGTCCCCGGCCTCCCTTTTCCTCCTTCGTTCTCCACTTTACACTTGTGTTTTATCCAGGACTCCACTTAAGGGGAGCCCGCACAGATTTCTCCTCTTCAGGGGAGTCACACTCTGGCTAGCGGTCCAGCTTACCTGCACACACCAGCCCAGCCTCCAGGTTCCAGGACTTGTCACCGCCACGGCGGCGGCTGGGAGTGGGCTCTGGGCGTTCACACGACACACTGAGGCAGAGGCCGTGGCTCTGGGGGCTTACCTGGAAGGCAGGTGCAAGCAAGGATGAGGGGATGGGCCCGGCGTTGCATCCACCCGCGTTAGCATCCCAGTCACCCAAGACAAAGGTCACATCCTTAATGGACACATTAGTTTTGTTCTAATGAAAAACACATCTCAATTTGGAGATGTTGTTCCTTCAGCCTGAAGGAATGAGCACAGGACCTCATCAATAAAGGCTGCTGGAAGGGTGAGTGGAGGAGGAACTCGATACTCTGGTTGGCATTTTACCCAAAAAAAGTATAATGCAAGCGTTCGTGTGTCACCCCATATAAAAACAGGGCGTGGTGTTAATTTAAACTTCTTAGAGACAGATCTCGGGGCATGTGGGGACAGCAGGAAGCAATCTGTTAGGAGTCTGATGTGATTTGTTAGGGATGGAGCTGGAAGGATCCTTAAAAACAGCTATTTCCACGTTTATTTAGATTTCCCATTTTCTGAGGAGTTGAGTGGGAAACTCTTAGTGTTAGATGTTAGTCGTGTTGAGAGCTGAGGGCCCCACTTCCGGGGAGGTGGCACCTGCAGGCTCTCTGGGCTCCCCGCAGGCCTCAGGCTGCCTCTGTGGAGCCCTTGCGCAGGTCTCCAGGCCAAGTCTGAGGCGCCTGCGCCTCAGGGAGGCTGCTGGCCTGCTCGAGGCTGCCTCCCGGCCCACCCTCCTACAGCCCCTCCAGCCCACGCGAGACATGGTCAGGACTTCTGCCGCCATCCGTTTGCAGCAGAAAGGGGGGTTGCCTGAATCGCACCACGCGTCGGGCCCGAGCTGCAGTGTGTTGTGTATGTGCTCGCTTTCAGTCCTCAGGAGACCCAGGTGGGGTGGGGCGCTGGCTTGTAGTATCGCGACAGAGGTACGTGCACAGTGTGAGGTGTGGGGTGGAACAGCAGCAGTGCTCCCCGAGATTCCGCTCACGCCGCTGGGGAGCGCCTCCCTGAGTCCTGTGTCTCGCTGCCCCGTTCCCCAGGCTGGGGGCTTAGCGGCACCTCCACTCCTGACTTCACGTCACCCCAGAGTTCTTCCTTTCTGGAGGGCCAGGGAGGGGGAGGTCAGCAGTGGGCGCTGCACTTGGAAGGTGTCAGGGGGACACAGTGCAGGAGCCTTTGAGTCGCACCAACTCCCCATTTCAGAGGGAGAAGGGCCTGTGGGGAGGCACTCGAGTGTCTTTTTTTCTCCTGAGAAGAAAGAAAATGTCAGTGAGCCCCTTCAGGCCGTGGGGATTGGTTTTCTGTCAGTAGAGGTTTTGTCCTGCTCTGGTGCGCTCAGTGAGGAGAGGTCAGCGCTAAGCCCCCGCTCTGCCCCCGAACCATGTGTGGCAGCAGAACTGACCTCTTGGGCATAGTTCCTTGGCAGCAGTCGCCCAGGAGGGTGCTGGGAAAGCTGGTATCTGCGTTCAGAGCTGAAGTTTCACGCTTGGTGGGAAGGCCCCTGGCATTTCCTCCCGGAAACCTGCATGCAGTGACCCTGTCTGTACTGACTTCCAGAGGCACTGGCTAAAATCAAATATTTAAAAAGACTCAGCTAGGGCCTCCTGGGTGGCACAGGGGTTATAAAGTCTCAGCACCATGAAGCTCTCCTCAGCCACCGCAGCACGAGTTCGATCCCTGGCCAGGGAGGGACCCACAGGGCGCAGCAGACTTCTCCTGTCTCGCCCCTCAACAGTATATTTCAATGGAATGCTCCCCATTCTGTCTCTAGTGAATCCTCATACCCCCTGCACCTCTGGCTTGCACCCCAGTTTTTGTATGCAATAATAAGTAAAAATCTTCAGGGCTCTCTCTCCCTGGTGGCACAACAGGGTAAAGCACAGCACTACAAGCTCGCTGCAGCTGCTTCAGCAGGAGCCCGAGCCCTGGCTAGGGAGTGACCCACAGGGCACAGCAGACCTCTCCTGTCTCCCCCCTGCTCCCCTCAGCAGTGTGTTTCAGTGGATCCACCTGTTCTGCTCCCCACTCTGTCTCTGGGGAATCCTCTACTGCCCCTGCACCTCTGGCCTGTACCCCAGTTCTAATCTTTAAATAAATACATCTTTAAAAGTAACTAAGTGAAAAAATAAAAAGCTCAGGTAGACCCCAAATGTGCCTGCATTCAGGGCTCACACAAGAATCTTGGATTGAGGCCTGGCTAAACTGAGGAGCGGGGCACCTCCCCGTGTGAGGACGGTTTCAGTCGGAGGCCTGCGCCTGCGCAGCTCGGCACAGGTAGCCTGTTGCTTGAGGGAGCCCAGACCTGCGACATCACTAGCGCCTAACACCAAGAATTTTCTATTCAACTTCTTTGAGAAAGTGGGATATCCGAAACATGGAAATACCTGTTTTTTAAAGGTCCTTCTAGCACCGAAACTGCACCACCGCAGGCAGGTTTGGGGGTCTGGCCGAGATTTTAAAGACTTGTATCATCCATGGGCAAGTTGCAAGCAGCTCGTGCAGCACCTGGCACGGGGCTGGTTTCGGCCGGGGCGCTGACGGCTCCCCTTCATCGAGCCACGCGGCCACTTATGTCCTTCGTCTGCTGGGCCGCTTTGTAGCCTCTTCCTCTCGGTGACCTCACCGAGGCAGCACCTAACTGTCAGTTTTTTGGCTCCCCCGGTGCCCTGGTTTGTCTCAGCGTTCTTGACCAGCCCCTGAGCATTTAGAGAAGCCGGCCGGGCCGAGCGTCAGGACAGGCCCTCAGAGCTGACCCACGGTGTTCTCTCTCCCAGCACACGCTCACGGGGCACAGTGGCAAGGTGCTCTCGGCCAAGTTCCTGCTGGACAACGCGCGTATTGTCTCTGGAAGCCATGACCGGACCCTCAAACTCTGGGATCTCCGCAGCAAAGTCTGTGAGGAAATTCAGTCTCTCTGTGTGTGCAAACAGATGTGATCCCGGGTGTCTGCCCCCATTACAGCCAGCATTCGGGGGTGCTGTTTGCTTTGAAGTCGGGTTTCATAGGCAGGGTGCTGGGCAAAGAGTCAGTCATGGTAGCCACATCCCTATGCAGCAGGGCTGATCCTGAGGGGAGGTAGTGATGCTGCCTCGTGGGCACCGGCCTCTCTGACAGCCACGGTTGGGTTTTCTTTCAGGCATAAAGACGGTGTTCGCAGGATCCAGCTGCAACGATATTGTCTGCACCGAGCAGTGTGTAATGAGCGGACATTTTGACAAGAAGATTCGTTTCTGGGACATCCGGTATGACCCCCAAGATTTGGGGTGGGGGTCATCACACACGGTAGAACAGCCAGGGAGTGGGCTGTTTCCATGTCCTGGAGAGGGCAGAAGAAAGCCGCGGGCACAGGCATCCTGACAGCCCTGCGGTGCGCCGTGAGGTCGTGGTGCACTCAGCCGAGCTCGCGCGGGAGCTGTGGGCTGGCGGGTGCCAGGCCGGCCGGCCACAGTGCTCGCAGCGGGGGGACAGGCCGTGGCGGAGGCCAGCGCCCGACACCAGTCTTGGCACGGAGCAGCCGTCACACTGTAGAAAGGCCTCTGGAGAAGGCCCAGACCAGGGCAGAGGGTGTCCCGGCAGGGCTCGTGGGGAGGGCAGGCAGAGACAGCGTGCGGAGCTGGCTGTGAGCGCCTGCGCGGCGGCGGGCGGTTTGGCCTTGTCCGACGGCTGACGGGTGTAGTGGCGTCCCAGGCATCCAATAGGTTTGCTTGGTGGCGGTTTTATTGGGGTGCAGGGAAATGAGGGGGGAAATGATGTGGACCTGAACTCAAGCAGTCAGCAGGGGTGTGGGGGTGTGTGCCAGTTTAGTGGGGCTCTTTGACCTGTTGTGTGGAAACAGCAGGCGGGGACCGCGGGGCGAGCTTGGCTGGTGGTTAGGACAAGGCCGGTGGTGGGCTGGGGGTGCAGCGGGCGGAGTCCGTGCTCTGGGTGAAGCTTAGAAATGACCCAGGCGCCTAGACAGCCTGCAGAAAATTCACAGCTTTACCTCTTCAAAACCTGAAATTTTGAAGTTGGAAAGTGGAATTTTCTAATTGGATGTTGGGGTCCACATCACTTAATCCACCCCTAGCCTGAGAAGGACCCCGCGTCCCAGAGAAGTGGATGAATTTGCTCAGGCTGTGAGTGTACCAAGGAGAAGGTTCCCTGAGGCCCACACTGGACACAGTGACCCTGAAAGCTGCTGGAGGGGCGGGGGAGGGTGAGGCCGCCTGGGGCGGTCATACTGGAGCCCTGCCTCGGATGGTGGGCACAGGCTGGGCGCGGCTGGGCTGAGGGGCTGAGGGGGGCGCTCAGTGCCTGGGGCGGCACCACCCGCAGGCACCCTCGACTCGCCGAGCTGAGCTGGCAGGGCCAGACGGCCTCAGACAGGTGAAACGCTGTCCCCAGGCCGAGCTGGCGGGTGGTGGCCCCGGTTCCCGCGTGCCGAGCAGCTGATTTTCTTTGTTGTTCAACAAATGAGAAAGACAGGTCGTGCGCAGCAAGTCCGACCTGGTCTTCAGAAGCACGGCCGCGGCCACGCCCGGAGCAGCCTCGCCGAGGTCGTGGTGGCTGAGCAGCCTGGTCCCCGCTCCTGCGTGGCTTGACATCCTGGCTAACGGGAACACTTGCCCTTCCCGTATGAGGGTTTCTGAGACGTTCCATGTCTGTCTTAGGTCAGAGAGTATAGTCCGAGAGATGGAGTTGCTAGGAAAGGTCACTGCTCTGGACTTGAACCCGGAAAGGACTGAGCTGCTCACCTGCTCCCGTGACGACCTGCTCAAGATCATTGATCTGCGAGTAAACGCTGTCAGGCAGACGTTCAGGTAACGGGCGGGCCACGCGGGCGCCGCCTCCGCTCCTGCGCAGGCCTCCGTGACGGGAGCCCCTGTTTGTTTCAGCGCGCCCGGGTTCAAGTGCGGCTCAGACTGGACGCGAGTGGTGTTCAGGTCAGTAGTGGGGCTCCCCCACCCCCACCCCGTGGCACCCCGCAGGGCAGCCTGGGCATTTTCCCGGGGAAGCAAGTTCGCTTTCCATATGCCTTGGCCCAGTGAGAGACTGAGCTTAGACATTCATCACTGGGCACCGTCCCTGCGCTGCCATCCTGCCTGGTGCTTCTGTGATCACGTGGGGTAGCCGCCGCCCCAGGTAGCAGTGTAGCAGTGTCGGCTTGTTCCGCACGGGCACGTCACGGGCCGTGTGAGACCTAGTTGAGACGTTCAGGCGGGCCGCCCGGGCAGAGCTGGCGGCTGCTGGAGGAGCTGCCCCAAGGTGGCCTGACTCCCAGCTCTCCTTGCTCCCCACGCGGCGCCGCTGGTAGAGAAGCTGCTCGACCACCCCTGCTCACTGTGAGCCTGTGATAGCAGTCAGTCAGAAAGAGGCCCTTGCTTTTGGGGTTCACTCTGAGCTCCTGTGTCCTGGTTAAGGACTAGCCCCAGAAGTAATGTGGTGGCTCTGTCCCCTGCCGGCTGGGTGAGGCCGAGGAGCGGGGAGGCAGCTGCGCTGTCTTGCATTTGACTCGGTGAGGAGAGGTTACTTCTGGGAGAAGGTTCCCCGGCCTGCTGGCGTAGTGGGGGATGACACCTCCCGCCTGACCCTTCCGCAGCCCCGACGGCAGTTACGTGGCAGCAGGCTCGGCTGAGGGTGCGCTCTACGTCTGGAGCGTGCTCTCTGGGAAGGTGGAGAAGGTCCTGTCAAAGCATCACAGGTGAGCTGACACGGCCACGCGCCTCCCCTGCCCCGTCTCCCCGACTTGGCCCAGGGTGGCCTTCAGGGCAGGGGCCCCTCCTTGCCCCTCTCCAAGCTGGGTCAGTGGAGAGAAGCTGGGGCCCCGCACTGGGCACCTTGGAAACGCTGATTTCCGCATTGCTTGCTGCCTTCCACCCCGTGGCCGGCCAGGCCGGCTTAGCGTGTTCTGCCCGCCAGCCCTCCTGGCTCCCCCGGCCCGGGCTACTTGCGAGTCCGTCTCTGCCTGATTCGCTGAGCGCTGTGCACTCTAGCTCGGTTGCCGCCGTCGGCTCCTTTCCTTCCTGGCGGGCTGGGCAGCTTCCTCCTGTCCTGGTTCTGTGATGGCGGCCAGGGTCCAAGGCCTTGGGGAGCGCCCAGATGCTCCCTGACTGCAGGCTTCTCCCTTTGAAGCTCCTCGATCAATGCGGTGGCGTGGTCCCCCTCCGGCTCGCACGTGGTCAGTGTGGACAAGGGAAGCAAAGCCGTGCTGTGGTCGGACTACTGACAGCGCCTGCCTGGGAGAGGCGCCAGCCGTGCCGTGCCGCGCCGCGCCACGCCACGTGGGCTCCGGGGCGCCGTCAGGCAGCTGGTGTGAGCCTGGCTTAACCTTCCAGAGGAGACGCTGGCCTGGGCCCAGCAGCCTGCCTCCAGTTGGATTTCTGAGGATTTTGACTGACATCCCACGGCCTCAGAAAGTGACACTGAAGAGAATCTGCCTCCGGCAGAGAACAGGTTCTCAGCTCACGGGACTCAGGTGGGAAACACTACTGGCCCTGGTCTCCATACCTCGGGGCGCGGGCTCCGCCGCGCCTCACCGGCGGCAGTGCCAACGGCCCACACCTGGGCTTCAGTCCTCCCCTGCGCTTCCTCTGACCCCTTCCTAGCAGCCTAGCCCTGGCGTGTCCTGCTCCTGGGCTCCTTCCCTGGGGAACCCGCCGTCACTGGATGGACAGAACCAGAACACAGGGGCCCCCCTGATTCTAGGCCACCCAGGGCTCAGTCCCCTGCTGGCTCCATCCTTGGCCCGGCTCCGGGTATCTGGTCACTGCGGACACCACTCGGCCTCCCGCCGTGCTTGGGAGGCAGCCGTTGGCTGGCATTCCTGCTCCTTTCCCCAACGATTCTGCACATGTATGAAGAAGATCTCAATTCGATATTTTAAAAAGATTCGTTTTTCAAGGTAGGAAAAGTGCAAAAGCCTGGTAGAGTGGCAGGACCAGAGAAGCTGTCCCCCACCCCCTTACACCAGGTGGGTTCCTGCCACCGCTCTCCAGATAAGTGGCCACAGGGCAGTGACGAGGGCCGGGCCAGGCCTGGCCCGGCCGCTCACCCTGGGCCGGGCTGCAGTCCCGCCCCCAGGCCTGCTTGGTGCCCCGCGGTGCTCTAGTCCCAGAAGCCCACTCGTCTGGGAAGCCTGAGGGCATCTTTCGACTTCAGGGCTTGTGGTCAAGGCCAGGAAAATGGCCTGTGGCTTTTTTTTTTTTTAACATTTATCTTTACCGTTATACCTGTGTTTCAATTTTTATTTCTTTGAGTGACTGAGACACCAATATTTCTATCACTTTGATTTGCACTTTATTTTCCCCTCCTAACTTTGTGGTGGGCGTAGTGGGTGTGCATGCAGGCAGCAGGCAAGGAGGGCTGTTCCTGAGGGGCGCGTCTCCCCGCCGCCCTCCAGCCTGCCCGCCCGCCCACCCGCCTTCCTGGGGCAAGGTAAGGGTCAGAGGAAGGCGGAAGCACCGGCCGGGCACGTCTTTTATTTATTTAATTAATGTTGCCCAACTTGATTGTAAATAAAGAGATCTATTCTATGCTTTTCACACTTGTGCCTCCTGATGGTTATTTTATTCTTTATCCTTTTGGGAGAAAAGGCTGTTTCTTGTGTTGTTTCTCCTGGAACTTGCTCCTTTGTAATAACGAGGCCACTTTCCCAGTCTCTCTCTTTCAGGCCATCCCGTGAGGCCAGTCATGAGGGCCTGTGGAGACCGGCTATCTGGTTCCACCTCACCCCCGACCTTCCCCGGCTGGGGGAGGGTCTCCCCGCCATTTCGGCTGCTCCGTGCCGCACCACTGAAGGCCTGGTCCTGGCGTCAGCGTCGTGAGGCCTCCAGGCTGCCTCTGCTGTGGGGCATGAATTACCTCGGGGGTAATTCATGGCAACTCAGACACTGAGCAGGCAGCTGTGCGCCCCCAGGAACCCCGAGTCTGCCGTCCAGGCCGACGCCAAAGCTCCCTGGGGTAGCCGAGCAATGGCTTTACCCCACAACTCGAGTGTGAGCAGGGGACACTGGCAGCCTGTCCAGGACAGTGTCGCAGTGGCTCACTCCCTCCCGCCTAGGAGGAGCTCCGTGGCCTCGGCCTCTGCTCTCCGTGCACGAGCATGGTGGTGGTGGGGGGAGGGATCTCGACATGGGGACCCTCCTCACAGAGTCTCTGGTCACCCAGTCACTGAGGGGCTCTGCTGCCTCCAGGAGTGAGCCCCAAAACCAAGTGGGGACTTTATTTCCCAGCCAGTGCCCTCGGGAAGTGACTGCTGGGGTGACAGCTGGTGGTACAGTGTGGTCTGCTTTGGGGGGCGGACCCCCTCTCAGAAGCAGGGGATTTAAACTTGCTCTGCCGCGATCACGTCCCAGGACAGTGCTAAGTCATGCCAGGTGCCTACTCACCAGTCTGAGGCGACTCCCATCGGCGTGCGTGGCACACGGGTGGACACGGTGAAGGCTGAAGCCGCTCGGCAGGGAGCCTCCCTCCTGCAGGTTCCCGGGTGTGGGAGGCTTCAGGTGTCTTCACCTTGAGACTTGGACCGAAGCCATCCCATCAGAGGCAGCAGGAGGAAACTGCACACGGGCTGCCGGGGTGGCCGCCCACGTTTTGGCTCTGGGACGCCGCGTAGTGAGGCCGGGCCAGGCTCTGGGACCTACCGGTGCCCGTGGTATAAGTGAGGGCGTGACGGCTGAAGAAGAAGCGGTGATCCCCTGGAGGTGTGGGTGCCCAGCCTTGGCCCTGCTCGCCCTCAGGGCCCCAGAGTGGACATAGGATGGCGAAGCCCCTACGGGCCTGTGCGCAGGCCGAGTTGGCCACGGTCCTGCTGGTACTCAGCCTTGCTGTCTCCGGTGACCTACTGTAATAAACCCCACGTGCAGCAGACACCCCATTTTTTCAGGCCAATGAACTGAAAATCTTGAGTGAAAGAGAATGTATCTGTATTCCATGGGTTCTATTCACATGCGGACGTGTGCCAGGCTCTGCCGCAGCAGTGGTTCAGCTCCGTAAAAGTAGATTCCCAGCTCGGGAGCTCTGGCAGGCGCCTGGCCCTGCTGTCGTCCACACCTCCGAGCCCTCCCACTCCCTGCAGAATGGGCCTGAGTTCTTGGTGCTGCCTGTTGCTACCAGACCAGGAAGCAGAGACAGGAATGGAATCTAGAAGCGCTTTTAATTTTTAGCTTACCCGCTGTGGATCTGAGGGCAGCGGTCAGAGCCCCAGAAGAACCCGTCCCCTCGTGGCCCTGAAGCTATGCAGCGACAGTGTTGCCCGTCTCCAGTGGGCCTGGTCCAGTGGGTCAGAGACAGCCATAGCAGACAGCTCGTCAGAGCAGATGGTCCTGGTGGTCATCATGTTCAGCCCCAAAACTGTCGTCAGCCTCAGTTTACCTTATCTGGGTGGCCTCAAGGCCCAGCAGTCTTTCTGGCCTCCTTGGGCCGGAATCTCAGTTCAGAGCAAGAATTTTGGTTTAAAGAAAACATCACTAGGGCCTCCCTGTTGACACAGGGCTCAAGTCTCAGTGCCATCCATATCTGTCTGCAGCCACTGCAGATGAGGCCCGTCCCCAGCCAGGGAGTGACCCACAGGGTACAGCAGACCTCTCCCTGTCTCCACACTGCTCCCCACAGTGGGTTTCAGATCTCGTCTTCTGCTCCCCACTCTGGTGAATCCTCTCACCCCTGCACCTCTGGCCTACACCCCAGCTCTTGTATCCATAGATAAATCTTTAAGAAAAGTGAAGGAAATTACAAAACACTGTTAAAAGAAATACAAGAAGACACCCCCAGGGGCTGCACTTCCAAGGAGCGAGGCCAGGCATTCCAGGGGCCCAGGCCTCTCCACCTGCTGGGCAGCAGCCTGACACTGGCCAGGCCAGGGGAAGGCAGAGGCCCCAGCAGCAGTCCCAGCACGGGAGGACAGCACCCCCCCCCCTTCACACACACACACACCACGGGGACGCAGGAAAGGGGCCTTTGTTCTTTTGCTTCTCTTGGGCTTGTACTTACTTTTTAAAATAGTTTATTTTTACATCATTTTATTCCTTTTTCCATCTCAGTTGTAATCCCCGTGGGCTTCCCATCACCAAATCACCCGTGTGCCATCATCACAGTCCACTGCACATCTTCCCCTCCACCCCCATTTTTGGTCCCATTCCCCACTCCACCCCCATAAAGTGTCTCTGGTATATAGTTGTTCATTATTATTGTTTTTACTCCCCTGGTCCTTATACTATAAGTGAAACCATCTGGTATTTTTTTCTTTCTGCCTTACTTCACTAAGCACAATCCCTTCCTTCCAGCTCCATCCATGTCGCTACAAAGGCGTGTTTATCCTTTTTGGTTGCTGAGTAATATTCCACTGTGTCTATGTACCAAATCTTTTTCATCCAGTCATTCACTTTTGGGCATTTGGGCTGTTTCCATGTCTTTCCAATTGTAAATAAAGCAGCAATAAGCATGGGGGTACAGGTATCTTTTTGAATCAGTGTTTTTGTGTCTTTGGGTAGATACCTAGGAGTGGGATTGCTGGGCCCTATGGCAGCTCCATTTTTAGCAGTGTGAAGAACCTCCAAACAGTTTTCCATAGTGGTTGTACCAGTTTGCACTCCCACCAACAGTGCATGAGAGTTCCTTTTTCTCCACATCCTCGCCAACATGTGTTGTTGCTAGTTGTTTGAAGATGTGCCATTCTCACTAGGGTGAGGTGGTATCTCATTGTGGTTTTAATTTGCATCTCCCTTATTACAGTGATGGTAAACAATTTTTCATATGCTTGTTGGCCATCTGCATTTCCTCTTTGGAATTTTTAGCTCTTCTGCCCATTTTTTGATGGGGTTGTTTTTTTTTTTGTTGAGTTTCATTAGTTCATTGTATATATTTGTGATCAATCTTTTATTGTTAGTATTGTGTGAGAAAATTTTTCTCAATCAGTGGGATGTCTGTTTGTTTATTGTAATGTCTCTTCTGCTGTACAGAAGCTCTTTGACTTGATGTGGTCCCATCTGTTTATTATCCTATCCTGCACTATCATTGCATTGGGTGCTTTATTTTTAAGGATGTTACTGAGGTGTGTGTCATGTAGCAGGCTTGTACTTTTTTTAAAAAAAGATTTAACTGTACAAGAACGGGGGTGCAGGCCAGGCACCCCAAAGCTGAGAGGATTCACCAGAGACAAAGTGGAGAGCAGGACAAGCCGATGGACTGAAATCTACTGCTAAGAGGAGACAGGAGAGGTCTGCTGCACCCTGTGGGTCACTTCCTGACCAGGATCAAACTCGTGCTGCAGTGGCTGCAGACAGCTTCACAGTGCTGTGCTCTAACCCGTTCCACCACCAGGGAGTACTGGGCTTGTACTTTCTAGGGGAAAAATTTAGTATCTTTTTAAGTTCATAACAATGTTATAGTGAATGTTTCTATCCTAGGAGCTGTGATTATTGAGGAAAATTTTAAGTTACAGGCAAGGAAACATTAAAAATCAACGAAAACCTCCCATTCACTCCGCACAGACCTCCAGGTGCAGCCTCTTAGTGCAGTTCCTGCAGATTCCCCAGACTCGCCATGTAGGAGGCGCGTGTGAGTACCTCATGCATGTGTGTGAGTGTGTCTGAGACACGCCTGGGTGTTTGCAGAGGACGCATGGAACACCCCACGATTCCATCTCGTGCCTGCCTTCCTGTGCCGGCCATTCCCACTTTCTCTGTGACTGTGTGGGGAGCTCCCCCATGGCCCAAAACATCCTAGACATTCTATGTGTCCCGCTGGGCACGTACACCCCAAAGCTGGGGCCTTGAGTGTCTTGCAGCCCACCTACCTGTCCGTGACGTTGGTTTTGGGGACACCAGCTCCCGGGGGCTCTCTGCAGCCCCCTGCCCGGTGGTGCATTCAGGGACAGTTCCCTGTCCCTGTGTGCCATAAACTAGATGTGCTGTCCAGGGCTTGATGGACTCCACTTACCCAGGGGCAGAGCCCACGGCTTCTGAGAATGACCGCTGCCCTGCCCGGCCCTCGTCAGGCTTGCCCGTGGTTGTTTTACTTGTTCTCTGCACTGTAGCCCTGTCTGGGTTCCAGGTGACAGTTCCTCCCCTCAGCAGCTGTGTGTGCCGCCCGCACGTGCCCCTGAAGCCCCTGAAGCCTCCCTCGCCCGCCCTTCCCCTCGAAAGCGCGTCCCGGCGGCAGGATTCAGCAGGGTTTGCTAAGGTCCCTCCAAAGGCCTGGCCTTCCTCTGTCACCGACCAAGTCTTTGATCTTCGTTTTCCCTTTAACAGGTAGAAATTTCCTTCTCTGTTACTAAGGTCCAGGGTGAGCGGTCCAGGCTGGTAAGGAGGTCCCCGGCATGACCCCGGCAGCCGCCGGCTTTCGTCTCGGGGCCCTCCCTGCAGGGACCTCTCCCCTGTGCCTGCTTCCCCTCCCTCTTGCTGCAGACACTGGCTGTGGCCACCGGCGTGCGGAGTTTGTCACTGAGACGCCTCGTCAGCCCTGCTTGAGCGCTCTCTGCTTCCTGTGTGAGCAACCGTCCGATCTGTCTTTATCGCATTGACTCTCTGCGGCTCCCGGGCTGCGCACGCTGACGCGGCCCCTTCCTGTGACCGTCTGGCGTCGTCCTGTGACCGTGGACGGCCGGCGGGCCGGGTCCCCTCCAGGGCTGGCTGCCGTGTCGCGCAGTGAGCATGTGGCGTCCACACCCCCAGCTGAGGCTCTCGTTTTCCTCCAGCCCTGCAGCATTTCCACGCTCAGGCACTTCCACTGCTGGCACGTGGAGGCTGTGGGCTGCTGGTGCCATAGGACAGCTGCGGCCACCTCAGGCAGCGCGTCACCTCACGGCTCTGACCCAAAGACAGGCCTCCCCCAGCCGGGCACTTCAGCAGCGCGTGGCCCATTCTTCGGGCACAGTCGGCCAGCAGAGACACATCTGCTGGAGAGAGCTTCATGCAGATCCCAGGGGGTGGCAGCAGGACCCACAGAGGGCCACGGGGGGGGGGGGGCTGGGTCAGCAGGAGGCTGGAGGACCCAGGGAAATGGACGAGGAGAGTCTCTGTCTTCCTGGGGCGCGGGGCAGGCCGGGAAGCAGGCCCAGCCCAGCTGACTTCTCTGGCGCAGGGCGGCGGATACCTGGCCTGGTGACCAGGGCGGGGCCGCGGCGGCCCCCGTGTGGGCGGCCCCGTGGGCAGGAGGCCGTCGGGGGGACTGGGCCTGGGACTGGTTGGTTGTGCACCAGAAACAAGTCGGTTGCTCTCTGGAGCCAAGGGCTGGCCCCTCCAGGCTCAGCCGAACCCCAGGTGAGAGCAGCAGGAGAGAGAATAAAAGGATGCCATCAATACCCGGAACGTCTGATTCTCTTATTCCTTCTACTTCCAGCAGCTGGCTTTCCTACAGGGAGGAGGAAAAGGAACGTTTTCTTCCTTAGGAAAAACAGAGTTCCCCAGCGAGAGCAGTCAGCAGCTGGACCCTGGCGGTGCCCTGCGCTGGCCACTGAGCCATGCTGGTGCCTGTTCTAGACGCTGGACGTGGGCAAGGGACAAAAGAGTCCGAAATCTGCATTCCTGTGACTAGACTTGCGCGTCCTAGTAACGGGGGGGTGGGGGGAGTGGGCCGTGGGGACAGACGGTAAACCAGATACACCGTCAGTTACTCTGTGCCTTCCCTGGGGGAAACGAGGGAAAGCACGCAGAGACGGCGCGGAGGGAAGCGGCAGGCAGGCGGGAGTGGGGGGCGGTAAGTGGTGGGTGCCACTGCAGTATGACAGGAAGGAGTGAAGGGCGCAGCCGGGCGGTGGCTCTCTGTGGGGCGAGTCTGCACAGGCCCTGGGGCAGCTGGAGGAGAAGCGCAGGGCCCAGTGGAAGGGGGCAGCGTAGAGAGGAGCCGGGCAACAAGGCCCGAGGGAGGGGGCCTCAGGGCCGGCGGGCGTTGCCCACACAAGGCAGGATGCCGCTTGGGGTACCCTGCTGTGCTACCATCCTGCACCTCAGGACCCCAGCACAGTCTTCTGCGCAGACGTCATTCCCAGACCCCAGGCCAAGTCCTGCATGTGGAGGCATTCATGGCCGCAGCCTCCTGTCCACTCACTCCCTGGGTGCTCTGGGCAGCAGCTGTTGTCCTGGCCACTGGGAACACGGGGCGGGAGCCCCTCTCATGAAGCCTGGTGTCCAGAACCGGGAGAGATGAAAGTCACCTCCACGTCAATACCAGTGTGCCCGTGTCCTGCTTCAGGGGTTCGGTGAAGGCTCCCCTGCGGGAGAGATTCCTGAGCCAAGATCTGGGGGTGCAAAGAATCAAAGCGGTGAGGTGGGAGGAGGGTTATGTGGGGGACAGGGCAGGGTATAAACAGCTTCAGAGATCTGCCTCCGGGAGCAGGGCCTAAGCAGCGGCAGGCGGGCTCCCACCAGGAGCACGAAGATGGGGACTGGGCCTGGCGTGGGGAGGGGTCCGTGCAGATGAGATGGACACACCGGCGTCAGCATTCACCAAGGAGAGGATGCGGCCTGTGACGGCGTCGCCGGGCGGGGCGGAGGGCTCCTCCTGACGCTGCCCTTTCTCTCGGCCTTTTCCTTAATACCTCCAGCCCCAAGGTCGCAGAAGCCGCCTGCTGAATTGAATCAAGGCTGCTCAGCACTTGAAAATCCCCTGTCCTGGGGACCCTGGGAGTAAACGGATCACCAGTCTATTTTCAGAGCCCAAAGCGGGTTAGGATCAAAAGCAGCTTTCTTTTAGCTCTTGTCCCTGCCCTCTCTCTCTGCCAACACGCGCCCCCCCCACCCCCCTGCCACGGGAGCTCGCTGGCCCCTGTGTCCAGGACGCTCGGGGCGCAGCCAGGTGCCCTCTCTTCACGCTTACAACCGCTGAGTCACAGTTCACCCGCCTCACCACTAAGCCAGTGTCCACTCTGCTCCGTAAATAGGATTTGGCTTTTGGACACTGAGACCTGGGTGCCCAGCCCCCGTCCAGGTTCCTACAAATTCCCGGGGCTATTGGCCAGGACTCCCAACTCACCTGCCTGGCCAGTCGACTCAGCAGGGCCCAGCTGCTCACCCAGCGGCCATCCCGGGATTGGACTGGGTATGTGAGAATCGGGGAGCGCAGGGATGAGCGGGGCCAGGTTGGGTTCCCCTGGCTTTGTGGGGGCTGTTGGGTTCCCTGAGATGCCCTGGAGGAAGGTCAAGGGTGCTGAACTCTGTGGCCCAGATGGGACTGGCGAGCCGGGCATGGGAGCCGGGCAGCAGCGCTGCACTAAACGTGGGGTGATTTAGCCTGTTTTGAGCATGATGCCAGCTGTGGTGTGGTTTTCAGGAATGTTCTGTCGGGCCTCGTTGTGACAGTTTAATTCAACACGGCCAAGCATGAGCTACCAAAGACGGGTCAGCAAATGGGCGCTCCGCACTGCGGCCTGGCTGGGCGCCCCGGCCTCAGTGAGGGGCCGGCACCCCAGGGGCAGTGTGCTCTAGACCGAGGCCTGTAGTCAGACGTGGATGCGGGGCCGCTGGGGAAGGGCCCGGGACTGGTTTGGTGCCCTGAGCGTCCCTGACTTTGCTCCAGGGTCCGCTCACCTTCCCAGCCGGCCGGCCAGCACCTGTCCCGAGACCCAGCCCAGCGCAGCGGAGGGCCATGGCCGCCGACGGGAAGGCCAGTAAGTGTGCACCGGACTCTGTCATCTTCAAGAAGGTCTCCCGGGACAAGTCGGTGAGTGCCAGGTGCCAGCGGCCTAATGGAAAGTTATTTTTCCATCATTTTGTACCTTTTTCCACCTCAGCTGCAATCCCCATGGGCTTCCCATCACCAAGTCCCCCTGTGCCATCACCACAGTCCAGTGCATTTCCCTCCCCCCCACTGTTTTTGACACCATTCCCTGCTCCACCCCCACAAAATGTCTCTGGTCTATAGCTGATCATTACTATGATTATTTCCCCCTGGTCCATTATGCTCCTGCTATGAGTGAAACCATCCGGTATTTTTCCTTTTCTTTCTGGTTTATCTCACTAAGCATGACCCTTTCCAGCTCCATCCATGTTGCTGCAAAAGACATGTGTTTCTCTTTTTGGTTGCTGAGTAATATTCCATTGTGTCTATGTACCACCTCTTTTTCATCCAGTCATTCACTTTTGGGCATTTGGGCTGCTTCCATGTCTTTCCAATTGTGAATAAAGCAGCAATAAACATGGGGGTGCAGGTGTCTTTTTGAATCATTGTTTTTGTGTCCTTTGGGTAGATACTTAGGAGTGGGATTGCTGGGTCGTAGGGAAGCTCCATGTTTAGCAGTTTGAGGAACCTCCAAACAGTTTTCCATAGTGGTTGTACCAGTTTGCACTCCCACCAGCAGTGCAGGAGAGTTCCTTTTTCTCCACATCCTCGCCAACATGTGTTGTTGCTAGTTGTTTGAAGATGTGCCATTCTCACGGGGGTGAGGTGGCATCTCATTGTGGTTTTAATTTGCATCTCCCTTATTACAGTGATGTTGAACATTTTTTCATATACTTGTTGGCCATCTGCATTTCCTCCTTGGAGAAGTGTCTTTTTAGCTCTCCTGCTGAAATAGGGTCTTTTTAAAGACTAGACTCCACCATCCCAGGCCCCGTGAGGATGAGGGGAGTGTGGGTCGGGCTTTCCCCTCTGAGATGGACCATCGAGGGGATTAGAAGACCCAGTGGACACAGGGCACGTGCCGCCTGTCACATCCGTTTCAGTTCTGAGACCCCTGACCCCTCCCGGACTTGGCCCCCAGTTGACCTTGAACCC
>NW_004567103.1:2255556-2277728 GCF_000260355.1 Condylura cristata | reverse complement strand
GGGCCTGGCCACCAGCACCAGCACCGAGACTTGTGCTCGCAGGATTCTCTGCGGTCAGTTCCTATAAGGCCCTTTCTGGCATCAGCCCGAATCCTCATTTGTGGCCTTTCAGCTGCAGATGAAGCCACTGGCAGCCCCAGAAGCACTCTCTTGGCTCTGGACTTTGACAACACCGATTTCTTTTTGGTCCAGAAAACACTCCCTGATCATCTCCTCCCTGCCGCCCCCAGTCCCAATCACCGTGCCGTCCTTCTGGGGCTTCAGCCTTATCACAACAAATAACTTAGACAGTATTGGGGTACCCAGTAGGAGGGGGTGCATGTAGAAGATACATTGGTGCCAACAGAAGTGATATGGGGGTTCATGGAAATAAAAACACGAAGAGCTGGGGTGGGGGCTAGCCAGGGCATGCAACCGTTGTTGGTGCCCTCAGGCGAGGTTGGTTGAACCCCAGTTCTGGATGAGACCCTGCAGCAGGTAGACGCCGTGGTAGCTGAAAGGTGAACTAAGACACGGCCCTTGACATCAACGTGCTCCTGGTCCCGGGGGTGAAGGCGGTAGGTGGTGGGAGCTCAGACCATGCTTGCCCACACAGAGGCTGGGACAAGAGGCCTTCACTGTGGGGCTCAGAGACAGGCCAGGCAAGGGCTGAGATAAAACTCAGTATCCCCACACAAACCCCTCTCCCCCCCCCCCCGAGGGTACATTCAGGTTTACCTGTACACAGGTTCATCTGATAGGATTCAGTTTTGTTACTTTTTAAAGATGCATTTATTTATGCAGATGGAACTAGAGACTGGAGTACAGCCAGAGGTGCGGGGGGTGAGAGGATTTACCAGAGACAGACAGAATAGGTAGATCCACTGAAATACACTGCTGAGGTGCCCGTGAGTCAGGAGAGTTCCACCACTGGCCGGGGATTGAACTCGTGCTGCAGTGGGTGTGATAGCTTCATAGTGCTGCGCCTTAACCCGTTGCGCCACCAGGGAGGGCCCAGGATTTCAGTTCTTCTAATGAGAAGACTGAGCCTTTTATTCTCTAGTGGAAATACAGGACTTGCCATGCAACGGGGTGGGAGAAGCCTTGTTCGTGGTGGTTTAGCTACCCCTGAAGTATTAGCAGTTAACTCAGCAAGTCTATCTGGCTGACGTCAGACCTGGGCTTGATGGTGGGGAGGACAGGGACCACCCACGGGGTGGCAGGAATTCCTTGGAGCACGTCTGTGAGACTGTGGAAAGAGCACGTCTTGCCCGCAGCCCACCGTCTCTGTCCGCCACAGGGGCTGATGGGCGGGCTGCAGAGCCTGGCAGCTGCTCTTCTCAGGATGAGCCAAAGTATTTTTAGTGGCTGTGCTTTTTATCAGAAATGTCTGAGCTCAGGTTCGTTGATCATTTACGATCCACTCATTCTCCCCACAGGTGACCATCTACCTGGGCAAGAGAGACTACATAGACCACGTTGACCAAGTTGAGCCTGTGGGTGAGTTGTTTGGAGTGGAGTTTAATGCCGGTGCCCTTCCCAGCCATCAGACTTTGCTGGTTTTGTATTTTTAAAACACCACTTTATTAATCATCTACGCAAAGACATGCAAGTTAAAATCAGGGAGGCGCCATCAGCTGACTGAAAGCAATTCTAAATAGCATGAAGAAGACAAAGGACTCTTTTCTAGAATCCATAGACCACTCAAAACTCAACATTAAAAACAGTTGAACTGGAAAGTAGACAAAAGATGAGAAGAGCTATTTCATCAGAGAAGAGATCTGGGTAGCACATCAGTACAGAGAAAAATTTCATTAGGGAAATGCAAATAAAAACCATGGCGAACTGTTACATACCTGTCACAACAACTAAAATGAAAAAATAGTGACAATACCAAATGCTGCTGAGGACGAGATCAGTTGGGTCCCTTGTCCATGGCTGTTGGGGGCAGATGCTCTAGAGCATAGTTTGGTTTCTTAAAAATTCAACATATATATGATCCAACAGTTGATTCCTGGCATGTATTTAGGAAAGAGAAAGAAATGAAAACTTATATCTACCCAAGAAACTGCACAGCTTTCTTTATAATATCTCCAAGCTAGAAAATGTCCTCATCAGGCACATAAATTTGAGCACACCAACCACACAGTGGAATACTACTCAGCAATAAAGAAGGAACTATTGATACATGGAACAGTTTATGCTCTCCAGGGCATTCTGAGTGGGCAAAGCCAATCCAGAAGGTGACAGATGGCATGATTTCCACGTGTATGACAAAATATAGACATAGAGAATAGATCAGTGTTTGTCAGGGGTGACAGATGGGGGAGTAGTTGGGATTAAAGGGACCGGTTGAGGGAGGTCTTTGTGGTGAGGGGAGGGTTCTTCAGATTGCAGTGGCAGTTACAGGAATCACTAAGGGCAGTAGAATAACCTGGATCAACTAGATGCTTGTGGTAGCCAGCCAGTGTCCTGGGTTTGATAACACACTTAACTGTTAAAGACATAACCATTTCATGACTGGTTGAAGGACATGCGACCTCTCTGTATTACAATGCAACTTCCTATGAATCTATCATTTTTTTCAACCTAAAATCGCTTTTTTAAAGCAAGTTAAAAGGCGGCATCTTTTCAGGCACAGGGATTTTAGGCCTCAGCAAAACCCGTTCTGACAAGGCAGGGCTGTTGCGTCAACAGCCAGGTCCAGCTGTCATGGAGACACGGATTTCTCTGGAAGGATGCTCGTGGCAGTGTTAATTATAGCGGGAGAAATTAGAAATAACCCAGGTGCCCTACCAAGAGGGCTTAGTTAAATGGCCACCATTAAAATGATCAGTGCCTATTGTCTGTGCGTGTGTGCCTGCCTGTGAGTGACTGTTTGCAATATGTATTTCAGCAAGGCGAGCGGTTAACAGACCAGTGCGATGAGATAGCATTTTCCTGGTGAAACGTTCCTTGAGGTGTAGCTACATCTGGAAAAGGATCCTGCACCAGTGTGTGGCCAGGGGTGTGCCTGGGGCTGGAAACTTGGGGGTCCTCGCCCGCTGGTGTTGACATGGGCCTCATGGGCAGACACCAGGCCGTGCCCACCCTGCCACTGGGCTCCGTCATGGACACCCTGCTGCTCTCTCTTTCCATATAGATGGCGTCGTGTTGGTGGACCCCGAGCTGGTGAAGGGAAAGAAAGGTGAGGCGTAAAGCCCAGAATCCGCTGCGACGCTCCCCCGCCCTCCCCGAGCCTCAGCCCCGAGCTCTGGCAGTCCCAGCGGCGGGTCGCCTGTTCCCGGTGGCCGCTGTGCCGAGCCGGCCCAGGCGGATTAGCCTGGGCCGTGTCTCTGACGCGTCTCTGACGCAGCCCCGTCCAGAGGGGTCGCTGCGGAGGGGACTGTCCACCTGGACGGGCGCAGCAGAGGCGGCTGCCAGCTGCTCTGTGTCCTGTTCCCCTCGGCCCGCACCCTCCAACCTTGGGGTGAGGGGTGCAGTGGGCTCTGGCACCTTCCTCTTTGGGACAAGGGGAGACACACAACATCATCAACCTACGACAGCCAAGAACTCGGGGTCCCCTTCTGCCGGGCCTCCTGTTCAGGACCAAGGCCAACCCTCTGCTGTGTCTCCCAGCGGACAGGGGTGCGCTGCCCTCCCTGAAGCGGCTGGGGGGCTGGTGCCAGAACAGGCGTGGGCACAGGCCGTGGGCACAGGCTCTCGCCCCGTGGGGCACCAGCTGCGCCCGGTCAACGTGAATTTTCAGAAGTCCTGGCTCTGCATTTCTGAGCAGCGGTCCCCGCTGGGTGTGCCCTTCGGTCCCCTGGTCCCCAGGCTCCCCTTCCACACCCCGCTCAGATACCAGCCAGCCGTGCTCCCTGGCGCGGCTCCTCTCTGTCTTGCCTTCCTGAAGCTTCGCCCTAGGAACCCCGCGGCCGCTGAGCTGAGCTGGTCTGGAGGGGGGCTGGGGGGCGGGGGAGGTCAGATAGCAACCCAGTGTGGGTCCTGGCAGGGGCACCGGTCTCTGCGTGCCGCTTGGCGGAGGTAACCCCGGGGGAAGCGCCCTGCTCCCTGGGCTGTGTGTGGGCGACTGGGTAGTGCCACCCCAGCCCACCCGTGGATGCTTGTCCGAAGCCACGCCCTGGGCAGCGCCCCCTGCAGCCTCTGTGGGCCCCTGCCTGGGGTGAGACCCCTCTCTCCACCCGCTCTAGTGTACGTGTCTCTGACCTGCGCCTTCCGCTACGGCCAGGAGGACATCGACGTCATCGGCCTGACCTTCCGCAGGGACCTGTACTTCGCGCGGCTGCAGGTGTTCCCGCCCATGGGGGGCGGCAGCGCCCCCACGAAACTGCAGGAGAGCCTGCTCAAGAAGCTGGGGGGCAATACGTACCCCTTTCTGCTCACGGTGGGGGCCTCCTCCCGTCCTCCACCCGCGCTGCGTCAGGCCGCGGAGCGAGGCACAGGGCGCGGGGTCACGACTCATGTGTGGGCTCCAAATTGCACCCTCAGAGGAAATTCTAGATTGCACGGGCTGTGGTTGTCTTTTTTTTTAGCCCTCAAAAATAGCCTCCCGGCCTTTGAAGGGACGTTTCCACCGGCCCACCACCTAATTACACGCACATGTGTTAGCCTCCAGCTCTATAAAAAGAAAGAGGAAAGCGGACAGCGCTTCCCCAGGGACAGGAGCCCTGAGAGCAGGCCTGTTCCGCCGCCTCGCCGAGACAGCTGGCTCCATCTCGAGGCCCAAGTCCCCCCAGCTGCCCTCTGAGCCGCCCTCGCACGCTCCTCACTCACACACGGGGCCTTGAGGACAGAGACCCCCCCCAGGGCATGGCCACACCTGCTCCCTCAGCAGGGTGGGACCTGCCGGAGCAGACCCGCTGGGCACCTGAGTCCCAGGGACAGAGAGCAGCCTGGAGGCCACCTGGCTGTGGCGGAGGGGCTGGGGAGCGGAGGTTCAGTTTGGGGTGACGTTCTGGGGTGCAGCGCGGATGTCCTTACTGCCGCCTGGTGGCACCAGGAAAACGCTGAGCCGTCTGTTACGTCTGTTTGACCACACTTATTTTTTTTAAAGATTTATTTACTTATGCACACAAGAGCTGAGGTACAGGCCAGAGGTGCGGGGTGGGGAAAGGACTCCCCAGAGACAGAGCGGGGAGCAGAACAGGCAGATCCATCGAGAGACACTGCTGAGGGGCACAGTGGGCAGGTCAGAAGCGGTCTGCTGCCCTGCGGGTCGCCCCCTGGCCGGGGATCGAACTCATGCTGCAGCGGCTGTGACTTCAGCCCTTCATTGTGCCTTCCCAGTGCTGAGGCTTCACCCCTTGCGCCACCAGGGAGGCGCATGCACTTATCTTTTTAAAAAGACCCTTAAAATGGGCTCGTCCCAGTCACTTGGTGCCCTCAGATGTGGGCTGGGGGGGGCGCCCCGGAAGCCGTGAACCTGGCAGCGCTGGTTCATTCGCATGCACGTTGGGCCTGAAGCCACCCGAGCAAGTTTGGGGTGGCAAAGCGACAGGGCCACACGGCATCTGGGCATCGGTGGCGTTCTGTGACAGCGTGCACGGCACACACGCGCACACACGGGCAGGCGCGCAGCGAAATCGCGCGGGGTCAGCGGCTCTGAGCGTCCAGGGCTGCCTTCCCGCCGCCGGGCAGCTCGAGTGCGTGACCGGGCCGAACCCTTCCCACAGGAGGTCCTTTGTCTCCCCAGTTTCCTGATTACCTGCCCTGCTCCGTGATGCTGCAGCCAGCGCCGCAAGATTCGGGGAAGGTGAGCTGAAGAGGAAACGCCCCGGGCTCATCTGCTCTTCCGGGGAAGGGCGAGTCGGGACTTGGGGTCCCCAGCCCTGGCATTTGTGGGCCCACCCCCCTGCCCAGGGGCCCCTGCATCTGCCTCCACCCCTGGAGGCCAGTGGAGTCAGTGACACACTCAGGAACACCCGGGGAGGATGGTGGGGGGGGGACGGCTGGGGGCAGCACCTGGGGGTGCCCCGCGGGCCCCCTCGTCCCCGTCTGATGTCACTCAGTCATCCCCCGCGAGCTGCAAGGTCTTGCCTTAGTGGCGCCTCCCTGCAAAGCTGCGGCTGAGACACAAAGCAGGTGCCGGGTCGCCGCTCACGAGGTGCTGACCTGAGCCTGCCCTCCGCCCGCAGTGCTGTGGGGTGGACTTCGAGGTCAAAGCCTTCGCCACAGACAGCGCGGACCCGGAAGAGGACAAGATTCCCAGGAAGTAAGAGTGCCTTGCAGGAACAGAGGGGTCGGGGGCAGGGGAGAGGGAAGAGAAACCACCCGACTTCCTCTGCCAGGCGGGGGTCCGGGGTCAGTCTCCCGGCTCAGGCAGGAGGACCCAGCCACCTGCGCGTGGGGGTGATGCTGATCCTGGAGGGGACAGGCAGAGACGGGTGCCCCGCAGGGCGTTTCTTCTTTGTCTTGGGAGGTTTTATTGCGGCAGAAGGGAACATGACGTTGGGCGCTTTAACCATTTCCAAGCGCACGAGCGCTAGCATTAAGCCAGATACTGTCTTGTGTAGAGAGGTCCCCTTGCCCCCTGCAGGGGGTCCTTGGCCATCAGCAGACTCCCCTCCTCCGGGCCCCCGACACCCAGCCCCTGGTGTCCAGCTTCTCCTGGGACCTGGGCGAGGTGTCCGACTGTGGCCATAGCCCACCCCTCACCCAGACAAGTCCAGGGGCTCCTGATGACAAATAGCCACCACCCTGCGTCACGTCTGGGGAGCGCTTTGAGGTGCCCACGTGAGGCACATTCGCACGGCCACCTCCCCCCAAACCAGGGCAAGCCCGCAGCCCCCAACGGAGGGTCAGAGTGACCCTGGCAGAGTTACTGCCCCCAGCAGAGAATGGACGGGAACCAGGCCCGCAGGCCCCCCCTCAGGCCTGTGCGGGGCCCCTCTCTGCGGCCCCGAGCGGGTCTGTGCGTGTTGGGGGGTCCTGACAGGGCCCGGCCGCCCCCAGGAGCTCCGTGCGCCTGCTCATCCGCAAGGTCCAGCACGCGCCCCTGAAGGTGGGCCCCCAGCCGCGCGCGGAGGCCGCCTGGCAGTTCTTCATGACGGACAAGCCCCTGCAGCTCGCGGTCTCCCTCAGCAAGGAGGTGAGGCCTGCTGCCCCCCGCTCCGCGGGCCTGCGTCTGGGGGTGTGGCCTCGGCGGGTCTGCGAGCAGCTGGCTCTGCCGTGAGATGTATGGGAGCCAAAGTCACGTTCCACTCGCGGGGAGGGGGCGCCCACCCCCAGCCGTGTTTGCCCTGCTGGACCCCGGTCCAGACTCACGCACACCTGTGGTGGGAGCCCCGACTCCGTGCGCCCCTGTGCGTGGGGGCTTAGCGTCTGTGGGGACCGCCACTGCCACCGGCTCCCGCAGCTTCCTCCTCTTCACCCCTCCTGCCCCAGCCACCCCTGATGCCGCTGGGGTACCTGGGCCTCCCCTGGCCCACCCGTGCCCTGTCTGTGGGGGCCACCTCGTCCCCCGCATCCCACAGACACGCAGAAGGAGCTCCAGGCACTTCTCTGAAGGAGCCGGCTCCGTCTCATTTCCTGAGAGCCGGGACTTGCGGCCTTTGTTCTGGAAGGTGGAGGCAACCCCATGCCCCTGCCTGGGGCCTCTCTACTCCCACCTGTCAGATCTACTTCCATGGCGAACCTATTCCCGTGACCATAACTGTGACCAACAACACAGAGAAGACCGTGAAGAAGATTAAAGCAGCAGGTAGGACCCTCTTCTCACTGTGGGGTGGCGCCTTGGGGAGCGCCTCACCTGGTGGGGCCCCGGGCCCTGGTTCTGGTGGGAGAGGGCAGCAGCCTGGGACGTGGCCTCCTGCACATGTGCTGGGGGCCCGTGGGCCTCACAGTGTGCGTCCTAGCCTGCCCTCCAGGGCTTTGTGAAGGCCTGAGGCCTGGTCACACGAGGGAGTGGACTCCTGTGACTGTCACCCCAGACCCCCGTGTGAGGGTCAAACCTGGCTCACAGCACCAAAGGGCAGGCCTGCTCTCAGATCACATCCCCTGGGGCTGCATAAAGCAGACGGGGGGGGGGGGCCTGTGAGCTCCCCTCTGGCGCAGACACCCAAGAACGAAGGCGGAGGGGACAGGCGTGTGCTGGGCGGCGGGACGGAGGATGCCGGACTGGGCAGGGCGCGTCCTGGCCAGGCCAGGGGCTTCGCGGGGCCGCCCACCGGCTTCTCCTTGTGCTGTGTCCCGCCCGCGTAGAGAAGACTCGGGGATCTGGCCGCAGATGCACGGGAGTCACTGTTCAGACTGACGGGAGCTCTGACGTGTGGCACCGAGGTCCTGGTGGGACCCGCACCAGGGGTCTGGCGCAGCCGCAGAGGAGCAGGGCTGGGACGGCGCCGATGTGTGCCTCCATCTGAAATCAGTGCTCGAGCTGTGTGAGGCCTGACAGCGGAGCCACTGGGTTCCGGGCGCTGCCACAGACCTGAGCGCGTGGCCGCGGCAGCTTTCTGTGGGCAGCCCGAGGGGCACTTTCGTCCTCACATTTGCTTTTAGCAGACATTCGAAGTTCCCCTCCTAATCACCACCACAGCCACGTGGGTAGCATGCAGTGGTCACCACCCCTTCACTGATGGGGCGCTGGGTGTCCGCAGCTCCACTTGCACTCCACGGCCGACGCTTAAGCGGGGCCTGGAGCTCTGGCCTCTTGCATCCTCCCCCCCGCTCCCACCGGTCAACTTCATGCTGCCCGCAGATAATTTCAAGCTTGGAAATGGGAGCTGTTGGCTGTTGGCTGAGGAGTTGGGGGCTCGTGGTGAGGGTGCCCTGGGGCTTCCCTGGACGCCCCCTAACAGGAGCTGACGCCGAGCAGGGGTCACTGGACAAACGCTGGACGCTCTGAGCACAGAAGCCCAGCTGAGTGGCCCCCGCAGCTGGTCATCCTGAGGCCTGATGGCCAGTCCCTGAGGCGCAACAGGTGCTCAGAGCCCTCACCCCTCTCTTCGCAGTGGAACAAGTGGCCAACGTGGTTCTCTACTCCAGTGACTATTACGTGAAGCCGGTGGCTGTGGAGGAAACGCAGTGAGTAGCCGTGGGCTTCGGCTTCCTGGGCGGCCCAGGCCTCGGCCAACTTCCCCTTCGTTCTCGCTGAAGAAGGACGCAGCAGCCCAGGCCCTGCATCTCCTTCCCCTTTCCCACCTCAGGGGCGCCACTGGCCCCCCACTCTGTGGCCCTCCCGTCCTGGGACCCGTCAGGCTAAGGAGCAGGGAGAGGACAGGCAGCCAGGCTGGGCACGGTGGCACTTGCTGTTTGGGTTGCAATAGGCGGGCACCCTGTTAGTGCCGCCCCCAGCCCCGGCGCGGGGTCCTCATCTGCGCTGCCTCAGTCTGGGGAGTTCATGCCAATGACTAGGGGGCGCGTGGGTCCTAGCGGGGGCCACAGGCGCGTTTCCCCTGGAGGTCTCAGCCACACGGGCCCCTGTGACGGCTTCTTGGGGGAGTGGAAACCCCCGGCTCACTTTGCCTGGGAAGGTGGATTTCATCACCCACGGGCTCGGGGGGCTGTGACGCCCCGCCCCAGAGGACCTTCCTCTTGG
Source organism: Condylura cristata (assembly GCF_000260355.1). Taxonomy (NCBI): domain Eukaryota; kingdom Metazoa; phylum Chordata; class Mammalia; order Eulipotyphla; family Talpidae; genus Condylura; species Condylura cristata. The sequence continues at coordinate 2,268,211 of NW_004567103.1, read as the reverse complement.
TGTCCGCGACCCGTGGGGCTGTAAGCTCTGTGCATGTAGAGCACACTGCCCCTCAAGGGCAGAAAGCACCCTGAGGACCACACACATCACGTATTGAGAAGGTGACTGGGGAAATCTCAGAGCGGATCCAGACTCAAGCGTAAGGAGCCATCTCGAGGGGAGGCCGGCAGGAAGGGGCCAGAACACACCAGATGCGCCCTGGCTTTCAGGCCGCCTCTTGCACGCCCTTGTGGGGGCCCCTAGGTCCCATGCTCCCCACGACGGGGGACGGGGCCCTGGCTGGGTTTTCTCCTGATTCACTTCGTTCTCTGGTCCTCCTGCTTGTCTTGCAGCAAATGACTGTCAGGAAACTGGGAACATTCTGGGGTCTCCCCAAGGGGGGGCTGGATCATGCTAGCAGGGCTCAGAGCAGAGGCCACTCTCAAGGCTGCCGAGCATCCTCCGTTGCCCCGAACCCCGCAGATCCCAGGGAGCAGGTCAGACGTGCCTCCCAAATTGCTCCCCACTGTCCAACCCAGACCCTGGAGGTGCGGGGTGCGGCTGTGCTGGCCCCAGGGCCTTGGTCTGTGCCTTGGGCAGCTTCAGCCACAGACACGGCCGTGGCCTGAACCCAGCCCCGAGGCCCCTTCCTACTAGAGTCGCCTTTACAGTGTGAGGTCTGCCCTGCGCCTGCTGCCCCGGCCGTGGCCTGGAGGGAGGCCTCGAGGAGCCTTCTCAGGATCCTCATAGACGCCAGAGGAGCAGCCACTGCACATGGGGAAGCGGGAGCGGGGGCCCTTCCCAGGGCGCAGGCCCACGGGGCCGAGTTCCCAGCTGTGGCTAAGGGAGGGCCTGGGCTGGCCGGCGGGCCAGCCCTCGCCTGCTACCCTGGGGACGGAAGGGGCATCGTGCGGCTGCTGCTCGCTGGCCTGCGCGCGGGACAGCGTGTGCTCGGGGACCGCCACCCTGCCGCCTGCACAGTGGGGCTCCCGGGAACACCTGCTGCGTCGCCGGGGAGGGGCGAGACTCGAGGTCGGGTGGGTGGCTCCTGGCCAGCCCGGCTGGGAGACCCCAGAATGGTTCCCAGTTTCCTGATGTCATGTGGCGACAGCCCCGGACACTTTCTGTGTCCCCAGCTGCACCTGGACCCACACAGCCAGCCTTCGGCTCAGGCTCCCGGCCCGCCAGCTGCTGGGGGCCACCCAGCACGTGACGGTGGGGGCGGTGTGGACAGAGTGTGTGTTGCCGCGAGCCCAGGCCAGGGCAGGCTGGTCAGTCCGAGGCACGAGCAGAGGGTGGCCCAGCCCTTCTCAGCTCTCCCCTAGGCCTGCATGCACCCCCTGATAGCCACAGCTTTGGGCGGCAGGAGACACCCAGACTGGTGCCAGAGGGCCCTGCAGTCCACGGAGTGCCCACAGTCTCAGGAGCAGACTGTGGGATCCCTGACCCTAGGGCCAGTGGGTCTCAGGTAACCCCACAGAATGTTCTGGAAGTCCAGGCCAGGCCGTGGGGCAGCGTCCTCCTGTTGCTGCAGATGCACAGGCCCTGGACTCCCTGGTAGGTGGCCGGGAAGCTGGAGCCTGGGAGGGGCTCGAAGGCAACATACAGGCAGGAGGCCAGCCACGTCTCTCTGCTGCTCCCTGCAGAGAAAAAGTGCCACCACACAGCACGTTGTCCACCACACTGACCCTGCTGCCCTTGCTGGCCAACAACCTGGAGAGGCGGGGCATCGCCTTGGATGGGAAAATCAAGCACGAGGACACCAACCTTGCCTCCAGCACCATGTGAGTCCCAGCGCCAAGCTCCACGTTTCCCCCGCCCCCACCGCTCACAAGCCACATATCAGCTGGCACTTGGGGTGCAGAGCCAGGCTGAGCGCCCAAACGGGGACCCCACTCCTGGCCCCGGTGGGTTGGAGGGCGCCTCTGCCCTGAGCAGGGTGAGGCTCAGCCCGGGGACATTGGCCGTGCTTCTCCAGATGGCGGGGAGGGGGGCGGGCTGTTGCTCCTGCTGCCGCCCGCTCCCCCTGCACCCCCTCCTGTTCCTTTCTGTTTGAACAGCCTGAAGGAGGGCGTCGACCGCACCGTCCTGGGGATCCTGGTGTCTTACCAGATCAAGGTGAAGCTCACGGTGTCGGGGTGAGTGTCCTGGCCCACAGCTGGCTGCTGCGTGGCCTCCGTGGGCTCCGTGGTCCTTCCCTGGGTCACTCTGGGGCGGTTTCCAGATGGAAAGCCAGGAAGGCCCCCACATTCCACCGGCTTTGGAAGAGACTATTTATTGATAGGACATCGTGGAAATGGTAGAAAAGAAGACCCCAAATATGTGCACCCTTTCCTCCAGTTGACAGAAATGTGTGTGTGTGTGTGTGTGTGTGTGTGTGTCTGCCTGTGCTGGCAGAGAAGCAACAAGCAAAACTCAGTAGCATCATATTGTAGGTGGGCAGAGGCTGGCTGCCAGAGACCAGCTCCGGCGGCTCTCGAGTGGACTCAGGCTAGTGTCACTCGGTGGCTGGTCAGGAAGCTTCTTCCCAACACGGAACCATGACACGCAGAGACTCCAGACAAGAGCGTGGGCAGCTCTGAGTTCCAAGAAAACGATTTTCTATTTTGTCTCCCCTTTTCTTTCTTTTGTTTTTTTTAAAAAGATTTATTTATTTTTAAGGTTTATTTATGCATGTAGAACTGGGGTGCAGGCCATAAGTATGGGGGTTGAGAGGATTCCCCAGAGACAGAGTGGGGGGCAGAACAGGTGGATCCACTGAAATATGCTGCTGAGCAGCGGGGAGACAGACGAGGGCTGCTGGGGGTCTCCCCCTGGCGGGGATTGAACTCGCGCTGAAGCGGCTGTGGCCAGCTTTGCGTGCTGCGTCCTAAGCCGCTGGGGAGGGCAGTGTCTCCCCTTTCACCGTCCAGCTGGAAGGAACAATTTGCCCAAAGCCCTGCTGACCCCCTGGGGTTCCAGGCATCAGAGCCACGCCCTCAGGTCTGTCCCTAACTGAGCAGGCACAGGCTCCCCAGATTTTTCTTGGGGAGTCACAAAGTAGAACATGTTTTAGGGATTTTGCGAGCCCTGTCTTTGCCTTGGCTGTTTCCACAGTGTGTGGGTGTGTGGCGGCTTCTTTTCTTCCCTCCCTACCCCTCTCCCCCAGGGGGTCTAAAAGAGGGTGATGTTACTTCAGCCCAGGGGTGCGAGAGCACCACCTCCTCTGACACCCCGAAACTCTCCAGCAGTGGGCCCCCCACCCAGGCTCCCGGGGAAGGGGTGGAGTCCAGGCAGAGCAGGGTGAGGTCCCGTGGGCTGGGGGCACAGCCAGCTGCCCCGACGTGACGGGGTGCGCTCGGGCTGCCAGCTGGAGGGTGACACGCGTCTCTGCTTTTGCTCCCTAGTTTCCTGGGCGAGCTCACCTCCAGGTAAGCAGCCTTGTCAGGTGCCAAAGGGAGCCAGACAGTGACCGAGAAGCTGACTGCCGGCAGCGGTGGCCCTGGCGTGAGGAAGCCCAGCCACTGCCTGTGGCTGTGTGCGCAGACTGGCTGGCGGGGGAGGCTGGCGCTCCTGAGGCTGCAGCTGGGCCTTTGCCTGGGCAAGGACACACACGCATGCGCGCACACCACACACGTCACTTCTCTCCCCACAGTTTCTTGTCACTGCAACTAATAGCCAAGAGGGAGGGGCGCCTGAGAGCCCCCCAGAGCCCAAGAGCCTAAGAGCCCCGCTAGGCTCGGCCACACCTAGGGATGTGTCTGGGCCACATTCTGGGGGACGCATTGAAAATGCCTGCTTAGCCGCTTGCTGGTTTTGTTGGTCTGGTTTGGGCTTGATCCCGCTGAATCTGCTCTGGCCTGGGGATGCTCCCCCATCTCCGCACCCTGGCCGGTAGCTTGGGCGCCTAACTGCCTGAGTTCTCACCCACCCACCCGGGTTTGCTTTCTGCTTTTTTCTAGTGAAGTGGCCACGGAGGTGCCGTTCCGCCTCATGCACCCCCAGCCCGACGACCCAGGTCAGTGACGCTCAGTGTTTGCGGTGGAGGGTGGTTGTGCCCCGTCTAGGATCCCAGGCGCCTGCAGGCTGGGTGGCAGCTTGGCCGCCAGCTCGGGGTGCCCCCGGCTTGCCCTCTGCCAGTGAGGAGGCGCCCTGCTGTCTGGTTCCATTTCGTCAGCCATAACTCAAAGGCAGGAGCTTGCCATGAACAGACCTGGGTTGAGATTTGCAGATCATTTAGGTGAGAAATAAAATGGAGAGCCCAGGGCTTCTCATTCATTGGGGAGCATCGGCAGGTAGGCAGGAGATGGGGAGCCGGTTTTGGGGCTCCTGCCAGTGTGTTTTGGGATTCACACTCCACGAGTGAGTGAAGCCATGTAGAAGTTTCCTTTAATTTCTGACTTATTTTGCTTTGCACCCCAAGTTCCGTCTCTTGTAATAGCTGAGCAGTGTTCCACTGTGCACGCCGACCACGTCTGTCTGCAGCCGCGTAGCTGAGGCCTGGTTCCGTGTCTGGCTGCTGCGACACAGGGCTCACAGTTTTCAAATTAGTGTTTTCACTTTCTTTGGGTGAATAGCTAGGAGTGGGACCACTGGGCCATTTTTAGTTATTTTTTTTTTTAAAGATTTATTTATTTATTTGTGCATACAGAACTGGGGTACAGGCCAGAGGCTCAGGGGCGGTGAGAGGCTTCACCAGAGACAGAGTGGGGAGCAGAACAGGCAGATCTACGAAGTACACTGCTGAGGGGAGCAGCGGGCGGGTCAGGAGAGGTCTGGCTCGCCATGTGGTCTCCTCCGGGGCAGGCGGCAGGCGGGAATCGAACTCATGCGGAAGTGGCTTCAGATTCTCAGTACTGTGCTTTAACCCGCTGCGCCACCAGGGAGGGCCATTTTTAGTTATTTTTAATTTTTTTTTAGATTTATTTCATTTATTTATAAACACAAAAGTTGAGGTGTAGGCCAGAGGAATGGGGGTGAGAGGATTCACCAGAGACAGAGAGGGAGCAGGTGGGTCTACTGCTGAGGGGAGCCGCGGGGAGACAGGAGAGGGCTGCTGTGCCCTGGGGTCCCCCCCCCCCACCCCGGCGGGGACTGACCTGTGGTGGTAGTGCTAAGCCTGAGCCCCTGGGCCGCCAGGAGGCCCCAGCTTTAGTTTTTAAGGGGTCTTCATACCATTTCCACAGAGGCCGCACACACATCACCCACCACACAGAAGGGGAGCCCCTTTCTCCTCTCCCCAGGGCCCGCTGGGGCTCCTCTGGTACCCGCAGTCCTCACAGGTTGCTGTGGTTTTGATTTCATAGAAACCAAGGAAAAATTCTCCGCCATGTGTTAAGGGGGCTGGTTGATGGGAAAGAAGACCGGGCGAGTCTGGAGGAGAAGCCTCCCCAGAATAATAAGGACTGTTTGGGGGAAAAGGGGCTGGAGCCAGTAGGGTTTTCTCAGACTTTATAAATAGCTTCTCTGTATTGATAACAAAACGACATTTAAACATCGAGTCAGCCACCACATTCATTTTGAGTTTTGTCTCCAAACTATTGTGTTTTGAAGTATCTTTTCCAAATATTTTGGATTCTTATCCTCCATGTGCTTTGCCAAAACCTCCCCCCAAGGGAAAATAGTCTAGCCATATTTTTTATATTAATTTATACTTGCATTAGGAAAATAACTACTTTTTAACTATGTGACTGGAGCTGCGCTGGACATTTTTCAAGGACACTTGAGAACTCCGGCCTGAGGACGGATGTCCTGTCACTGTGTCGGGCTGCTTCCTGCTGTCGGCCTGTGGCTCCCCGGGGGACGGTGCTGCTGCCCCGTGGCTGGGCGAGCAGGGAGCACCCCGTGGCTGCTGCCCCATCACCGGCTCTCCCCGAACCCGCCACAGGGCCACACCGTTTAGGTGGTCTTTGGCACGGTGAGCTTTCGAGGAGAAAGGACAAATCATCCCAGGCCCTGAAATGCCAAATTCCAGAGGCTTCCGAGTTACCAAGTTGCGTTCACCCGTACAGGACACACTTACACGCGTGCCCACAACACGGGGGGCGCACCCCCACCCACGCCGCGTTCCGGGCACCCCGGTCTAGCTGGTGGAGTGCCAGCAGACCGAGTTCAAGCTGTCGCTCAGCAGCCCCAGGGCAGGGCCTGTCCGGGTGTCCAGGCCCCTGCCAGGGTGCTGTGTGCTTCTCGCCTCCTTGAGGCACCTGGTCCCTGTGGATGTGACTTTTGTGCTTAGCACTTGGGGGGCCAGGAGGTTCTTGCCCAGCGGATGTTTCAGTGAGTCAGTCTCTCCCTGTGGGTAGGGCTCCCTAACAGCCTCCCGCCACTGCTGGCTTCCAGGGCCCCGGAGACGAAGCAGTGGCTCGCTGTCACCGTCACCGTCACCACGTTGCTCTCTGCACTCGCTTCTTCCTGCCCACCCCCGAGGGGTTAGGCCAGTGCTTGCTCGGGGGGCAGAAAGCCACAGAAACTAACAAACTGACAGCCACGCGCCTGGGGGAGCAAATATCGACCAAAACACAACCCAGCGAAGAGAGCAGTGCGTTACCAGAGCACTCAAACTGGGGGGCCGGTAGTTCTCATGTTGACGCACACCCCCACCACTGGGTGCTCTCTCAGGGCGCGCCCGAGAGAGACCGTGGGAGGGCACCCAGGAACAGCTGGGGATTCTGCTCTCGAGGGACCCAAAGAACACGTGAGGAGAAACACCTTGAAAAGAGAAGGCAGCGTCGGGGCACGAGGCCAGCGGGCCCCAGAGGTGGGGGCGGCCTCCTGGCCCTGAGCAGGCGAGGATCACCCTTTGCTCCGGGGTGCGGGGCCAGACGTGCAGGGACACCCTCCGTGTCCCTGGGCTGGGCTCTGGCACCCCGCCGCTCTCGGTCACCCGGGACAGCTGTTGCCCAGGACCTCTGCTAACAGGTGTCTCTCTCCCCTTTGTTCCCGCTGCAGCCACGGTGAAGGAAAGGTGAGCCGCCAGGTGCCGCGGAGGCCGTTGGGGTCATTCCACACACGCCCTGTGCTCTCAGCGTCGCAAAGCGCGGGCCTCTGCTGTCCCTCTGCTCCCTAGTACCAGCATGCGCACGCGGGCACACGCGGGCAGACCACCCACGGCACATACAAGGCTGCACGACATAGGCGCACACATATCGGTGCGCACACATGAAGACAGACACGCCAGAAAAGGCGCACACACGTCAGCATATGTACACACACACGGGAACCCCCCGCCCACGAGGCTGCACACACACACATGTGTGCAAGGCACCCCACTCAGGAGCACACGGTGAGCGTGGGCACACCGGGGATGCAGCACATGCCTACACGTGTACACAAGCGTGCGCACACGGACACACGGGCAGACCACCCATGCACACGCACACATCACACACGAGGCTGCACAACACACATGTGCAAGGAACCCCACACGTGCACGCACAGGCGTGCACATGTGAACATACACACACCAGAAGGTGCACGCACCACACACACACACACACACACACGGCCTGGAGGCACATGCAGACGTCTGCACACCGCCCACGTGGCTCCTGCCTCACGCCGGTGCCCACCCTGCGGGTCCCTTCGCGTGCTCTCGCTTCTGTCCGCTTGTGAGGGAAATGGCACGGGCTGTGTGCCCGCCCCGCGGCCGGTTCCTCTGTGGCAGCAGGAAGATTGAGCTCTCTCCCTGGAGATTCATTTCAGGCTTCAAAGTGTGTGCTGCGATCAAAATGCTCTTTGTTTGATTTTAGGTTTAAGGAGGAAAATTTGGTTTTTGAGGAGTTTGGTCGTCAGAATCTGAGAGACGCCCCCGAGGACGAGGAAGGGAAGAAAGAGGCGGCCACCCACGAGGGATGAGGCGCCGGGGCCCGGGTGGGGAGGGCCCCGGCCTGGTGGCGAGCCCCGCGGGCAGCCCTGTGGTTTTCTGTGCGCACTAGTGCATCTTCCTCACGGGAATAAAGCTTGACCCTTCCTCCCTGGCTGTGGCTCGGTGACTGCTTGGGAGGCTCAGTCTTGTCACCGGCAAAGGAGCTACAGCCTTCAGGGCCCCGAGCCTTGGGGAGGGGGCAGCAGCGTCTAGAAAGGCCCTGCACAGACACATCGGGGAGAGAAGGTCTCCCCGAATCCGTGCGCTCACCGTGTGGTGCTGTGTGTCCTGGGCCTCCCCAGGGGCCCGCGTAAACTGGTCTCCTGGGAGCTTATGGCGCAATGGGGGCTGTCTCTGGCACCCTGACCGACCCTAGCTCCTGGCGCCCAAAGAACCTCCTGAGTTAGAACAGAGAGCGCACCAGTGACTCGACGGTTGGGTGCAGGACCCCATTTGAGCTCTGGGTTAAGTTTCTACAGAGCAAATGCAATGCATCAGGTATGGCTATGTCACGGGCGAAAGGAGTGTACCAGAAGAGCCCCATGACTCAGAAACCGACTTGAAGAAGAGTCTGAGCAGCTACTCGGGAGCGGACATCAGACAGGGTCCAGCCTCGGGGGCAGCTGTGCAGCTGGGGTGGCCACGGGGCCCAGATTCCTGTAGGCTCTGGCGTGGGCCTGGGCAGGAGGGCAGCCGTCCCGGCTCCAGTTAGGAGCATCCGTGCCCCGGGCCAGCCTGAGGACCGGGGTGTCCCCAAATGGGGGTTCCTCGTGAGTTGGACAGGCTTCTTGGTGAGTGTCTTCGTCTAGATGGGGCCCAGCATCAGACAGGGCTGTGACGGTGATGCCAGGGCCATGTGCTCCGAGGCGGCCCCTCCCTGGCCCATGCTGCCCACCAGCCTGGGGGCTGCGACTGATGGCAGAGCCTGCAGGTTCCCTGGTGCTGGGGGGCCCAGGGGGTATGAGGCTCTGGCCCATGCCTCTGGGGGGCAGGAATAAACGAGACGAGGTGCTGCTTGCTTTAACCACTGACTGGAGGGAGGATGCTGACGGGACAGGCTCTGAGTGGGCAGGGTCTCCTGGACCAAGAATGCCGCCAGAGGCAGGACAGCAGTTTGGGCTCCACGCACGCGGCCTCCCAGCATCTGGGGGTGCGGGGGTAGGACTCCAGGCTGGCATGTGTCCTGGGATTGAATTCATTCAGCCTAGCAGCTAAGGGGGAGCCTTAGCGCATCCAATAAAGCGCAGCGCACCCTCTGTCGAGTGTGAGGCATCTGATGCCGGCGGGGAAGGTGACGGTACAGGCGGGGACGTGGCCTTTCGCCGGGGGAGCCGCTCAGTTTCTCGCTCATTTTCCTCCCAGGCCAGGGGACAGCGCATTATCTGTCAGCCCACACCCCCCTCCAGGTACCCAGGAAAAGGTGATGGGGGGCGTGCTCCTCCGGATCTGAGCTCCTCCTGGCACCTCCCCCCACACCGGCCCCCTGGTTCGCTTCTGCTGGAGCCTGGGCGGGCCGAGACCTGGGAGATGGCCGGCAGGGCTGGCGAGAGGAGCCGAGCGTCGGGTCTTGCATCGCTTGAGCCCAGGACATCCTAAGTCAGGGTGGACATTAATAGGCTTGGCCTCAGGGGCTGAGTGCATGGGAGAGCCAGAGAGAAGGCCCGGAAGGCCAGTTCCTGTTGTCCAGGGGGCAGAGCAGTCCTTGCCTCCGGGTTGGTTGGTGTAACCCAGCGCACAGACATGAGGCGCTGGCCGGCCTGTGCCTGCAGCACCTCCCTCAGCAGGCGGTCAGGGTGGGGGAGGAGGCCAGGGGAGGAAGTGAGCAGCCTCTGGCAGGACGTGGCTCCTTGGGCTCGGCTGGGCCTGAGCCACCGACAGACATGCGTCCCGGGGGTGCCAGGGAGGTGCCATGGGCGTCTGAAGCAGGTGAGGGTGCTACATGGAGAAAGTGGTTGGTGAATGTCTGGAGATGCAGGGGTCCCACCGTTTCCTGAGCACCTTCTCTGCCACTTACTCTGCCCCCTCACTCCAACCTCTGTTGTCCATTTACTGAGATGTGCAAACTCCAGATCAGAGCGATTGTGTACCCAGGTCACATAGTTGGGGAGAGGCTGAGTGGACACTCAACCTGAACCCCGAAATCATACTCTGTAAGTCACTGTTACTTCAATGAAAATAAAGAAGAGGGCCCTCCCTGGTGGCGCAACCAAGGGCCCTCCCTGGGTTAGGATGCAGCACTGCAAGCTAGTCACAGCTGCTTTAGTGTGAGTTCGATCCCCAGCCCCGGAGCTGACCCACAGGGCAGCTCTCCTGTCTCCCCACTGCTCCCCTCAGCAGTGTACTTCGTCAGTCGGCCTGTTCTGCTCCCCACTCTGTGTCTGGTGACTCCTCCCACTGCCCCTGCACCTGTGGCCTGTCCCCCAGCTCTGTATGCACAAATAAATCTTAAAAAAAAAAATAAAGAAGATATTAGATACTGACTTTAGTACAACCCACCCCTACTGAGGCTGTCAGACACACACATTTCGTTTGCAGCTGCTGGACCCCACCTTCGCTTCTTTCTAGAATGCCTGCTGTCTTCCTGCTCCTTTAACATTTGTCGTTGCCCCCTCCCAGTCCGGCTGCAGAGCCCTGATGGTGTTCTGACGGGGGGTGGGGCTGAGGGCAGTTTGGAACACTTGGAAAGGCCAGGGGTGGCCTGGGGTCAGGGACCCTGTGTCACCCACAGTGGAGACGTGCCCTGCTACAGGTGTCTGTCAGCAGCCGGACTCAGACACGACCAGACCACTCTCCTGCTGTCCAGCCTCTCCAGCCCACTGCCCAAGGGGTTCTGTCTCCGGGAGGAGCCCTGTGCCGAGTGGAAGGATTAGGTGGGATGTGAAGTGTGTTATTACAGCTGCCGCGAGATGCCCGTAAGGTGGGGTAGTCTTGGGGAGCAGCATGTTGTTAGGGATGACTCAGGGGTGACTCACCCCATGAAGAGGCGCCCGAGGGGATGTGCTCTGACAGTCCAGTTCCTGGGGGAGGAGATCTCCAGGGACAGGCAGACGGAACAGAGGCCGTGCCTGGTGAGAAACAGGGGCCCCAGCGTGTCTGATTTCAGAAGACAAAAGAATTCTGGCCTGATACTGTTTCCAAAAATCTACTTTTTAAAAAACAGTTTTAGAATTACAGAAAAGTTTCAGAGCAGCAGAAAAGTGACAGTGCAGAGCCCTTTCCCCAGACCCTCCCATTCCCGTCTCCCCGTTATCTCACCCTAAAAGGGGCGTGGGTCACACTGCATGAGTCAATATTGACAGGGCCACTTGCTTTTGAGCAGAGCAAGCCGGAGGTGCTAGCCTCAAGGTGCCACTGCCCACGCCTGCTGCCTGACCTGTTGGAAGCTCCGAGCAGCCAGGACAGGGGTTCGTGTGGTTCAGGTTCAAATCTGCATTCCTCCGGTAAGTGAGGCATCTGGATGGCGGCTTGCAGTGGCCCTTCCAGAATGAGGCCCTGGAGCTCCTTGGTGAGCGCGAGTGAGGACCAGTATGGATGGTCACGGGTTTGGTGGTGCTGGGGGTCAGGTCGCGTGCGCTGCAGGACTTCTGTGTCGAGGGAAGTGGTCTCTAGTTGACCTGTCCAGTGTGGCTGCTGCTCAGCTGTGTGAAATGTGGCTGGTGTGGCCAAGGCATCCCAAAATTTGATTTTTATTAATTGAAATTGAAGTAGCCACATGTGGCCAGTGAGTGGCTGGGACAGGTGTGGTGGCTGCACCAGGGACCCTCAGGCTGTCCCAGTGTCCCTGAAGCAGACCCTCAGTCCTCTGTCTTGGCTGTGGCTATCCTCCTGGCCATTTTCCCAGGCTAGATGTTTCTCTGTGGCTCCGGGGGCGAGAGTGGGGGCTTGCATGGGGTCACCCCTCCCAGGTGGCACCAGGCCTTCTTCAGCTCAGTGCCCTATGAACTCAATTGATCTCATGGTCAGCTGTGGGCCTCTCGCCCCAGTGAAGGCCTCTGGTCACCTGTCCACGACGCCACCCCCCTGCTGCTCCAGCTGGACAGGCCAGGCCCACCACAGGTCTATCTTCCTCCTGCAGATGGCCCTCGGGGGGTCCACTCTACTATCTTCACAGCTCCTCCAGTAATCCGGAGCCGCCCGCTGCCCTGATTCGGCACAGCAAGGATGCCAGGTCCCCGCTTTGTCACCCAGCCCAGGTTAAACCCCTGGAGGGCTTCCCTAGCTCCCAGGAGTGTGGGGCAAAGCACCACTCCTTATCAGCTCCTCAACACCAAGCCTGGCCTGCTGGCGCAGGCTCAGCCCTCTCTGTTACTTCCCCCTTTGGCCTGCCTTTGCTCTTCTCTGCGGGCGGGCATGTATTCTCTTGCCTCCAGGCTTTTGTACAACTTCCCAGAAGGCAGTGTAGAGAGCACCCCTGCTTAGGGAGCACCCTGGTCACCTTTCCTTTCCTTCCTTGAACATCTTTTCCTCCAGGATGCCTTCCCAGATGGAGCCGTGTGTCCCAGTTCTGGCACCCAGGACGCCCAGCCAGGTATTTTCTTCACTTCCCCTTCCTTCGTGCACACATCCGTCCACTCCCCGGCTGTTTATCTTGCAACGAGTAAAGTCCAAGCAGTGCTTTGGACGCGGGCTGGCCAAGAAAGAAGTGGCCCCAGCCCGCGGAGCTCAGTTCATTCTTGAAGGGGGAGACGAAAGCTTTTTTGGTGAACTTTTGAAAGAAGTGCACAAACATACACAACAACACAGGGAGTTTTCTGGGAAGGAAACCAAGATGCTGGGACTCTCCAGGGGTGGGCTCCGGCCGGACACCCCGATGGGGGCGGGAGGGTCCGCTCC
>NW_004567103.1:2249534-2254806 GCF_000260355.1 Condylura cristata | reverse complement strand
GGGCCCCGCACATTCTGAGCACCGCCCGGCCATTCCCGCCGCGTGCCCCGCACACTCACCTGTGGCCCTGAGAGGCGCATTTGCACCCGGGGGCCGGGGGCCTGCGCTTTACTCGCCCGTTTTCGTGCCCGAAAGGGAAGGGAAGCGCGTTCCTGGACCGGCCCCCGTCAGCTCGGGAAAGGGAGGTGCGGGGTGCTCTGCCTGCCTGCGCACCCGCTGGGCCCCTAACTCGCTGGAGAACTCCGACGCCAGGTAGTAGCAGCAGAAAGACGCATTTCCTGCGGGAGCAAAGTTGCACCCTTTGTTCGTTTCCCTTCTGCGGTTCCCGGGGAGAGCGGCCCCTCTTTTGGCCACAGGTGAACCTGTCCGATAGAAGCCGGCTTCCGCGGGCAGGTGGCTGGGCAGGTGGCTGGGGCAGGCCGGCCCGTGGGCCGATCCAGCTGGCACGGACTTTCATCCTGCTGCAGTGCGCTTGGCTTCCGGGCCAGTTAGGCTCAGCTGGCCCTTTCACGTGGGAGCCCGCTCTAGCTTTGTTTTCTGTCGGCCTTTGCTACCTGTGGTGGGGCACTTCTGCCCCAAGGGGCCACCAGCAGGTTTATTGTGAAGCGCTCCACTTATTCAGCAAGTGGCAACTGAACACCCTCTTTGTTTCCCTAACAGTTAGGATAGCAGTTCCTCATGTTGTGACTATGCCAGCTACTTTTCTTGGGCTAACTCTTTGAGTAGTGGCTTACCTTCCATCTGTAGGACTCGGAAATCTGGCTAGAGAGGCTGATTTCCCCAGGCTGTCCCAGGTAGTAAAGGTGGATTGCCATTTAAGTGAGATGAGGTCTTCCGGATGGGAAGGCAGTTTCTCCTTCTAGGGGATAGACTCCTGTGCATGTGACAGTGACAGTTTGATGATGGCCTGTGTGCCTGGAAGTTCAGAGGACAGAGAATTCAGTGCCCGGAGGCAGGGGTGAAGTCTCCCCTTTCAGTGGGACCTTGAGGGAGAGTTTGGCAGGTTAAGTGGGGCAAGGAAGGATTTCCCTAAACTTGAACACTGGAAAGATTTAGCACACCCTGAGCGGTAAGTGGGTTGGCTGAGTGGAACTAGGACGAGGCTGGACAGGTAGGATGGCTGGGTGGTGAAGGGCTGGGCTTGTAGCTGTTTTTTTTTTGCCTTGGGCAAGAGAGAGCCACAGAGTGTCATTCAGATAGGGGAGTGAAGGGTCAGATGTGCTTTTTGGAAGATCTGTCCTGCTGGCATATGATGCCTTTGCTTCATCCTGGAGCTTGGCATGTGTGCCCAGGTGGGGTGGAGCATGGGTTTACGGGAGTGACTAAAATTTATATCAGATTCCAGTGCCTATCCAGAATTCTCTTCTTTAGGAGGTGGTTTTTCCCCTCCTCAAACAATAGCTGCTATACCAGCTGTTCTGGTTGAGGAGGAGTGATGGGTAGTGTTAAAAATATACCCTGAGGACTTGAGTTGCTGAACACTGTCACATCTGCTGCACAGAGAGCCTCGCGGTTGTCCTTTGGGTAGTTAGAGATGTCGGGGTGTGGGACACTGGAGGCTCACTCTGTGAGATCCCCTCCCCCCTCTTTCTTCCCTTCTATTTTTTTTTAAAGCAGATAAGCCTTCCGGAAATCCTCTGGCATATGATGCATAACAGAGATTTCCAAAATAGCACCGGGTGTTATTCTCATCCCCCCCCCCCAACAAAGACCAGACCCATTTTTTGCATATTTAAAACCAAGGAAGTTAGATGGAGAGAGTGTTGTCCAGGTGGTGAGGAGAGTAGAAGCAGGAAGCTGCCAGAGAGGGGGAGGCCACACACTTGACTCCAGGAGCCACCAGGGAGGCTGGAGCCGCCCTAGAACAGCCAGCAGCTGCCGCTTGCTCACCCTCCCTGTTCTGGCTTGGGATCCCCATGCTGCAGGGGCTAACTGACCGCACCCTCCCCCCCCCATTTGCAGTACAGTGGAAGAGCGAGGGATGGAGCTGGGGACACGCTGGCTCAGGACCAGAGTTCTTGGTCTGTTCAGTTTTGCAGATACTGGTCCTGAGTAAGTGAGGGCTGTCCGAAGGGGGTGGGGCAGGAAGTCTCTTATGATAGTGCCTCTCACAATTTACTGTGCAGAGGCATCCCCAGAGATCTTGTAAACATGTGGATTCTGGTTGAGTCGTCTGGGCTGGGGCTTGAGAGTCTGCGTATTAATCCATGCCCGCTCCCAGGGGACACTGCAGCTGCTGGTCAGCTGTGGGCCAGGCTTTGAGGAAAAAAAGACGTGGCGAAGGTGTGTAAAGAGAAGCCTCACCAAACTCCAAAGAAGTCTTTAGCTTCTGAGTCCTTCCCAGACTCCCCACCTCTCTAGCATGCACTCAACGTCTGTCGGTTTGGGCTGGTCGCTTATTTCATGCGTGTCTGACGCGTGTTCCAAGTGTCCCCAGCAAACTTTGACTTAATTCATGATTGCTAGCTGGTGCGCGACAAAGACTCCAGACTCGCAGGACTGGTGGAAAGAGAGAAAACGGCATGGAAGTCAGTTCTTAGTACCTTAGAAGACCATGTGAAATTTGGGTAAAGAACATGTGTCTCTGAGAAGCTTCTCAGTAAAGATAGAGTTCAAATTATAGAAGAATGTTCTAAAAATTAGCATCTTGGACTTTGCACAGAAAAGTGCCGTATTCTTAGTTTTAAATGTAAATAGCATTTTTCTGTTGGTGGTATAAAATCTTCTAGAAATAAGGTAAAAAGTTCAAGTTGTAAAAGTTTAAAAATAGCTTTATTAAGGTCTAACCCATACTATATCGGGGTCTCATTTAAAGTGTCTGGCTCAGTGGTTTTGAGTAATGCTCACCGTTGTGCAACCATCACCACAGTCAATTTTAGAACATTTTTAATCACCCCAGAGAGAAACCCCATAACCATTAGTATCACTCCCCATTTCCTCCCAACTCTCAACGCTAGGCAACTGCTGGCCTACTTCTGTGCTTTGCTGGTCCAGGATATTTCCTATAAACAGAATCGTGTGGTGTGTGTCAGCTTTCTCACTAGCACAGTGAGTTCAAGGTTTTTTTCATGTGGTAGCGTGCGCCAAGAGTTCTTTCCTTTTTATGCCTGAGTGATATTCCACTGGCTGGATACATTAGCTTTTATTGTCACTCATCAGCATTTGGGGTGGTTGCCACTGTTTGGCTGTGTCAGGCAGAGGTGCCGTGAATATTCCTGCACGGGCTGTGTGTGGGCACTACAGGCTTTGTTTCTCTGGGCATATCCCTAGGAAGGCATTTGCTGGCCACAGGGCTGCTCTGACTTTGATCAGTGGCTCCTGTCGCCCAGAGGCTGTGCCACATCGCAATCCCACCAGCTACGGACGGACAGGGCCAGATGCAGCTTCCAGTTCCTCTACTTCCTCAGTTACTGCGTCTTTGACTAGTGCCGTCCTCATGGAGATTCTCAGAGCTACTGCACAGGAATATTTAAGTGCCCAGGACCTGTGGCAGTGCACATTGGCACAGACTGCCCTCGTCCTTAGAAAGTTCACGAGCCCAGACATCTGAGCCTCTCAAGACTCGGTTCCCTCTTCAGCATTGGTTCTTGGGCCGGCATTTGTGACGGGGAATGTTGGCTGTGTTTCTGAGCCTCAGTTTCCATATCTGCAAAATAGAAACGATCGTAATAGTTCCCAGCTCCTGAAAGAAGAAATGCCCGTGAGTCAGAGTTAAATGGGATAGCCCTAAGCATCCAGTAAATGCTGCTTTTATGATTGCTTCTGTCTTTCTGATTGTTCACTTTTTATTCCCTAAATAGTAGCCGCCTCCTTGAAATCTCCCTCCCCAGCTCATGCTTATCTGGGTGAGCCTCTCTAGCAGCCAGAGGAACAAATAGAAACAAATCTGGCAGACAATCAGTAAAGAACTACTATTTTTTTTTTCAAAGATTAATTTATCGGACACTAGTGGGGATACTGTGGACTTGTGTTACTTTCCTTAGTTCACAGACTGTTTAACTCAGTAAATACCAGACACTGGAACTTCACAGAGGGCTGTGCACAAACACTCCCCAGACTAATAGTTTGCAGCCTGGACAGGCCTCAACCACGCTGTGGATAATACGCAGTGGTGATGAGAGGAGGGGCTGGGCTTTGGGGTCTTGAGGGTCCAGTTCCACCTGCTGCTCGGAGTTGTGAGGAGGCTGTGGGGTACAGGACGCTGTGGCCTGTAGGGGAATGACTTCTGCCGGAAGGCAGCTGAGTGATTGGAGAGTTGAGATCTGATCTAGCCTCGGGGAAGATCTGTGGAAGCTGTGTGGCACTTGGGGCTATTTCTATAAAATGTGGGGTCAGTAGTAGGAATAGCATCCCCTGGAACCTCAAAATATGATCTTATTAGGAGCTAGGGTCTCTGCAGACATAAACAGTTAATGATCTTCGATAACATTATCCTGAATTTAGGGCGGATTCAAAATCTAAAGCCTGGTGTCTCTATAAGAGGAAGAGGAAGCTCCAGCAGACCCAGAGACGAGAGCCCTGTGGACAGAGCCGCTTAGAGTAATGGGTGGGATCTCCCTAGGGTCTTTTTGAGGGAGCATGACCTGGTAGACACTGATTTGGCATTTGAACCTCCAGAACAGAGACGGTGCGTTGCTCTCGTTCAAGCCCAGCTTGTGGTCCTTGGTGTAGCAGCAGCAGGAAACGGACAGAGGGCCACATCTAACCAGTGGGGGAGGCGGGAGGCTGTGAGAAATGCTGGGGACATGGGGGCTCAGGTCTGCCTTCTAGGGATGAGAAGTGGCATCTAGAGGGCGGCAGCCAGCCCAGATCACACCAGGCCAGGGTCAGCCTGGTGCCAGCACCTCTCCCCGCTAGAGGATGAAAGAGCCTCCAGTTTTTCACAAGCCAGCGTGCGTAGTCAGTGTCTGTGCACGAGAAGAAGTACTAGAAGAAAGCAGACCCGCAGGAGACCAGGCCACCTGAGCTAAAACCAACAGAAACCGCGGCTTGTGAAGACAGGTCCGTGCTCACGGCAGCTCTGGCTGCCAGCTGCAGACTCTGAAGTGAGGGAGCGTATTGTGTTTAATGAAATAAAAGAACGGATGGAGGATTTTGGTGGAGAACTGAAACTAAGAAAGAACCAAACAAAAATTCAAGACAAAAACAAAAATTCAAAACCTGAAAATTGTAATCATCAGCGTTAAGTACTCAGAGGAAGCATAGATGAGACCAGGCTCAGAAGGTTGCCCCAAAGACAAAAACAGCCCACATTAAAAAAATGGAAAAAATG
>NW_004567103.1:2244465-2249409 GCF_000260355.1 Condylura cristata | reverse complement strand
AAAAAAATGGAAAAAATGAAAAGAACAGGGTAGGTAATTGTGAGGTTGAACCTGTATTTAATTGCCACAGGAAAAGAGGAGTGAGAAAGTTGGGCAGGAACATTTGAAAAGCTCATTCAGCCTGAGAAGTTCAGCATCGCCTGTAGCTCCAGCGACCCTTGAGCACAAACCACAGCTGCCTTGTCACAGTGGAGCGGCCCTCGGCTATCTGGGTGGAGAAGGCGACTTGACGCAGCAAGGACAGCTCTCCCTCAGAGCAGCAAGTACGTCGACAGCTGTGTTCTTAACAGAATCCATGAAAAATAGAAGTTGCTTGAAATTTGAGTGCTGAAAGAAGTCGACGGCTAAGCCAGAATTCTATACGCAGCAAAAAGATCTTTCAGAAATAAAGTTGCAATAAAGTAATTTTCAAGTAGAAAACCAGCCTTTTTTTTTTGACTATCAGACTCACACTAAGGAAACATGAAGGGTTATTATTTTGTTTGGCTGGGGGAAGATGATCAGACTTGAGGAAGGAATGAAGTCAATAAAAAGATAGTTTATTGATTATCATTTAATTGTGTCTTTGGGGCTAAAACATGTGGAATTGAAATACACTACAGTGGCATATAGAAAGTTGGGAAGGAGGTAAGTAGAATAAACTACTTTAGGGTTCTTGTATTTGCAGGAGGGGGGAAATAAAGACCAATTAATGCCAGTCAGGTCAGAGATACTCTTGCGATCTGTGTGGTCACCACTCCTTTGTGAGGGATTGCATGATATGTAAGCTAAAAGGCAAGAAAGTTGAGTAATAGGAAATTCTAAATCTGAAAGGAGGCCAGAAAGGAGAGAAAAGAGAACAGTGAACAAAACGGTGGGGGAGGGAAGTGCACTGGACTGTGGTGATGGCACAGGGTGATCTGGTGATGGGAAACCCACGGGGATTACAACCGAGATGGAAAAAGGCACAAAATGATGTAAAAATAAACTATTATACTATTAAGAAAGAGAGAGAGAGAACATTGAACAAGCGGAACGGACAGAAGGCAAACAGGAAGTTGACAGACTGACTCCCCGTAGGCCAGTGATCACATTAAATGTAAGTAGACTTGAATGCTCTGATTAGAAGGCAGAGATTGTCGGGGAAGAAAACAAAACCTGACCAAGCTATGCAAAAGAGACATTTTTAAAACATAATCCTGTCAGGAGGTTGAAAGTAAAATAAGTATGGGGAAAAAGTCCTTGGAACAGTTGTGCCAAGGCCCCCAGTGGATGTCTGGAACCACAGAGAGTACTGAGCTTGGTCTTTCTATGATAAATTCATTTGGAAGTACAATAGGAGACTAACAATCATTGTAAATTCAGAAGTGGAGCAGTTTTAACAGTATACGGTGATGAAAGTTATGTGAGTGTGGTCTCAGGATATGTTACTACACTTAACTAATTCAGACCACGATTTGACAGCAGGTACCAGAAACTGCATAAAGCAAAACCATGGGTAAGTGGGGGACCACTGTAACCCAGAGAAAGGTGGTATTGTTATTTAAATATCAGACAAATAGTCGTTGAGGCAGATATTTTTAGTAGACATAAAGATACGATACTGATAATTGAGAAAAGGCAAATATCAGATACAATCATTTAACGTTTGTGTATACCTAATACCACAATTCAAAATACGTAAAAGAAAAATAGTACAACTGTAGTGGGAATAAATCCACAGTCATTGTGGGGTATGTTAACACACCTGCCTCATGGGCTGTTATAGTGAGCTGGCCAGAAGAGTCTGTAGACAGGTGTACATTGAGCACCTACGCCTGACCGAGCGCACCTGTGCAGAGCCCTGCACCTCGCAGCCCCCCTTCAAGGTCCCTAAATGCTCAGACACAGTTGTCACAGGGCAAGGCTCAGCATGTCTCGGAGGACCGAAGGATTCAGCTAGAAATTGCTAATGTAAAAATCCCTGTGCATCTGGCCAGCTGGAAATGTATTTCTAAGCTGAAGTGCCTAAGAAAGGTCGGCCATCACTGAGTTGAACAGCGGCAGACATGCTAGTAACTGGTGTGACACAGCTGGAGGTGTATTTAGGGGGCCGGTCACAGCTTTGACTGACTGCACTTACCTCAGAAGCTGGCCCGGACAGCCATGGCCCGCAGGCTTGTCAGGCAGCCAGAGGCTGTCAGCCATCCTGCTCTGACAGAATGAAGGAATCGACTGGAAAACGCACATGAGAAAGGCCTCGCACAAGAAGGAAAAGGTCTGTGGGTTGGAAAGGAAGACGCAGGTGACCTCTGGCAGAGGGCACCCTGTTTCGGTACCTCTGCAGAGACATAGGTCACTTACAGTGTAGCAGGGTTGCTGCACACCAGGTTACACTGCAGCGTTGGTTGAATCTCTGAGGTGTGCTGTGAAATCGCACCTCTCCTCCTGGTCCTGCCCAGCGCTCCTCAGCAGTAGGGGTGTCTTTTATCACCCTTCTTGAGCCCCTTTTGATTACTCAGATTTATGTGAATGAGATGGCTCAGGATGCAGCTCCTGGAAGGGGCCATGGGAAGCTGGAACAGGGCCTGGAGCTGGACTTAGAAACACTGTCACAGGTTCGCAAAGTCCTGGGAGGTGGGTGCTGGAGAGGAAGCTGGAAGCCCCTTGCTCTGTGCGGCTTCTGCGTGCTCTCCCGTGTCAGGAAGGGCTGAAGGGCGCCTCAGCGGCTGCTGGTGGGGTCACACGTTGGACGCCACTGGAGGACATTTGGGCTGGCGCCCTGTGCTTCAGAGGTTCATCTAGATCCCCGTGCCAGGGATCACCACCGAGAGGTTTGTGACAGCTCAAAAGTGGGAGCCACCCAAATGCCCGTCAGCAGCAGAATAAATAGAATAAATAAATGACGGTACGTTTCCCCACAAGAGCGCTATATATTAATGAAGTCCCTCCTGCTAATTTAAGAATTAGGCACAGCGTTAATGTTGAGTGAGAAAAGCCAGACAAGAAACGCCATCCTGTAATGTCCCATTTATCTCCAGTTCGTGACAGGGACTCTATTAGAGTATTTAAGCTTCCTGCAAGCAGAGGGCTCCCAGACAAGTCTGGTGACAGGAAGGGCCAGGCAGCCATGGGAGGCTGAATGCTGGCTGTGCCCTTGACCTCTGTGGGGCTCAGTTGGGTTCTCCTTTGTGATGATTTTACAGTTTTGTTTTGTGGACTTACCTGGGCGAGGCATTGGGAAGAAGTGATAAGAGACGAGGAGGCGCTTGGCCACAGGACTACCCAAACCGGGGCCAGAGGGAGCCTTGGCGTTGCGGAGGCTGACAGAACACTGGTGGGGGACAGCCGTTGAGTGGAGCAGCCTGGCCAGTGACACGGGGGAGGCTGGGGAAGGAGACTGTGGGGGGCTCTGGAGTTGTGGGGCACTGCTGGCTCTATTTTAAGAAGGGCCAGACATAGCCTGATGCAGGTTGAGAAGGCGTGGTGGGCCGATGTGTGAGGGTGGTGGTGGCTGGCCAGGGTTGTGGTGGGCGATGGGGAGCATGATCTGGACAGGCCTCGGTGAGGGCGTCCAGGTGGCTTGCGGGGGCGGGGTGCTAGGAGAGGGGTTGCCGGGACCCTGGCAGCTGGCTGTGGCTCAGGGAGGAGGAGCTGGCGCTTCAGAGGCCCCTGCTCCGCCGACCCCCGCTGCCTGCACTCCCGGGTCTGGTGGGTTCCGCAGGGAGGCATGGGGCCCCTAGGCGTGTTGGGGTGAGCTGTGGAGCCCCAGGCCTCCTCATTCCTGATGGTACCGCCACTCCAATGAGTCTCCTCTTAGCCCACGAGTGAGGGGCTGACAAGAGACCAGGGCCTCAGACTGGGGTTCTGCTTTTGGGGGTTGAGCAGAGTAGGAGGCCCAGTCAGGGAAGGGACTTAAGTGAGGGCAAGAGAAGTCCCCAACTCCAGCACCACGGCCCCACGAGCTCGAGCAGTCCCATTCCTTTTCTGGATAGGTTTAATTTGAGAGATGAATCTGTATACAAAATTCCACTTTAATGTTAGTATTTCCGGTGTTGCAGAAATCTCCTTTCTTACCTCATTTGTGTGTGTGTGTGTGAAGAACACCTTTGCTAGTAAAGCACTAATCTAATTTATTCTGAAAAATTTTAAGAAGGAAATAATAATACACTGTAGGCCGAATACCCTTGCCCCGAGCTTCAGCGGCTGTGTATCGCCGGATTTGTGTGGACGGGCTTTCTGGCAGCGTGTCACTGCTGAGCACCTCAGCTAACCCCCCGTCAGCACACGGGAGAAGTTCACTGAAGTTTTCTGGTGTCTGATATATATCCCAGTCATTTTCAGATTTCCTCAAGGAACCAAAAATGTTCGCGGGAGTCACGCTTGTGTTCTGCGGTGTCTCTTGGAATAAGTGCGCCCACCCCCAGCCTTGATGGAGACCTTCTTAGAGACGCAAGGACTGTGGTCTTACCAGATCTGCTCTGGAGGGTCTGGTGGCTTCCTCCGGCTTCTTTTGAATCTGTCTTCTCCCTCTACCGTAAAGGGGAAGTGAGAGGTCTGTGCTGCTTGCAGGGATGCTCTGGCCCCGGCCCTGCCAGCGCTGTGCCGCCCCAGGGTTGGTTGGCTGGGGTGCCCACGCAGATCTTTGCACTGGCTGTGAAGGCCCCTTGGCTGTGAGCAAGCAACCTGTGCCCGACCCCTGTGCAGATCCCCCACCAGCTCTTGGGGTTCTCAACCACTGTGCGTAATGGGCCACCATTATGACAGCTTGAAAGCCGCCTCCCCTCCCCCACGCCATGCTGCCTGCCACCTTTGTTGTTGTTCTGTGGGTCCTTCCACTTCAGGGGGCAGGGCTGTGATTCCTCCTGCAGAGGCGGGCTAATTGCGGGGTCCTTCCCATTTAGGCGCCAATTTTCAAAGTAAGGACTTGGTAGAGAGTTCCCAGCAGAGTCAGATGTTCCCTCCCTCCACACGGCCCCCCCTCTT
>NW_004567103.1:2241352-2243150 GCF_000260355.1 Condylura cristata | reverse complement strand
TACGCTGCTGTCAGGCTCACCCGACAGCACTGCCAGCACCCCTTCCTTTGTGTGGCTGAATGATACTCCCTGTCGGTTGACAGCTTTTTGAGTCTCTTTTCTCCGCTAGTTGCTGCGATCAGAGCTAGCTGAAGGAGCACGTTTTGTCAGAGCACGAACCTGTTCTCGGTGTTCGCCTGGGCGTCGAACTGCCGGGCAACTCTGTTCCCCTAATGGAGGGACCCCAAACTGTTTCCCACAAAGGCTGCAGTTTGTATTTCTAACGGAATTGCTAGCACTCTTTATTTCTCTTAGTTTTCCCTTGTGATGTGGCCATCCGGCCGGGTGGACTGGACTTGGTTTACATGTCCTCACCGACCAGCGGTGCTGGGTGATCTTGGGGGTCCGCCGGCTGTGGAGAAAGGGCTCGTCTCTTCCATTGCCAACTCTGAGTGGGGCTGTGCTTTTGCTGCTGGGTTGTAGGAGTTCCCTATGTGCTAAGTATTTTGCACACTGGAACTTTATCAGGTTTAGGGCTTGCAGACACGCCCTCACTCGGGTTGTCTTTCACTCAGTATCGTCCTCCGGTGCACACACCCTTTCAGCACGAAGTCTGGTCTGCGTGTTTTTTGGGCTTGTGCTCTGGCTGTCTTAGTTAAGAAACTTTCATCGCCAGGTCCAAGGTCAGGAAGACCTATGCCTTTTTTGTTTAACAGTTTTACACTTTTAGCTCTTATGTTGACTCTTACGTATTTTGAGTTGATTTTGATGTGGTCTGAGGTGGGGACCCACCGCCTCTCTGTCACATGTGTGTACCCACTTGTCCCAGGTAGGGCCACTGGGGCAGGACTCTGCCTCTCAGCCCTGTAACACCTAGGCCAGCACAGCACGCAGCTTCCCAGCACTGCGTGGCGATACTGACCCCCGGCTTGGGCTCAGGGGAGTTCACGAATGGATGGCTGTGAGACACCCCCTTTGGCAGTGGGAGGGGGACAGCTGCGCTTGGTGGGAGCTGCCGCCGTAGCGCTCACGTGACGCTTGAGGTGCTCGCTCCAGTGGCTTGGGGACACTTTGAAGTGGACACCATCTCATTAAATCCAGCCCTTTCGGCAGCCCCTGCGTGACCTCGTGAGGACGGATGTGCTCGTAGAAACTGAGCTTGTGGAAAGGCGTCTGCGCCCAGCCCCCCTCCCTGCTCTGGTGGCCGCGGGCTTCCGTGTGCTTTAAGGGGTGAAACCCAGGCTTGTCAAGGCGGAGGCGGCATTGCCCACTTATCTTTTCTTGCTTGTATTTTAACTTTTCTTCATTTCATCCTGTGTTCACTTTGGTGCGTCACTTAAATTTTTGTAATAGAGGTGCTGTCTTCCTGTTATCTGAGCAACAAGAAGCACGTTTTCCGATGCGGTCTTGACTTTTCTGGAAGATTTATTTCTGACCTACGCATGTACTTGCTGGTGTATCTGTGACACCCCATCCACTTTTTTTGTTTTGATTTTTTGGCCCTTGAGTGGTGTTTGTCTGCCTGTGGGTTTGAGCTGCCCTTAGCAGAGCCCTGCCTCAGGGGAGCTTGGCCCTGGGCTGAGCCCCCCAGGCCACCGCTGCCGGTGGCGCCTCCTCGTGGGCGGGAGGGGGCAGGGTGCTGGCGTGCGGACCTGCCTGATGTGGCCCGCGGTGATGTACGGGCCTGGCAGCGCTCTGTCCTTGTGGCGGGAGGGAAGGGACAGCTCCTGTTTCTCGTTTGCCATTTTAAAGTATACAGGTCTGCGGCACAAGTACATGAGAACACAAACAACCCCTCCTGCCACTGCGGAGTCCCCCC
>NW_004567103.1:2239052-2240922 GCF_000260355.1 Condylura cristata | reverse complement strand
CCCGCGGGGCGCCTCCGGCCGCCTGGTGCCCGTGGTAGGCCGGCAGAGCGGGGACTCGGAGTGGCGGGCCACTGCCGTTGGCCCAGCTCCTAGCTTCAGGCCTGTGGGGCCGTGGCTTCCGCGCTTCTCAAGCACCCTGTCTGTGCTGTATGGAAATTTCCAGAGTGCACAAAAGGAGGGAGAGGCGTTTCATCCATCACCCCTGCTAAGCAGGCGTCAGCCTTTCACCTGTCTTGTTTCATCTATCCCCAGGTCAGCACCCCAACTTTTTTGAGCATTTCAAGCAAATTTCGAGGCACTTTTCATTCTGTGGAAGGAGCCTTCTGTCAGCCTGCAGTTTCCTTAAAGGTCAAAGGTCTTTGCCTCTTTCCTCATCACATTCCCAGCAGCGCCTGCGTTCAAGTGCTCAATAAATATTTGTTGGAACAGAGGCCTTTCATTCCACAGGGCGGGGCATGAGCCACTCTGGGCTCACGGAAGCAGAGGGGCTTTGGGCCTCGCTGGCCCCGAGTGTGTGTTGCCTGTGAGACTGTGTGACTCTGTGCCTAGAGACGGTGGTGGGCAGCAGGGTGCCACCGTGCCACTGTGGGTGAGGTGCGTGTGTGTATGTCTGATGTGGCTCCTGCTTGCCTGCTTGGGGGGCTCAGGGTCATCTTTTGAGGTAGTGAAGGTGGGTATACCCCAGAAAGTGGGGGGCTTCTGATGACAGTTATGACTGTAGTCTAGTCTGTCTTGCTAAAAGGAAGGCAGGCCAAGAAGGCCTTTCTGCAAACCTGTTGTTACTTTGTTTGTGCAAGCGTGGAGAGCTGAAAGCTGCAGCCCTGGGGTGGAGCCCACACCTGTGCTTTCTTGGGAGACGTGCGTCGCCTCTGGACTCTGTTTCTTGAGAAGGGAAGTGGGGCTTCCGGCAGGTGAGGATGGCCTGTGGGGACAGCTGGGGAGGCCAGGGCCTGGGCCTGTTTCCGGGCCCTCAGGAGGGCTGGGGTCTCCGCACCAGCTCGCTCCCTGGGTGCGGGGCCTTCCCAGAGGCCTGCTGCCTGCCCCTGAGCTACTGCACGTCTGCTTGCTGTGTTACTTGGGCTGACCCTTCCGCTGTTCTGCTGAGAGACTCCGGAGCAGTGCATGCGTGGACGCCCTCTGTGTGTGGTGGGCTCGCTCGCCGGCCCGCCCCTCCTGCTGTGGGGGTGATGGGGGAGCCTGGCTTCTCTCGGCGTGGCTCTGCCTTTTGCACGTACCCCAGTTGAGTCAGCACTTGGGTTACCCGCATCTCTTGCTGTGGTAGTTTGTAGCGAACAGCCTGACTTGAATCGCATCTTATGCTTCCCCAGGCTACCTCTGGGAGGGTCTGGAGTGGCCTTGCTGGGTTCCAGGTGCGTGGCCAGGCCCGGGTCCGCAGGCACCTGCTGCCCATGTGTGGGCCCCGTTTGTCCATTGCCAGTGGCCAGCCTAATGGTGAAATATTACTTTAGCTTAGCTTCAATTTGTTTTTCTCATTGTGACCCAGGTTGAGCATCTTTTTACTTTTTAGGGGTCCTTTAATTTTTTTGTGAAATGTCTGCTCAGATTTTTTACCCCTTTTCCCTCAATTTCCCCTTTTTTTCTCGGTTCTTAGAAGCTCTTAATAGATCTGGGGCATGGGCCCTTCACAGTGCTCTGTGAAGGCTGCCCTGGTGGGGCCAGGCTGAGGCTGTGGGCTTGTGGAGCACAGCTCTAGTGGTGGTGGCATTTGACCTGGGTCTGTGGCACCAGTTTTCCAGCTGCTGAGGGTGCCCAGGCAGAGGAAGAGTGGTGTGTGGGTATGAGGGGTCATGTGGCGTTGAAGTAGAGGGCCCTGGTAGGAGTGGCCCAGGCTGTGTGGAGGACACCATGG
>NW_004567103.1:2227240-2238952 GCF_000260355.1 Condylura cristata | reverse complement strand
GGTGGGCTCCTGGGCCCTGCTGAGGCCAGGGCGCCGACCTGCCTCCAGTCCCGGTTCTGGTGCTCTGTTGGTTGGGCCCAGCTGTCTGTGCCTCCCAGCCTGCTGGGGTGCTTTGCTTTGTGGGAGCGGAGACAGAGCCAGCTGCAGATGAGGAGGGGTGGGGGTGGGAGGGGGTGCCACCCAGATTGTGGCCACAACTTCTTGTCCCAGGGTCCCCGCGGGGTGGTCTGCTTTGTCACGGGTGTCCCTGGGGCTTTGGTGCGCGTGGTCTGGGTCACCCTTGAGAGACGCGGTAACTTCAGCCCTGATTGGGGTGGGGGTGGGGGTGGGGGTTCAGACCAAGTGGCTGGCAGGGCTGAGGGAGGGGAGTCAGTTGGGCAGCCGGGTGACCAGTTGGATGGGAGTGAGGGAGAGTGTGTTGGTGCGTCTGAAACTGCTGTCAGCTTTGCTGACGCGCCATAGCTGGGGGGAACAGGTCAGAGAGGAAGGAGCCGCCGAAGCGCCTCGGCTGAGTCACGTTTCGGGGAAGGGGCTTTCCCCGTAGGGCCTGCACTCGGTGGGGCAGAGCCAGCGGCGGCAACCAGGGCGACCACTCAAGAGCTGGCCGGTGGCCTGCCTCAGGTGGCTGCAGGGTGCCAGCAGCGCCAGGTTGACTCTCTGCCTCCTGGCCTTCAGGCGGTGGCTCCCCATGCACTGCCAGGAGTTGGGGGGTAGTTGAGCCTCCCCAGGAGTTGGGGAGTAGTGTGTCCATGCATCAGTAAAGCGACTTCCCCAGCCCAGCAGGACGTGTGCTGCTGCCTCCGGCGGGGCCGAATGGTGTGGCCTGCAGTGGGGGCAGGGCTGTGATGACTGGCCACACCGCGATGCGGGGCCTCCGACATGGCGCGAGAGGTGAGAGCTCTTTGTTAGAGCTTTGGCATTGCACTGTGGCGCCACATCTGGCTTTCTCGTGTCAGTCCTTCCTCATATTAGTGGGGACAGCAGTGAGGCACCTCCCCTTTCCTCAGTGGAACCTTTAATGACTTGGGGGTCCTGGGGCTTGGTAGCTTTTCATTTTACAAATGTCCATCGAAGTGGGGATGCCTAAGGTGGTGGTGGGGAGGGGGGTGGTGGTGGGCTGGGTTCTCTCTGTTGGTAAGGAAAGGTGGGTTGTCCTTTTTCTGCTATTTGGTGTCTTTGGGTGTATTTGTGGGAGTGGGGCACTCTCACGCTGCTGGGACCAGAGCTGGGCCTGCCGTGGCCTGCCAGTTGGGAGGTGTCTCCAGCTGTGCCCTGGCGCCCGCATGCCAGACTTGGTAGCCATTGGCAGCTGGCTAGTTTCAGGCGACTCTGAGCCAGGGTGGATTTGTGAGTGTTCTGAACGGGTCAAGGAATTTACCTTTGTCTAACTGAATTAAACCACCGTTATTAGTAGCTTTTTATTTTGGTTTCATTTTGTCCACAAATAGTTTGGGCTTGGCTCTGGGTCTAAAGTTTGAATTCCTGGCTCTCCATGCCTAGCTGTGTGGCCTTGAGAGAGTGACTTAGTCTGGCCCCCGAGTTCCCTGGGGGCCCCGAGTGCCTGTGGATGCTCTGCCTGACCCGAGGCCCAGGGTGTGTGTCCACACCGTGTTTGGTGCACGAATGAGGGTTTGATTGCTTCCTGTTTTGAACTACAGTCTGCATAACCGAGCCCTTGCGAGCGGACGTCTGACTTCTCCCGTGGTCTGCCGGGACTCCCGCCCTGGCGCCGTGCTCAGGCTCTCAGAGACCCTGAGTTCTCATTTGTCACCTGATGGATTAGTGTCTGTCTCAGAAGCCACAAGTGTTTGTTCTGTTAAGAAGGCAAATAGGTGTAAAAGTTCAAGTGACTTGCAGCCCTAAGGCGGTGATTTGACTGGCTTCGCCCCTGAACAGTTCGCGGCTGGCGCAGGTCACAGTGTCCTGTTAACTCCCCACTTGTTCTGACTCTGGATTGGGGTGCTGGTGCCTGCCCCCGGGTTACGTAGCATTTTTGTGAGGGCCTGAAAAGCCTTCAGGACTAACAGCGGGCTGAAGTGAGCGTTTTCGTCTAGCATGACTTCTTTTCTCTCGCCCAGCCCTGCCCTCCAATGCCTGCCCCGTCTGCAGCCCCCACGCCCCCGGCGGCTGGGTCAGTGCGGAGCCCTCGCACCTGCACTGGACACAGCAGCCCCGAGCGCTCTGCCTGGGGCCCGACACTGCCCTTGACGGATGATGTCTTCTCATCTCCCCACATCTCTGCCTGCTGAACGACCATGGGAGCCGCCCTGGCATGGGGGTGTCCCTCGGGCTGCTCTCTGCCCAGCGGTGTTCCAGGGCTCGGCCGCTCACGCCCCACATTGCCCCAACTCCCAACGTGCCTTCTGCCAGTTTTCTTTTTGGGGCTTCTTGGTCTTTGTTACCATCTTGTGGCGTTCCTGGCATGTGCATGCTGGCCCTGGCGCTCGGCGGGCCCTGGCACAGTGCGCTGGTGTCTCTGCCGAGACCGGCCGCACTTCCTTCCCTCCCTCCATGAACTGCCCTGGGTCAGAGTTCTCACTTGCAGTGTAGGTGGCCCTTTCAGAGTCTGTTCATGGCTTTAACCCCATTCGAGAAACCTTTCCTGGTCATCGACTTCTATGCTGTCCTGTCTCCAGGTTTCGCCTTCCATCTGCTGGCCCCCCGGGATGGCCCTGCCTGCGGCGTGAGGAGAGGGCCCTGGGCAGCAGCAGCCCCGGCCCCTGGCTGCCTAGGCCCTTCCTAGCTCCTCGGGCCCCCCAAGGCCCCTGCTGTCACTTGCTCCTAGGACGCGTGTGAGGTCCTCACAGCGTGGCTGATGGTGGGAGTGAGCAGGCTGCCCAGTGAGGCCGGGCGCCCATGGAGTGTCCACGGCCCGAGTGGGCCTGACAGTCTGCTGTGACGGGCAGGAAGTGAGGTTTGCTGCACACAATGTCACCCTTGTCACCAAGAGCTGAATGACCCACACATTAAAAAATCCAGCCCGGCTCTCTGTGGGCCACCCCTCGCCATCGCGTGCTTTGATTGGCATGAGCGCCGCCTGGGGAGGGACGGGCCCCCCGTCTGTGCAGGCTCCCCTGCACGCAGCCCTGTGGGCAGGGGTGCGCCTGCTTGCCCAGATGTCTGCTCTCTGGCCCCAGTTTGTCGGCTAAATTCCTGACCCCGCAGTCTCAGTGCAGCGGGGGCCTGGGGGACTTCCCGGTGGGAGCCCCGGCCCCTCTGGGAGTGGTGGAGTGTGTCCACTCCCTACCTGCTGCCCCCGGGGCTCGCGCGGTGTCGCACACCTGGCCTTTCTTGTCCCTGATGGCCCCCCCGCCCAGAGGTCTGCCCCACGTAGTCCTCGGGGTCGCCTGCCCCAGCCCGCTGCGCTGGTCCGGGCCTGGCCGCCGGTGCGCGCGCCCTGGCCAGGCAAGCCTGCCCCCAGCCGTTTCCTGTGGGTGCCTGTGGCCCCGGCTGCCAGATGCAGAACGGCAGCCTGTCCAGGGCTTGTTTTCTTGGCCACCTTCAGTCCACCACTTTGGACTGAGTGTTCAGAAATACTCTCAGCATGTTTGCGTATTCACGAGCCGAGTCAGGAGAAGCAGTTTCGGAGAAAGCGTCAGAGAAGCGCTGGTCTCTCTCTCTTCCCCAGCCCTTTCCGCCCCGACCCACAGCCTTTTTCTGTGCTCTCTTGTTCTATAAATAGCAGCGCCGCTCTCCTTGGGTAGCCCGAGCTCACCGCGCCATCCGCTTCTGAAAAATGTGTGTGCCGCGCGCGGGGTTGACGGCGCCTTAATTTTACTTTCCTTTCATGTGTGAGATGTTTAGCAGGAGATTCAAGGAAAAATACTTTCTCATTTGTCCTTTAAAAGAAACTTACAATAACTTCTCTGGGTCTGGCTTTGTTGGCTTTGCTGTCTTTTTCTTTCCTAGTTTGCATTTAGGAAGGAGATGGAAGCCAGCCCTGCCCCTGCGGAGGTAAGGAAGCGTGGGGGTGAGGAGGGGCGCCACACCCCGAGGTCCTGTGAGGGCAGGAGGAGAGGCCCTGCCCAGAGCAGGGCAGCTTCTGGCTCCACAGTGGAAGCCCCCGCCCTCCCGGGGCTGGGCATCGGAAGACAGCCTGGCAGTCCTGGGGCTGCAGACGGCTGTGCCTGCGGTGGTGGGGTCAGAGCATGGGGTTCTCCTCTGTCTGGGAGCTGCCTTGCTCCCAGCGGGCTCCCAGCCTGCCCTTCAGAAAAGCTGGAGCCTTTTTCAATGATGGTCTTGGACCTGCTCACCATCCGGCTGCCTTGTGCCCGGGCTGCATGGGCCACGCTCCCCCTTCTCTCCTCCTGGCATTCGTGAGTGACCTGGGGGAGGGGTGGGCACCCTTTTCCTATGTGGAGGTGAAGGCATCTCCCAAGGGAGATGAGCGAGGGCCTCAGTAGTTTTTCTCTCCAGCTGATTCTCTCTGGGGTTGGCCAGCCGCTTTTGGCCAGCAGTGACCACCTGGTTCGGTGTGACTGGCTGGTGCCTGCAGCTGACCCTGCCGAGGGTGTCCTGTGATTGGGAGCAGCCTGCCTGCCCCTTCAGGACACCCAAGTGTTGTGCTGCTGGCGGTGAATCGGGGGTCCTTTTGAGCCAGCTTCCCTCGCAAGACAGCTCAGAATGGGGTTCAGCCTCTCCACAGCCTCGGGGGTGGGCTCATGGAGGGGCGAGCTTCTGACGCCTTTGGGCGGCATGAGGTTACCGTGTCTGGTTTCATCTTACGTCTTAAGTGGCCACAGCTGCCTAAGTACTTCTTAGATACTTTTACAAAAGTCAGTAAAAGCGGAGCTGCAAGCGATTAGGTGATTAAGAAAGGCTTCTCTGCAACCACGCTCTTGACCCTGAACAGTTCCACCTTGCTCTTTGGCGGGACCGGAGGTATGGGCGGGTGGGGTGGCCCGGTGAGTGTGTGCCGGGGTCAGTTGATGGTGTTTGTGGGTCATGGTGTGTAGTGGACGAGGGACCCCTGCTCTGTGGGTGCCCTGGTCTCAGCAGGTGTCTGGGACAGCCATGCTCGCCTTCTAGGCTGTCCGGACCCCATGATGGGCGGGTCTGGCTTCTGGGATGGGAGGAGTTAGTGACTGTGCCAGGTGCTTTTTTCGTGGTGGGGTGAAGGGAGGGGGGCACAGGCCTGAAGCTGCCTGAACTTCATAGCGCCATAGGTCAGCAGTTTTGGCAGCAGGACCCTGAGAAATGGCAGGAGGCCAGAGAACACGGAGTTGAGGCCAAGAATAGCTGAAAAATACCGACTGCCACAGTTGGAGTCTGCGCTCGTCTCTGCGTTGCTCCCTGTGGCCTTGGGCAGACCAGGCTTCCCTGGACCCCATGCGGCCCCGCCCTGGGCCCGCCTCGCCCCTCGGAGGCCTGCGGGGGCGGTGGTCGGGGTCCGGGGAGCGGCCTTGGGGCGCCTGTGGAGACGCGCTCACGAGCCGCTTCTGTGCTTTCAGACCGTCATCAAGGAGGGGGTGCTGACCAAGCAGAGCAGCTCGTTCCAGCGGTCCAAGCGCAGGTACTTCAAGCTGCGGGGCCGCACGCTGTACTACGCCAAGACCGCGAAGGTGAGTGTGCGGGGCCCGCGCCCACCCGCAGGCCCCGCTGCCAGCGCAGCCTCGGGCGCTCTCGGGCGCCAGGCCGATGCTGCCTGCGGACGGCGGTTTCATGCTCCTGTGGTGGTCGGCTGGCGTCCAGAAAGCCGCAGCTACACTCCCGTGCTGTGAAGGGGAGCCCTTGTAACAAGCGCTTTCCAGAGGTGTCATCGCACCCACACGTTGTAGGTGTTTGACCCGCACGACTTGGTGAGACCCACGCCCGTGGGGTAGCCGGAGTGTTCGTGTGGGCCGGCCGGGTGTGCGGACAGGCTGCCCGCCCGGCCCCGGTGTGGGGTTGTAGTCACTGCTGACGCTCTGGCTCCTGGAGGGTGAGCGGACGCGGAGCATGAGTCACATATTTTGAGAGGTGCCCTTGGAAGAGTTAGTTGAAATTTGAAATTGGACAGGGCAGTTGTTAGGGGCTCTGAGCGCAGCCCGTAGCTCTTCCAGTTCTGCGTCGGGTGGGGAGGTGGCAGCAGTGGCCGAGCCTCCCCGTGGTTCGTGTCCCGCCCTCCGTTCCCGATGGAGTCCTCTCGGGATGGGGGGCGCAGGGGTGCACGGGAGGCCAGGTGCCGCGTGGGGTGTACAGCCCCGTGCCTGGCCTTCCTCTGGAGCCTGACTGGGCAGGACTTGGTTCCCCTGCCCTCCCCTTCGTTTTCTCTTGAGGTTGGATCTTTCTATTTAGGTCTGTTTCTCTTGCCCGAGAATCATTTAGTCAGGCCCTTCCCCGCTCAAAGAATTTGCTGGAAAAACTAAAACTGAAAGGTCAGGAGGCTCAGCTCTCGGTGGTCTCTGTGGCAGGACATTCTGCACATTTAAAACTGCTCGGACGGCGGCGAGCAGGCCGGGCGGCCACCCCTCGCTGTCTGCCGCGGGCCGTCCCGAGGGCGCCCGCCAGCCAGTGGGCGTGGGCTGTGCTTGCGGCTCGAGCAGGCGGGGTGGGCTCCCCGGTCTCTGTGGCCGCTGCGGGGGGGCCCTCAGCCCCGCTGACCCGACCCCTCTCTCCGCAGTCCATCATATTTGATGAGGTGGACCTGACAGACGCCAGCGTGGCTGAATCCAGCACCAAAAACGTCAACAACAGCTTTACGGTAAGATTGCAACCACACCTTTCTGGATTCTTCTCATCAGGCTCTCCTTTTTCATTTCAGCAGCTCTGTGTGAGCGGTTCTGACTTTTTCATCCTTTTCTCCTTGGTTGGAAAGATTCCTAGTGGATTTTTAATTTAATGCCTAAAATACTATGGTGGTTGGGGAGTAACTGAGAACTTGGCACGTGTAAGTCCAAGAACAAGGGAGTCCAAGTGAATGTCTGAACGTGCAGCTTACATTTCTCCAACAGTTTTGCACAGATTATTGTAAAAAATTTGGGAGACACAGGGACTAGGTTACAGCAATTAAAACTAAAACCGTACGTCAGCCACCTCAAAACAGGGAATGTCAAGTTTTTTTGTACATGTCTTTTCTTTTTCACTTTTAAGTGCCTTTCGCCCATCCAGTTCCTAAAAGCTACATAGAATTTTTTTGCAGAAGTTTTCAACACGTAAGCTGCGGGTGCGCCGCCGGCTGCTGCCTGTTTCTGCGTGCCTGAGTCTTCCCCTCGCGCCCACTGGGTCGGGGTGACCGTGTGGCTCCGGGGACCTGCGGCCTCTGCCTGGCCGTGTGTGGGCCCAGCTCTGCCGTCGTGGCCGCGCGGCCCCGCGGCCCCGGGGACCGCCTGCCCAGGGCGCCCCGGGAGGCCCGGCTCTCGGGGCGCGCGTGCGGCCGAGGGGTGGGGACGCCCCCCCTCAGCGTGCTGTCATCGCCAGGCCGAGGTCGGGCCCTGCGCCTTTGCGAAGGCTCAGGCTGGGCTTGATCTGTTCCACCGTGGGTTTGCGGGAGTGGGATTTTCCTTCCTCTGCTGAAACTTCTCCTTATTTTGTGCGGATGTACTGACTACCCTCAGTTTTGCTTTGCGGCTTCTTGAATTAGTCAGACTCTCCTGATTTGTCTTTTTCTTCATTTTACTTGGAATATTTTTATTTTTTTCTCCATTAATTTTATTGTTTACTTACTAGCTGTGGAGAGACATTTAAGACTACATAAATGGATTATTTTTTGATTTGTGCCTTTTAGAGTTTATAATAGGTGTGGGTGTTGAATTTCACTGGAATATTCTGGGCATTAATTTAGATCATCAGTTTGGTTTGGGTTACTTGTACATTTCCTAATGATGACTTGTTCTTGGTAATGTTGAATTTTGCAGCCTAATTTGGGATCTAGAATTTCCCCTTCCATGTGTGCTGTCCTCTGGGGTAGAAGGAAACCTTTGTTATGTTTCGATCCCAGAATTAAATGAGCCCCATAAAAGCTAGTAATCGTGTAGATTTTGTGTGTTGTGCTGATCTTTTTATCTGTTTCTTGAAAGTTCGAGAGAATTTACATTATTTGTCAGGAAGACTTTTCAGGGAAAGTAAGGCGATGAATAAACCTAAAAGATCTCGGTTGGCTATTGGCTTGTTTGAGCTTTTTTTTTTCTTCTTTAATCCTTTTTTTTTTTTTAATTTTTAAAGATTTTTGTGTAGAGGATCTGGGGTGCAGGCCAGAGGTGTGGGGGGATGTTGACTGAAACACACAGCTGAGGGGGGCAGTGGGAAGACAGGTGGGGTCTGCTGTGCCCTGTGGATCACTCCCTGGCCGGGGGTCGAACTCAGGCTGTCGCAGTGGTAGCACTGAAGCTTAACCCCTAGGCCGCCAGGAAGGCCCCCATTTTCGCGATTTACTTTCCCCCTTAGTCCACCAACACCGTCACGATAAGCAGCGGCCCAGCCCGCACGCCTGCGCGTCTGTCCAGTGCGGGCGGGGGCCGCGCTGTCCCGTCATGGGTAACGTTGCCGGTTACGTGTGTGGGTGTAGGTGCGTCTCTGACTGTCAGGTGTAGATTCTAGAAATAGAACTCCACTGGGGTGGAGCTCTGAAAAGACTTGTAAAATAAACGAAGTACCGACAGCAGATACAGATGGGAGGAGCCGTGAAAAGTCACCCAGCGAAGAAGGCAGCACCAGAGGCCGAGCAAAGTGGGCGCCGGCTGCAGGAGGCACGCTGGCCGCTGAGGCGGGGCCGGGCAGCTGAGCGCTGTAATTTCAGAGGGTGCTGGTGGTCGCAGGAGCCAAATGTGATGGGAGCACCAGAGTGCACTTTGAAAGAGTGAACTATATGGAAATCATGTTCCGATACGAGGTGTTATGGGAGCAAATAGTTGCTTTTTAAGTCGAGGTACCTACAGCGCTGTTTATGATTCAGAGGCGTAGCGTCGCCCCTCAGCTGCTGTTGCCACAGACGCGGCGAGACCTCCAGGTGCCCCAGGCTGCTGTGCCCCCTGCCCTGCGGCACCTCAGGCCGGCCGTCCCGTTTGTAGCATTTGCTGCTGGCCGGCTTGGTCTGACCCTTGTTCTGTTTCTCTGCAGGCCACATGTAAGTGGCCATGTGCGTTCGTCTGGTGCCTTCTGACTGATGTCTTCCACGTGGCTGCGAATGGCATGACTTTGTGTTTTGCATCGCCGACTGGTGACCCGCCATGCGTCCGAGGCACGTTTTCCTGGCGCACTGCCCTCCTCGGCACGCGGGCTGTTTTTAACGTGGCTGTTAGCTCGAGCTGCGCACACATGCACCCTCAACTCAGCGTCCTGTGCTCTTGGCGGGAGTTGGGAGTGCAGCTGTTGGCTCAGGTGGCAGGTTCATCCTGAGCCACTTGGGAGACCTCTGGGGGGCTGCGTGTCTGCGTCCCCTGCCAGGGCAGTGGCATGCCTTGGAAGATGTCGGTGGGCGCTGCACGGGCTGTGGGGCTCCTCTGTCTGCTCGGAGAACGAGCCCTGGCTTCTGCGTCGGCACTTGGGGGATTGTGACCTGCCGGATCATCGGCTTTCAGGTGAGAGCTGGCCCTGAGAGCTGGCGGGGGCCCTCCAGACCCCATTCCGGAGGGCGTCGCGCCCATTCCAGAGGGCGTCACGCCGATTCCTGGCCTTGGGGCAGAGACTCTGGCTCCTTCACATTTACCTCAGACTTTGGTTGTGCCCAAAACCTGCCAGAAAGGACGAGAGCTTAACTCCCAGAGACATTCCTCCCTGACTGAGCATCCTGCGGTGGTGCCTGGATTGGGGGCAAGCAGAGGGCTAGGGTGCTGTGAGCCCCTTGACTGCAGCCAGTTCCGCAGTCAGGTGAATTCAGGGCCTGGAACCACAGGTGATGCAGGTGGTGTCTGCGCTGCGAGCCCCCTTTATAGTCCGGCCGTTAATGGCCCCTGTAGTGCTCCCACTGGGCCACACCTGCCACTCACCTGTGTGCAGCTCTCCTGGGCCGCGCCCTTCTGGAGGGGAGTGCAGCAGCGTGCTGGGCGTGAACGTGGAGCGAGTGAACGCAGCTGCCAGACGCTCGAATATCTCCTGGAATATCTCATTTGGTTTCCCCGCCATTCCAGTAGTAGTTTCCAGATTCCACAGCTTCCACTAAAATTACATGCCTGACGCAAACATGCTGTCATTGGAAGCTGCTTTTACCCTGTGTCGGCCAACAGATGGCAACCTTGCTAGCAGGAAGCAGCGAGTGACTCGCACACGGTGGCCAGGACTCCGTGGGCACTCTTCCCAGGGGCCCAGGGCTGGCCCTAAGGAGATGGGCCCGAGGCACTTCCACGGGAGGTGGGGGCCCCTGGGGGAGGGGAGGTTTTCAGACAGGCCGGATGGCGCTGGGCAGGGTCTGCTGGCACCAGGCTGGGGGCAGACGCGGACCCCACGGCCGTGGTGGTGGCTGGAGCCGAGCAGACGGTGCTCCCCGCATTCCCGCCGGCAGGTGGGGCGCTGGCCAGGGCCGCCACAGCGTGGGAGTGAGCCGCCCGCCGCAGCCCGGCCCAGCAGCGTGCGCCTGTGTTCGCGCCGCTTCTTCCCGCCCACGCTCTTGTTCGATCCCTGTATTGGGTTTTCAGTTGCAGTTATTTTACCTTTCGGTTCACTCGATTTTTAAAGGCAGTTCCCAGCCCCATGCCGGGTCCCTGGTTGTGCCTGTTGTTTATCAGACATGTCTCCGTGCTCAGAAAGCTCCATCTGACTCTTCTGTTGTCTGGCTTTCTCTTGAGTCTTGTTCCTCTCGGACGTCGCCTGACTTGCCAGCGGACTTTGGCTGACGGCAGCTCTAGGCGCCATCTCCCTCCGTGCAGGTCGGCCTCCACCCTAGCCGGCAGAGGCGCCTCGTCTTGATTGTGGTCTGTGGGGAGCGAGCGTGGAGGTGGCCTCACCTCAGACTGGCTGGTCTCCTCGCACTTCCTCCTCTTCTGTGCGGTCCTCCAGGTGTCTGAGCAGCTGGCTTGAGGTGCTTATCCTCGGGGACTCTCAGTCCAGGGTCTTCCCCCCAAGGGGCGGCATGCCTCACCCCCGCTGGCTTCTCAGACGCTGGCTCAGGAATCAGCTGTTGCCACCGGTGACTCTAGTTCACCTTGCTCTGTGTCTTGTCGCCGTGGTACTCCCAGATGTGACATTTGGGCCCCGCACTGTGCAGTGTGGGTGCTGTCAGGGCCGGGGGTGACGGAGGGCGCCTCTCCAGAGCGCTCCGCTGGTCTTCGCGGGTCAGACTCATCGTTCCTTCTTTGCATGTCATTTTCTCTCGCCTCCCGTTGACTGGGAGCGGGCCTGCCTCTCCCCAGGACCTGTCTCGTATTCCTCGGCGTCCACCTTCCGGGGTTTGAAGCGCTTTCAGCTGGCCAGCCCCCTGGGGAGCAGCGCCTGGCGCAGCCACCCTCCCCCCCAGGGCTGTCAGCACGGCCCCCCCGGCCCCCCCCTCGCTCAACGCTTCCTCCCGCGCTCTCCTCCCTCTCCCACCCTCAGCTTCCCTTTGGGGTTTCTGGTTGCTTGGGTCAAGCCCCTCTGCGGGTGTCGTGAGCGCTGGCGCCTGGGGCGGCCCCTCCGGCTGGCGCGAGGCCGAGGTCACGTCGTGTGGCTGGACGTGTGCGGCCTGGGGGCGCTGTGCGTTCCCTGCGGCCGTGGTGCTGCCCTTTGCCTCCTGTTGAGGCGCCCTGAGCCGAGGCGGGGGCAGCGCCCGCGCCAGGCGCGTCGGCCCTTGGGAACACACTTCTCGTGTTCCTGGCGGGCGCC
>NW_004567103.1:2219953-2227069 GCF_000260355.1 Condylura cristata | reverse complement strand
CCTGCCCGCGGCACTTCCCCGCCTGCCCCAGGGCCTGCGCCGGCCTCTGCCTTGCGAGGAGCAGCTTTTCTGCAGCCCTGGTCACGCGCGCCGTCCTGCCTTTGGGAACCTGGCCTGGCGCTCACGCCCAGCCTTACCTGCCGAGCACCTGCCCGGGAGGTGCAGGCTCGGCCCGAGGCGCAGGCGGGGCGACGCTTCAGCCCAGCGGCTCTGCGGCCTTCCCTGTGGGCCGTGCTGACTCTGAGGCCCTCGCTAGTGCTGGTCACTGAGGTGTTCAGTTTTTACTGCGTGTACTTGTGGTTTTTACTCACCTCCAGCGTGGCTTTCTTGCTCTTTGTGCTTTGTACCCTTTTTCTCGTTTGAGAGACGAACTGAGTATTTGAGGCGTCTGCTGTTAGTGCCGTCATTCCTGCTGCAC
This sequence comes from Condylura cristata, assembly GCF_000260355.1. NCBI lineage: Eukaryota > Metazoa > Chordata > Mammalia > Eulipotyphla > Talpidae > Condylura > Condylura cristata. The sequence goes on along the minus strand of NW_004567103.1, from coordinate 2,226,651 downwards.
GGTTAAGATTTTCTCTGGGCCTCCCCCTTTCTCCTGGTGCCCGAAGGTTCTCTCCGTCCCCCATCTGTGTGAGCACACCCGCTCCTCTCACCTCGCGCCGGCCGAGCCTGCCAGGTGTCCAGGGCCCCAGAGCAGAGTGTGTCGGCTCGCTGCTCCCAAGTCTGTGCCTTCTTCATTGCTGGCGGGTCTTCTGCTTTAGTACAGATTTGACGCCAGTTCGTCACATCCTTTACTGGGACTTGAAGTTTCAGAGTTGATGTCCTCGCCTCGCCCCACCCTCCCTGGGTCCCTGGTGTGAGTCCATTTGGTCCACTCGGGTGTGCCCACACCTGGCCGACGCTGCAGGAGTGCGTGGCGTCCTCCGGTTCTGTCCAGTCGCCCACTTTGCAGCCAGAGTTGATGCCGTGGCTGACTTGACCCCTGAGGGCTTGGGAGGGGCCTGCGCTCTGCAGTCACTGCCTCCTCCGGCGGCCTCAGGGAAGCCCAGGTGCAGAGTGTCCAGGAGCCGCAGGCAGGAGGTGGGATACTCGGGCCTGGGGGCGGGTGGGGGCCTGTGCTGAGGAGGGGTGGCCTGCCCAGGCTCAGGGGGAGCATCTTGGTGAGAGGGCAGGCTCAGGGGGGAGAGCTTTCGGGGCTGTGGGTAAATCGGGGTGTTCTTGCCAGAGGGTTTGGAATGCCACTGAAGTGTTTAAAGGGGGAGGTGGGGGGTGGGGTTTGGGCGTGATTACAGCCTGTTTTTTCCCCTAGTCTGAGTTGCTGTGCAGGGGGAGGTGGCTGCAGTGGCTCTGGGGAGTCGACCAGGCCCCCTTTGCTGTGGCTGCGTGGGAGTGTGGGTGTGTGCAGAGTGGAGAGCAGCGCGGGGCTGTTGCGCAGTCAGCGCCCACGCTCCCTGGAAGGCGGCCCCCACGCTCCACATGCTGTCATGGCCATGGTCACGGCGAGAGCAGGCGACCCCCGCCTGCCCCTTCAGGAGTGTGCGAGAGACCCCTGGAGCCTGCTTCACGGTGGCCTAGCAGAGCCTCTGTCCTGTGAGGGACAGAAGAGCCGGGTTCAATTCAGTGAATCCCCTCAGAGAAGGTGGGGCGAGGGCGCTGGCCTCTGAGTGGGTGCATGTGCTGGCGGCGGCCGGCAGAGTGGGCTGGGCTGACGCGGGCAGGTGCAGCTCGCCCCAGCATGTCCCTCGGAGGACCCAGAGCCCCAGGAACTGCGGGGACCCTACTCTCCTGGCCTGGACCAGAGAGGACGTGGCTCCCGGCGGAGCGCCCACCTGGGTGGCTTGAGGGGGGCTGTGCAGGGTGGCTGGGTGGGTGCAGGGTATGTGGGGGCCCAGGGAGCATGTGGAGCCCGCTGGGACCTAATCAGAAAGCTTTCTTCATTTCTTAATGAAGTGTCGCGTTTCTCTGCTTAGTGAATAATCACTTCCAATGGCGCATCACCCTGTGGCTTGCTCAGAGCTCCCTGGGCCTGAGCTGTCTCCGCTCTGCCTCCTGGGTCAGGGCAGCCACTCCTAACAAACTGGGCCTTGCAGAGGAAGGACAGGTTTTACTGGAATGTACCTGGAGTGTAAGCCCTTGCAAAGAGTCCTATCCTGCCCACTTTTAAAGGTGCTGTGATCCGAGTGTCTCCTGGCCTGCCTCGCACCCGACACGACCCGCTCCAGCCGAGTGCACTCTTGAGGTTACTCACCAGCCCTGGTCCCTGCGGGCCCTTATCTGGAGTCCTGCCCCACAGCCATCCCCCAGGGAGGAGTCCTGTGGGGTCTTCCTGTTTGCACTGGTTCCTGGATCTTCTGCTCCCAAGGGTGGCGGCTGCCTTAGGAACTTAAAGCAAAAAACACAGAACAGAGTCGTCATGGCGTCTCTGACGCCCTGGCGCAGCCACATCTGGAGCACGCGTGTGCTGCTGCGTCGCACTGGCTCCTCGGGGTCCTGTGTGCTCGCTTACCTGCACTGGGCCTGTGGGGGAGGGGGGTGAGACCTGCTCAGCGCTGTGTCCGCAGAGCTGGGAAGCCCTGCTGAGCCGCGGTGGCCCGTGACCTTGGCCTTCATTCTGTCTGTTGAGAACCTGCGTCAGCGCCCGGGTGTGGGCGCCAGCTCCGGGGCTGAGGCTCCTGTGCCACCTGCGTCTCCATGCCCCTGGCCACAGGAGCCCTGCTTGTCACCCCGGAGGCGTGGACGAGTCTGACCACACACCCACGTGTGGCAGCAGCATTGCAGAAATCAAGCATCCGCTAGACAAGATGGTTGCTCCAGAGACACTCACTTTCCCCTTCAGCCGTGTCGTGTCAGGCGGCGAGCTGTCCGTGGGGTGCTTAAGGGTTCACGTCTCACAGCCTGGAGCATCGGCAGAGGAGCAGCGAGCACCGCAGTGGCTCGGCTTCGGACATGGAGCACCCGCCGACAAGGGGCATGTGAGCCGGGGGTGGCCTTGGGGGCCCCGGGAGTGCCCGGTGCGGCTCTTAGAGCACACAAGGGGCGTTAAAGCAGGACGCCGTGGCCCGCAGAGCTCAGTGGCCTCCTTGTACCCATGCGCCCCCTAGCCGTCCCCCGCGCCCACCGGGCAGCCGTGGCCTGCCTGTACAGTGGCAGGGGCTTATCGTGGCCGGTCAGGCCCACCAGTTGCTGCCCTGCAGCATGAGGGGCCCAGGCTGTTTTCAGTCTTTCTCTTGGAGAGACAGGAGTCCCCGTGCCCCCCGCGGCCCGAGGGCACTGCGGGCAGGGAGGCGGCGCTCCGCCGGGCCTGCCCCTCGCTGTTCGTGTCGCTGCGGTCTCTTGCGGTGCCCGACGTAGAGACTCGAGTTTCCCTTCCCGCACGTGTGTGCGTCTGTGAGAGGACGCAGACTGCGTGGGGTTGGCTCTGCGTGCTGCCTGCCGGGACACCTGGCGGCTCGCAGCCGCTTGCTCACAGGACACTGCCGTGTCCCGGGGAGGGGCCCCGGCGTCCTCCTTGAACGCCCCTTGTGGTGCCCTAAGAGCCCGCAACCGGCGCTCCCGGGCCCCCCCCGCCCTCGAGCCTGCAGGGGGCCGCTCCGTGGCTCTGGTGGCTTCTGGCTCCCCGTCCTGTGGGGCGCGAGGATGCTGGGCGCCAGCCTACGCCGGCTGCTGTTTCCGAGGGCTCCGGCTGGGGCTGAGTGTGTTCCGGCGCTCAGACTCTGGGGAGCGTGGCCTGTGTCTTTAAGAGGACTGGAGGTGACGGTCTGTGTTCACAAGGAGGAAGCGGACAGCTCGAGTGACCCTGGCACGAGCGACCCGGCTGGCAGAGGGAGACAGCAGGCGAGCAGCTGCTGTCCAGCAGCCAAGCTGGCACCTGCCCATGTGAGCGGAGGGGAGGCCAGCGGGAACGGGTGCGCGCGGGCGGAGGGCGGGTGGCTGCCGGCGCTGCCGTGTCCTGTCAGAGCAGGATGGCGGCCACCAGGCACACAGAAGCTACAGGTGTAGAAAACCATAAAGGTGTGCACATCAGAAAGAAGTCGGCTGCCGCTTGAGCCGTCCCAGCGTGGCCCAGGGCAGCGGAGTCTGCTCCGCGTGAGCCCTGCGGCCAGGGTCTGGGTGGGCCGCGCCTCTCCAGGCCCGGCGCTGTTGCCATCCCCCGCCCGAGTCGCCGCCCCCCCTCCCCCGGCCCTTCTTAAAAGGACACTTGTCCCTGGCCGCAGGGCCTGACCAGATAGTAACCCAGATCTCAAGCATCTCAAGATTCCTAATATTGTTTGCAGACAAATTCACTTTCGCGAGCTCACCGCCGCCTGTGCCTGTGGAACAGGAACACCAGCCCAAGGACGTGCTCACACCAGGTCCCCCCTTGTCTGTGGCAGGCCCACAGAGGTCTGGGTCCTTCCAGAACCTAGCCCCAGTCCAGGCGGATAGCGCAGTGCCATCCCCCTGTCTCCTTCCGGGAGACGGGCCGGGGGAGGAGAAAGTGTCTCCTGGAGAGGGTTCCTAACCCAGTTCGTGGCCTGTCTCCCCCAAGGGTCTGTGGTACGACTGTGTGGTATTAAGCATGTTGCAGTCCTAAGTATTGTACTTTTTGAATTAGCCTCTCAGAAAGGGTCCATTGGCTGTGCCAGTGACACTTGATCGTGTGGCTTTGCACAGGGTGACGCGTGAAGCCCCAGGCCACAAGAACCCCGCTGTGCCGGGGGTGGTTTTTCCGTGTCTGTGCTTGTAACCCCCTCCCCAGGCTGCCTGGTGGGGCAGTCTCACGGCACCCAGACTCTCGCAGAGCACAGCATGGACAGTCTCCTCTGCTGGCTGTGACTCGGGGGCGTCGTGTCTTCTTTCTGGAGGGGACAGTACCAGCACCCACCTCATGGGCTTGGGCCTGGCTGGGAACGCCGTCTCCTGCTTCCACCTCCCCACTCGCCTCTGCGGGTCAGGAGACGGTCCTGACGGCTGGCTGGGCAGTGACCACTGACAGGACGTGGAGGGTTCGGGCCAGGGCAGCGAGAGCCAGGAAGTTGCACCTGCCGCTGGGGAGCCAGTCCCGGCAACGTCCTCCAGAGTTTTGAGGCAACAACACAGAAATGGGAAAAACAGGAAGTAAGGAGACCCAAATGTGAGGGAACTGTAAATCTTTGATTATAGCATATTTGTAGTTACACTTGGGTATCCTTTACATTTCATTTTTCCTGATTTTATTAGTTACTGCCAAAAGTGCTAAGTAAAAAGGCAGCTGGGGATGGACTTTGGTCATGTTTTCAGCGGGCCTCAGCCTGTCTGCCCGGCTGGTCTGTGTGTGAGCAGAGCCCGTGCCGCGGGCCCAGCCAGGGGTCAGCCACGCACGCTGCTCCCTGGGAGGAGCCCTGGCCTTTACCCAGCCGGCCACTGGCCTCCTCCTCCGCGCCGAATGCAGGCATTTCCCGGCAAGCCCTCCGCTGGCCCGGCTCGGCAGGGCAGGAAAGCTGGATGTGTGACCGGTATGTCTCCTGGCCGGGAGGCGCTTCCCGAGGCTGCAGGCCCAGGTCTGGGTTGGGGTGTCCTGGCGGGCTGGGGAGGTGCCCAGTGTCAGCTGGACAGGGTGACGGCCCCCCAGCGGCGCCCACCTGGATCCTGCTCTGGCCACCCAGAGACCCACCTGGCCCTGGCCCGCCATGCTGGCCACGTCCCCTCCCGGCGCAGCGCACGCGCACCTCCTGGTGGCGGCCGGCGTCAGGCGCGCAGTAGGTGTTCAGGGCCCATGTTGTGGTGCCCACACCTGCTTGGGAGAACAGAGTGGGCCGGGGGGGGGCAGCCGCACCAGGACATGAGCCTCATATGAGCCAGGCGTCATAGTATCACGGAGCAGGAAGAGCGGGCCGTGGGCCAAGCGCGTGAGTGTGTGCCAGGTGCAGGGTTCTGCTGATGCCAGTACCTGCCTCGGGGACACACAGGGCCCAAGGGGCTGGACAGTGCTCACCAGAAGCCTCGGGATCGGGTTTGAAGTCCTTCCAGCTCTGTCACCGGTGAGGGGCTGGTGAGTGGGGAAGGCTTGGTGGCGCCTGCCACGCACCTCGGTGGGTGGCGAGGAGCTGCCGCCTGTCTGGGCGGTATGGTACGGGGTGCACCGTGAAGTCTGGGCCCCCCACGGTGGGTGAAGGTGTGCACTTGTCGCTGTAGCTAGCGAGCGTGAAGCCGCTTCCCGTGGGCTTTGCAGATGATGGAGGTGTGGCAGGAGGTGTGGAGACGTGGCTGGGCCGGGTCTCTATGGAGGAGAGACGCCCGGAGGCGGGCCTGGCTGGGCTTCCTCTCGGGCAGCTCATCCTTGCCGGTGGCCTTCACCCCGTGTTCCTCCCTGAGGGTGCTGGGGACGTGCTGGAGCGAGGCCTGTCGCTGTGCCCGAGCCCGGAGGGCGGCGGCATTCTGTGGGCGTTCCGGGAAGCTCTGCTTTCCTCCCCAGAATAACCTGGCATTTCCCAGCGGCAGCCTCTCTTTATTCCATTGAAATAGCTTTTGACGTTGAGATAATTCCCTGCTCCTCCATGGGAAGAGTTTTTATTGATGTGATAACCCCTCCCTCTGCAGCTATAGAAATGAAGGGAAGCATCTCCCCCTTTTTTCTGGGGGCATGTCTACCACCCAGCAGCGTGGGCGGCCACGCCAGGTGCCGCTGTCTGTGGCGGGGTGGTTTGCTGGTGGAGTGGAGGGTCGGACGTTTGGAGAGGGTAGGGGCTGGGGCCCCTGTGGCCAGTGCAGGACTGCGGGTGCCCTGACCGTGGAGGCAGGCCTGCGGCGTGGGTCCTGCTCTGCACCAGCCCCTCCCCGCCCAGGCGCGCCAGTGCTGCGGGCAGCCACCAGCATCCTGTGTTCTGAGGAGCGGACCCAGGCCTCGTGCGGGGGCGTCTGACCTGCCCAGGGGCGGCTCGTGCTTGCTGTTCCTGTGGCCTGTGCGCCGCGCGCCCTGCTCTGGGGGCACCCGCCAGTGACGTCAGCACCACCCTCCTTAGAAGAATACCCCAGTGCACTGGCCCACGCTAGCACTGGCAGTGCTTCCGCCGGGCCGTGCCGCCGGCTGAGCCTCGTGCTCAGAGTGTGGCTTGGTGAATTTCCAGACGCACACACACGCACAGCCAGGACAACAGGCATTTTCCCCTCCCTGGACGTGTCCTGCTGATCTCACCTGTCTCTTCCCCGCCCCAGGGAGACAGACTGGTTTTCTGTCTTTGCCTGACTGGGCCTCTCTGAGCCCCGCGGCGGCCTGGGCGGTTTGCCCGCTGCTCTGCAGTG
>NW_004567103.1:2217583-2219168 GCF_000260355.1 Condylura cristata | reverse complement strand
GGGGCAGGCGGGAATCGAACTCATGAGGAAGTGGCCTTAGCTTCTCAGTGCTGCGCCTTAACCCGCTGTGCCACCAGGGAGGCCCCGATAGTTTCGTTTTTTAAAACATTAGCTCCTGTGGTCGGAATGACCGCCTCTTGCTTTTGAAGTTGCTTGAAATCCCCGAGCCCAGGAAGCTTAGCCAGGGGAAGAGGCCTCCTCCCTCAGGTCGCCGGGGTCCTCCGGAAGGCGGCGAGGCGCCCGTGCCATCTGCGGCACCTCAGGCTTGGGTCAGGCCCATTTGCAGCCCAGCAGGCTGTGGGGGCTGAAGACCACTGGCCATCGCCTGTGGGCTGAGCCCCGCTACGGACCCTCCTTCAGTGTGGGCGTCGCCCCCCACTCCCCCGCAGCCGCTGCTGGAGTCAGGAGTGCAGACGGCCCTGCTCTCACGTCCTGCTGCCTTCTGGCGCTGGCGTCGGCCGTTGGGCGCCCGCACCCCACTCCCAGCCTGGCTGGGGACACCGCAGACTCCGCCCCCGCGCTCGGCTGGCTCCTGAGAGAGAAGGACGCGTCGCGGCGGGGGAGACCCACCCGCCTCCTGGGGGCGGTGAGTGGGCTCTGGGGGTGCTGGCTGTGTGGGCAGCTGGTGGTTTTGTCCCAGGGGCTGATTTTTTGGGAAATAAGAGTGCAGGTTATTTTGAAATGCCTTTACTGCAGTTGGTGAGACAGAACGTCGGAAGGGAAAGAAAAAAACTCGATCTTGCCACTTGGGTAGCAGGCTCCTGTTTCTAGGGAGTGCCTCTGCCAACGAAGCCCGTTTTATTTTTTTACACACAAGTGTGACGTGAATAGGCCCTTCAGTGAACGCCTGCTGCTCCCTTGCCTGCTCCTGGGAGCTGGCGCATGCTGGGCTTCCCGCCGGCCGGACGTGTCAGGCCCGCAGCAGCCTTGAAGTCAGCTCGGCCACGAAGGTGGAGGGCGGACGGGCCCTGGGGCGCCAGACGCCTGTGTGTCCCCTGCGCCAGCCTGCTCTGGGCAGCCTCACGGCCTCGTGGCCTGGCCTGTGTGAAGTGAGCTGCACACGATGCTTCCTGGCGCTGCCCCTGGCTCTTGCTGTCACCGCCGCCGTAGGTGCCTTCAGGTCGTCCGCACAGCAGCCGACAGGTGAGGGGAGGCCTGCGGGGGCCGGCCGACCCCACAGCCCCGCGGTGCCCCTGGGGTTGCGTTAGCACTGACGTGGGCTGGGCCTGTGAACTGAGGACGCAGGCCACTGTTCCCTCGGTGCAGTGGCCGCGAGGGGACTCGGCCACGGCCTCTGCTGCACAGAAGCCGCTGATCGGCCGCTAGCCGGGGCCAGGCTGCGGGCCCCGCCCTCCCCACCCTGCTGCTCAGCTGCGGGCCCACCAGGCAGCCCCTTCACTCCTGAAAGGCAGAGCTCTGCGTTTGCCGCCCGCCCGTCCGCTGCTGTGCTGTGTGAGGCTGCGAAGTTGCATCTGCTCTGTGCTCGCCCAGTGCGTCCTGTCCTGTGGGAGTTGTTTTATTACAGTGTCATAGGACGTGGGGGTCGCCGCCACCCACAGGCTGCATTCTTTTTTTTTTTTTTTTT
>NW_004567103.1:2212049-2217326 GCF_000260355.1 Condylura cristata | reverse complement strand
AGCTTCTCAGTGCTGCGCTGTGACCCGCTGCGCCGCCAGGGAGGGCCCACAGGCTGCATTCTCATAAGCCACTTTTAATATTTTTTCATAAAAAACACCTTTGATATTTTATTGATCTCAATTTTTTGGCTTAAGATGTCAGCAGGTGTTGAGTCTGAGACAAGCTTGATGCAGACAGTTTTTTTTTTGTTTTCCTGTGAGGTTAAGTAAATCTACGTTGTTTTTACAAAAGGTGGTGTCAGTTATACAGACTGATGACCGGGTTTCAAAACGCATTATCCTGACAGTGGCGGTCTGGACAGTCCCTGTGGTGGGGCGCGCGGGCGCCCCACGCCTGGCCTGGGGGGTGCGTGGCTCTGGTCCCGTTGTCAGCCGGCTGGTGTCGCGTTTGCCTTTTGTGTGCTGGTTCACTGGTGCTGTCTGCTGCTGGGAAAGGTCCTCTGGGGGCCCAGAGGTGCCCTTTGTAGGGAAGGGCCCCCTTTCCTGGGGGCTCGCTGCCAATGTCACCCTGCTCAGGGCAGAGCTCTGAGCTTCCACCGTGAACACGCCCCAGGGCTTGCGGGCGTGCCTTTGACACGCTGAACACAGCGGCGTGTTCCTGTTTGAACATAGCTCTTCCTTCGTTTACTTACAGTCCCTAAAAAGACCCAGTCTACCTTCTGATCCGTTACCTGTGATTTTAGCTTCTGGCCGAGTTGGTGTTGCTGTGGGGGCAGCCTGTCCCCCGGTGCTGCTGTCCTCAGGCTGGTGGGAGGTGGGGGCCGAGTTGTTTCACCTGACTGTGCTCTGGGTCCCTGTGCAGGGGAACTAGATGTGGTGGCGGGGACCCCCATCTGCCCCAGAGCTGTTCTGGGTGGGAGGGTGGGTCACCTCAGCAGTCCCTGCCTGGCTTCCTCCGTAGCTGGGCAGCTTTCGGAGCTGGCCGGCGCCTGGAGGCCTGGCCCGGTCTCCTAGTGTGGTGTACCTCTGCCTGGTGGTGTCTATTTTTGTCTTTCATCTGTGCTCCAAGAGGAAGTGTGTTGTCCACGCTCATCCCAGCTGCCGTGAATGGCCTGCGTCTCGGCGGGGGGTGCTTCTAGGTCGGGCCTTGTGGACGGCAGATCCACTCCGGGGGCAGAAGGAGCCTCAGGATGTGAGTAACAGGAAGTGTGCGCCAGATCCTGGTTCTCGGCCACCTTTCCAGCCCCCTCCCCCGCCCGGCTGGAGCTATAATTAGCAGAGGGCTTCCAGGTCCTCACGCCGCCCCACACCAGCCCGTGGCTCCTCTTCCGGTCCGTGGCGAGTGACGCCGGCTGGTTTGTGGCCCCAGGTCTCTGGTCTGCCCTGTGGTCTCCAGGCTCTCCTCACGCACCAGCCCAGACTCGTCCTCTGCTGGGCCACTGCAGTGCTGATCCAGTTTCAGTATGTGCTGAAGGAGAGGGCGCGTCAGGTAAGTGTCCGGCTGGGTGGTCAGTAGCGAGAGGTGCGGTGTAGAGATTCGGAATGGGCTGGGTAGAAAGGACTGCAGTGTCCTAGACTCGAAGAGTGGGTCTGGTCTTGTGTTTCTCACGAGGGGAGGCCTGGGGTTTTTAAAGCTCAGGCTTGCTGGTGTGACCCTGCCGTGGAAACAATCCTTGGTCCACAATGGGCCGAGCTGGTAGCTTGCAGGCAGGAGAAACTCCTTCTCACGAGTTCCCCGAAGCTGGCCTCGACGCCCATCTTGCAGGCCAAGAAGTGGAGGTCTGGACAGGCAGGTCGTTGTTCCGGGCTCCCTGGGCCAGCCTGCTGTGAGCCCGGGCCGCCCGCCCCTCAGCGGCTGGCGCCCTCTCCCAGGCCGGTGCCTGTGACACACCCCTGGAGAGGCTCCGGGAGGAAGCCGGTGCGGGCTCAGGCCCGGCGACTGCTCCCTGAGGGTCTGTGCGGGGCGTCGGGCTCCAGCTGCCACGACTCAAGGCCTGCCTGTGTGCGGGAGGCTGGCGGCTGGCGGCTGGCACGTAGGGTGATGGTCTGGCTCCCAAGCCCCCAGGCGCCCTGTGGCTTGTGCCCCATGCTTGGCATCCCCTCCCCTTCCCTATGTACCCGCTCTCGGTGCGGGACCTGGACGTCCGGCGACGTGCGCGCGCGTCTGCAGGGCGCACGGGCCCACTGGTGCCTGCTCCGCCCCCGCCCGCCCTGACTCTGGCGGCTTCCTGGCTGGTGTGCCGCCAGCGCCACTCCGGGGCTGCCGCGCAGACCGGTGACTGACCACGACGTGGCCGGTGTCTTCTGGTTGCCGAGGTCAGAGTGGGCGGCCTGTCCGCCGAGGGCCCTCCCACGCTGGGCAGTATCCGGTGTGCCTGGATGTCCACGTCTCCCACTGGGATGGACACTGGGCGGTGTAGTGAATATGGGGGTGCAGCTTCTGTTTCTTTCAGACAAATGCCCAAGAGCAGAACTGTTAGTTCTGGTCTAAATTCTCCGAGCCTCTCCCTGCCGTTTGCCACTGCAGCTGCACTGCTCTCCCTCCAGCGGGGCTCCCTTTCTCCCTCCCTGGGCCAGGCCCGGGAGCCAGGCCGGCTCTGGGCGGGGCTTTCCTGATGGTGAGTGGCGCCCAGCACCTTTTCATGTAGCCGCTGGGCGCCTGTGTGTCTGTCTGTCCCTCTGTCCGTTCCTTGCTTGGGCTGTTTTCTCGTTAAGCAGTAGAGGACCTTACGTGCTTCGAATTTTAAGCCCTTGCCAGATGCATGATTTGCAGTTTCTCCTGTTCTGTGGGTTCTCTTTTCCTGTTGCTGATGTTTTCTTCTGCTATATAGAAAGGAGCTTTATAGTTTGACCATCCCAGCTGTTCGTTTTTCTTTTTGTTGCTCGAGCTGTTGATGTCATCTCCAAAAGCCGCGGCCTCGTTGGTCTCAGCTAGCAGTGACGCAGCCAGAATGATGCTTCCGAGCTGGAAGTAAGCCCTGCGTCGGTTGCAGGTGGCTTTCCCTTACTCGCATGTCCCGAGGTCCGGCTCCCGCCTTCCTGGGGCTGTCACAGCCGTGTCAGGCGTCGGCCTGTGCTCGAAGCGCCCTTCACCTGGAGCGAAGGCAAGGCTCTCGTGGACTCCTTCCAGCACCCCGGGCCCACGCTCCTCCCAGTTCTTCCGGCTCTCCCGGTTCCGTCTGTGTCTTTGGAGTGCCCCGGGCTTCCCCAGGGAGGCCCGCCTCGCCCGGCCGCTCTGTCTGTGGGCGCCGGCCCCCAGCACGGTTCTCTACTGCCGGGCCCCTTATCGTGGTGTTTGCTTCCTGTGTACACGGGACCTGAGCCCCGGGCTGCAGGGTCTGGTCTCGCAGGTTTGCCTGCACTTGACAGGAAAGGAAGGACTAGAGCCGGAGGCGGGTCGGGCCTGGCCTGGCGGCCGAGGGAGGCTCGTAGCACAGACAGGGTGGCGGGCCCGTCAGCGGGATGACATGTGTGTGTGAGGCCCTGTGGGGTCTGTCACGGGACGATGACATCTGTGGGTCTAGGGGGGGGGCGGGCCCCCCAGCTTCCCAGTGTTTCTTGTCGCCCAGAGCGCACCTGCTGTGGAAGGGGTGTCCCGGGCCGAGCACCCGTGAAGCGCAGGCTGTGGGGGCAGCATTGCTGTTACGGAAAGGCTCTGCCTGCGCGGGCTGCCTGTGCGGGCCCCGGCCGGCGGGGGCGGGAGCCCGTGGGCCCAGTGTGCGCTGGGGCTGACAGGCCCGTGGGCGGGGGCTGCTGTTCCTAGGGCGTGAGCGCCCAGGTGTGTCCCCAGTGCTGGGTCTCCCACAGGGCTGGCTCTCAGGGACCCAGAGGAGAGCCACCATGGGAGACTGTCGCCTGCCATCACTGCCGGCCAGGGAGCCCAGGGAGCCCCTGCCTGCTTCAGCTGCGTGGCCTCAGCTCACACTCGCCAGCCTCGGTCCCCTCTGTGACGCCCACTTGATCAGGATGGAGAAAGGCTGGCCGAGCTAGTGCCCACGAATGTCTGGCGGACCCCTCGGGACTCGGCCGGCCCTGGTGCCTGCTGTGCCGGGTGACCCTCCTGTGTGCTGTGAGCCACCGGCGTGTCGCTCCGGGCCGCCCCTGGGCTGCTCCCCGCCCGCTTCTGCAGCCGCGTGCCTCCCTTGCCCCCTGCCGTGGCACGGGCTGGCTGGGGTCCTACCCCGGGAGCGGGGCATTCCGCCTCTCGCCCAGAGGGCCATCCATCTGAAAGGGTGTTGCAACATTCTTATATCAAATGAGTTTCTTTTGGGGGGTGCACACACATGGGCACATCGGGAAGTGGTGACAGTGCCCCTGTGTCTGGCTTCGCCCCTCCAGTGTGCAGTGCGTGAGGCCCTGGCGGGGGAGCCCAATGGCCATGTGCCTGCCCTGGCCGGGGCCGGGTGCCCAGTGTGCCCCTGCCGGGCGGGCCGCAGACACTCCCATGCGCATCCCCTGAGGGGGCAGGCTGTGTCTCGGTGCGTGGGCGCAGTGCCGCGAGACTGTTTCCAGAGTTTCACGTGCCTGTCTGTTTCCGCCCTCGCCAGCCCTGGTGCAGACTCACCGGGGAACTGTGGCCTTGAGTGTATTTTTCATGCCCCGTGGTCATTTGTGAAGTAACTTTTCGCAACTCCTGTCCACTTTCTGCGCTGACTTGCTCTGTTCTTGCTGTGCATGCCTGCCGCCCCCAGCCTGCCTCCACTCCTCTCCGTGTCCCCCAGCCTGCCCCAGAGGCCTGTCCTGGGTTCTGTCATTTTTTTTTGCTCTCTCTCTTATCTTCCCAATGTCAAAGTCTGTTTTGGCTCTACTCTGGCTTTTCTGTGCCCCCCACCTCCTGATTAGGAGTCATGGCATTGGCTTCCGCCAAACCTGGGCGTATTGCTTCTCCTATTGCTGGGGTCTCCCTGCCTGATCAGGAGCCCAGGCAGCGACGGGCAGCGGGCCCAGCTTGCCTCTCTCCTGGGTCCTGTCCTGCCCTCGGTCTCCAGCCTCAAGGGCTCGAGTGGGAAGTGCTCCCCAGGGCGCCTCTGGCAGAGCCATGCGTGTCCTTTCCTGCTGAAGCTGCCCCCACTCCCTCAGGCCCCCTGCAGGTCTCCCCACCCCCAAGCCCTCACTCCCATTCTCTGGGCAGCTGAGGAATGGGATTTGGTCTGAGAGGCGGTGGAGTGGATGGTCAAGATGCAGAGGTTAGTGGGCTTTCTGGGTGGGGGCCTGAGGGGTGACCTGTGGGCCCCTGGCGGCTCGGGAAGGTGCAGTCCACGGGAGCGCGGCCCTGTGGAGGCCAGGTCACACCTGAGGCCAGGACCCAGAGCCGGAAGGCATCCCGAGGCGCCCCAA
>NW_004567103.1:2204137-2211654 GCF_000260355.1 Condylura cristata | reverse complement strand
CCAGTGGGGTTCGGGCCTGAGTCTGTTTCTGCAAACCAGAACCAGAGAGGCTGTAAAAGGGGGGGGACTCAGGTTCCTGGGCACTTCCTGTCGGCCAGTGTTTGCCCCCGTGACAGTAGCCGGCCGAGGAGGTGACATCCTTCGTCACTTGCACCGTTGCCCAGTGGAGCCCATCACCAGGCAGCCGGAGCTGCCTCCTCAGGCGTGCGGGAAGGGTGTCCAGGGTCCGCCTGGTGCCGTGCCTGGGTCCTGGGGTGGTGCGAGGCCTCACCTCACAGAGGGCCCCTCGGGAGCAGTCGCATCAAAGCCTAGGATAGAACCTCAGTGCTCTCTCTAAGTGTCCTGCCGCATGGCCCCAACAGGAGCCCGAGTTCCGCGACTTAACTGCCTTTCTGCAGCTGTAATTATTGTGCTGATAAAGACGTTCAAATACTGAAAGTCACCCTGGAGCGAGTAATGGAGCTGGGTGCTGAGATTTTACAGGCAGGCAGCTACTGCTGCGAATTCTTCAAGCACCACCCCCAGGCCTCGGCACTGCGGACCCTGGGGCCTCCCCGGCCGCCCGTGCACAGCCCTGGCCCCTCTCCACCCACCTTGCCTCTGGCCACTCAGTGAGCGAAATAGTTTCATTGTTTCCTCCCACGGGCCATGCTGTGCGAGGGGCCTCCTGCCCGCTTGGCCCGGCGGCAGGTCTCGCACCTCCTGAGCGCAGGTGTCACGGTGCCCTCCTCAGAAGGGGGCCGCCACCTCCTGCCCCGCCGTCTGCTGAGGGAAGGTGTGAACGTTGTGGGCGTTTGTGACATGTGAACTGGGGGTTCCTAATGCAAAGCTCCGAGATGGGCGAGTACGAGACAGCAAGGCCCCCCTCTACTGGAGAGCCTGGGGGGACAGCATGGCCTTACCAGTGGGGCAGGGTCCAGCGGCCGCCGGGGTTGTGGGAGAAGCTGGGAGCCAGGCCTCTGGCGCTCCTGTGCGTGTGAGGCCCGTCTGTGGCTGTTTGACCCCGAAGGTTTTCAGCGGCCTGGAATGTCCCCGGCCAGGGAGCCGGGGTGCAGGCTGTTGGTGTCCACACTGCGGCGCTTCTGGGCTGCGGAGCTGCAGGGGGGTGTCTCGACGGGGGGGGCACGGCCCCTGGGCACTGGCCCGCGGGTGCCGGTCACATGGGGAGCCGGGGGCGTGGACGGGTCTCTGGAGAACAGCTGAGCGGGCCTGCCTGCGCTGCCTCAGGGCAGGAGGGCTCAGGGCGGCCGCCACAGGTGACCTGGTCGCGGACTGGCCCCGGTCCGTTGGCGCTGTGGATCCGCGTCGCTGTTGGTCTCTGTGCTTGACAGGTTGTGATGTCTTCATTTTTGACAGGTGTCAGGATGATCCCCAGCAGGTCTCCGGGGGTTCCTCCCAAGGAACCCGAGGGGACTGGTCTCCCGCAGCCCGCTGACCCAGGCGTCATCTTCGAGGGCTCGCCGGCGGCTGGGGGGGCGGCTGGCGGCCAGCTGGCGGTCAGCAGCCTCGTGCTCGTTAGCCATTTTATACTCTGTGAAGTGCACGTTTGAAAGCTTTTCTGTGGAGCCTGGACCTCGCACTCCGGCGGGTCGTGGCGGCCCGCTGGCGGGCGCGGGCTGCTGGCTCCCGCTCGTGCCGAGGGCTCCGGGGGCGCGCAGCCGCCCTCCTCGGGGGGAGTGTCCCGGGGCCCACGGCCGTATCCCGGCGGCGGGCGGCACTGTCCCTGCAGTCGGTGGTGGGCGGACGCATGTGGCTGCCTTGGGGTTTGAGGCTGTTCTGGGGTTTTGCGACCGTGACAGCCGTGATAACTTTCCTCGTAGAAGCTGTGGTGGTCGGTTTTCGGGTGCCACGGGGCTGCCTCGCACCACAAGACTGCTGTTCTCTTTCCAGGTCATCACCCCATGCAGGAGACTTATCCTCTGCGCTGACAACAGGAAGGAAATGGAAGACTGGATCGCAGCCCTGAAGACCGTTCAGAACCGGGAGCATTTTGAGGTGAAGGCGCGCCCCACCCGAAGCGCCGCGCCGGCCGAGCGGCCTGCCCGCCCTTGCCCCCGTCCTGGCCTGGCCCCGTCCGCGCGGGGGGACTGACCTAGCGCCCGTCTCAGCCCACCCAGTACAGCATGGACCACTTCTCGGGGACGCACAACTGGTACGCCTGTTCCCACGCCAGGCCCACCTACTGCAACGTGTGTCGGGAGGCCCTGTCGGGGGTCACGTCCCACGGGCTGTCCTGTGAAGGTGCGGAGGCGGCTCCTGGGGGCGGCGGCCGGGTGGGGGGGTGCCCGGAATCCAGACACCCCAGACGCCTGCAGCCCCACCCCACTCACTGTCCCTCCTGAGGAGTCCTTGGCCAACCAAAGTAGGAGGGGACGGTGTAAGGGGGGAGGAGAGACGGGACAGGGAGCGCCAGCCCTCAGCGGTCTGCCGCTGTCTGCAAGGGTGGGTTAGACGCCGGCCCCCCAAGGGGCCAGAGGCAGGTGACCGCGACCCCGCCCACCTCCACCTGCTGTCTGGGCCCAGTAGCCGTCGGCTTTCCAAGCAGTTTTCGCGTTTACAAGTGGTTGGGTAAATCAAAAGAAAACGACTGTTTTGTGACACAGAAAATTAGGGGACACGTGGGGCAGGATCCAGTCATAAGGCACGGCCCTGTAGTTGGGGGGTGAGGCCTGCCTGCGAGGCCCCTTCCGAAAAGCCTGGGGTCCCTGCTCTGCGCCCGTCTCCCCACCGGCCTCCGTGCTTGCACGAGGTGCCCTGCTCCTGGCACAGGGTCACAGCTCTCGAGAAACGGGGCTCCCTGGGCCGCCGGCACGAGCCATGAGGGTCCCGGTGCCCCTCCCCACAGTGTGCAAGTTCAAGGCCCACAAACGGTGTGCCGTGCGCGCCAGCAACGACTGCAAGTGGACCACGCTGGCCTCCATCGGCAAGGACATCATCGAGGACGAGGACGGGGTGCGTGTGTGGCCCCCCGGCACTGGCGGGAGGCCCCTCCCGCCCCCGTTCACCCGGGTTCTCGCCCTGCGCCTCCCCAGGGCGTGCCCGGGCGGGAGGCGGCAGGGCAGCCCAGGCCTCCCTGCTGCGGGGCGGACGGGGCCGGGCTGCTGCTGGGCGCTGCTTCCCGCGTCGCCCCGGGACTGGCGCTGCGGTGCCAGGCCACAGCCCCCTCTGCCCGGCCTGCAGATCTCCATGCCGCACCAGTGGCTGGAGGGGAACCTGCCCGTGAGCGCCAAGTGCACCGTGTGCGACAAGACCTGTGGCAGCGTGCTGCGCCTGCAGGACTGGCGCTGCCTCTGGTGCAAGGCCATGGTGAGCGCCCGCCCGCCCGCACCCCGTGCCTGCCCCCGGCCTGAGCCTGCCCCCCAGCCCCGCACCCCAGGGCCGCGGGGAAGTTACCCGGGCCGCGTTCTCTTTCAGGTCCACACGTCCTGCAAAGACTCTTTGGCGACCAAGTGCCCGCTGGGCCTTTGCAAGGTGTCGGTCATCCCGCCCACCGCTCTCAACAGCATCGACTCCGACGGTGGGTGGCCCCTCGCGGCTGCATCCTGCCCCACCGCCCCGGGGTGGGTGGTGCTGAAGATGCTGAGGGGGGGCAGAGTCGTGTGCAGTCGTTGCCTGGATCTGAGGTTTTGAGCACCTGTAGGGCTTGGAGGTGAGGGGCGTGGCCAGCTCTTGAGCAGAAGCTGACCGTGGAGGTCTGCCCCCTTGTCGGCTGGTCTGACCCGGGGTCAGGCGGCAGCCAGCACTGCACAGTACACGTGTGCACCTGTCCAGGTGGGTGATGTGTCTGCTCATGTGTCCCCAGGAAGGCGGAGGTGGGGTGCTCGCTCTCCAGAGGGAGCGGTCGGGGAGCAGGGCCCCCCGGGACTCAGCACCTGGGGCATGCGGTGGGGCTGGGCCCCCGGCCGTGCGGTGCAGACTGGCTCGGGGCGGCGTCTGCATTCGGCGCGTGCAGCGTGGCTCGCCTCCAGGCTTTCCTGTCCTTCCCCACCTCACACGCAGGTTTCTGGAAAGCCACGTGCCCTCCGTCCTGCACCAGCCCACTGTTGGTCTTTGTCAACTCCAAAAGCGGGGACAACCAGGGGGTGAAGTTCCTCAGAAGATTCAAGCAGCTGCTGAACCCCGCCCAGGTCTTCGACCTCATGAACGGAGGCCCGCATCTCGGGTAGGGCTCGTGCGCGCGCCTTCCTGGGTGTCACTCGAAGGGAGTGATCGCGCTGTTTTTAAAGAAGATCTGGAGCCCTGGGACGCTCGAAATGGGGCCTCTGAGCTGCCGACCGCCCCCCCCCCCCCCCCGGCGCCCCCGCAGCCTCGGGGTGCCTGGGTCCTGGGCGTCTCGCCCTGGCTCGGGCGCGAGGCCGGCCTCCGAGGCCGCGTGCTGCAGGCGCCTCCGTGCTGAGCGCCGAGCTTGCCGGCCCCAGGGACACGTGGGCGTGCGAGCCGGGGCCGGGCGCGGCCGCCGCTGCTTCTCTGCAGCCGGGGCTGAGGTGTGGCTCCAGGGCTGCGCCCTCTGCGGGCCTGGGAGCGCAGGGGGGGGGGCAGCCGAGGGCCAGCAGGCTGCTCTCCCGCGTGCAGCAGGGCACCTCCTAGGGGCACGTTGGGCTTGGTGCGGGTGCTGCTGGGACGTGAACTGGGGCACCTGTGAGGAGCTGAGAGAACCCGGCTCCGCCAGGTGCTGCTTCGCCCCACTCACGGCGGCTGTGGCGGGGCCGCACGCGCCTCATGGTCTGTTCCGCAGGCGAGCACTGTCCTGCAGCTGCTGCAGGGCGCAGGCCGTGTCCGGACCCGGCGATGCAGGAATCGCCTCCCGAAGCACGGCCGGCGCCGGGGGCGGCGCCCCATGGGCACCAGCCACTAGCCAGCAGGCTGCTCAGTGGGCTGAGGGGTTGGCCTCCAGCCCCCAGCTGGTGTGGGTGTGCTGTGCCGCAGGCGCGGCCCCCGGGCGCTGGCTCGGTTCATCTCGTTCCTGGAAGCAGCCCGATCCGGGGGTTTGTAACAAAGCCGAGAGCTGTGCCTTCACGTTTGCAATTTACGGCCAGGACGGGGTCAGAGAGGTCAGTGTTCTCGAAGGAGCACACAGGCCAGCATCGGGAAGCCCTGCCGCCCCAGAACCGCCACCCGCTTACCCCGGAGGCCGGCGCCTGCTCACCCTGCAGCTCAGGGGGCCTGGCGCGGGCTGCGGACAGCCAGGTCCTGTGTGTGTGCGGCGGGGTGGCAGACAGAGGACCCGTGGGCAGGGCGGCCAGTCTCCGGAAGGTGTCAGCACCTCGGGAGCCCGGGGTTACCCTGGCGCTCTGCTTCCTGGTGCTCGGGGAGAGGCGCTTCTGCGTGCGTTCAGAGGTGGCAACACTGGGTGGAGCGTGGGCAGCTGCTGCCCAGGAGATGGAGGGGAGCCTTCCTTGGGGCAAGGGGCCACTTTCTCAGAGCTGGGCACTGCCCAGACCGCTGGTAGCGTGAGTCGGAACTTGCGAAGAAGGCGTCGAGCGGGCTACGGGCTCTTCTCATAGGGGCTGTGAGGGCAGCACCCGGGCCGGCGCTTGGGCTCCCAGGTCTGGCCTGGCCCCTCGCGTCAAGGGTGCTGCTGCCAGTCTCCCAGGAAGGAGACCCAGGGCAAGGCAGCTCTGGCACCTAGGCACCGGCCCTGCCTCAGGAATGCGGGGTGCTGGCCAGGCCACTGCTTCTCTATGGCCCCTGAAGCCAAAGTGTGGTAATGGCCCCGCAGGAAGCGGGAGGAGTGGCCAGGAGGCTGTAGGTGGCCTGAGGAGACACTGAGTGACTGAGATGCCGGCGGGAAGGAGGTGGGAGAGAGCCTTCGGAGGGGCATGCGTCCATCGCCCGAGGACGCGCGGCCAGGAAGGCGAGCTGGGTGCCGGCCTGTGGGAGGCACTGCCCGCAGGTGGCGAGTCCAGCAGACAGCCCAGGCGCCCAGGGTCCCGGCCAGCTGGCCTGGGTGGGGGCAGGGTCAGCCGTGAGGAGCACAGAGGGCCTGGCCGTCGGCTGTCCCCGGAAAGGCATTTCCTTGGCCACGTTCTCTTTCCCCTGCAGCTTACGCCTGTTCCAGAAGTTCGACACCTTCCGGATTCTGGTTTGTGGCGGGGACGGCAGTGTCGGCTGGGTCCTCTCCGAAATCGACAGCCTCAACCTTCACAAGCAGGTACCTGGGTGCCAGGTCTGGGCCCTGGCTGTGGTTCGGAAGACACTCCCTGACCTTGGGGTCCCCCCGCCCTGCCCTGGGGACCAGCCTCAGGTTGGAGGGAAGAGCCGTGGCTCGACTGCATCGGGACCCAGAGGCTCCCGATTTAAGGGATCTGAAAAAGCTTTCCAGAACTAGGGGTTCTGGTGGGGGCTGTCCTCTCACTTGCACCCTGGCCAGCTCTTCATGGGGTGACCACAGAATCCACAGCCTGGCACCTCCTGCTTTGGGGAGGGACAGAAGTAGATTCGCACCTCAAACAGCCTTAGGGTCCATTGGGCTCTTTCCTGGTCGTCTGCAGATAATCGTTGAGTCTTTTCCGTCCCCATTAATTGCTGCCCCTGTTGAGACCCCACCCCGGTCACATGCAGGAGGGGTTCCGCACCCCGTGTTTTTCATCTCATGGCCTCAGCCACCAGGTGACTCTTGGTCCCGCAAGTCCACGGTGGTGCTTTGAGCCTGGTTCCAGAGTTAGTTCTCCCCCAGGCCCCTCTTGGCGGCAGTGGCCACAGTAGGTGGGGTGGACGCCCTGTTTCCAGCTCTGGGCAGGGTTGAGGTGGGGTGGCCGGGGTGGAAGGGCCCCTCGTGGCGGGACTGAGCAGGACGCGGAGGTCGGGGTCAGTTCTCTTGCTCCGGGCACCCACAGGCTCCTTGTCACCTGCAGCTGAGCTCAGTGGCTTTGCTGTGGCCCCCGATCCGCTGGCCCCTTTGGTGTTTCTCGGCTTCCTGGCTGCCCCTCCTCGCCCCCTTAGAAGCCAGGCCCCTCCTCTGTGTCACCATCGTCCTCCAGTCCTCTTGGGCTGGCTTTAGCGGCCATCTCTGTCCTGGAGACTGCTGCGAGGCGCCGGACAGGGGTGGCCCCCGCCTCCCAGATGCCTCCCGGCCTTGGAGCCGCATTCCCAGCACGGAGCCCGGCCTTGTGGGGCTGGGGACTCTCCGCCCTGTTGTCCAGCAGAGACCTGCAGCTCTTGGTTCTCCTGGGCCTCCTAGTTTCTGGCTAGGTCCAGGCCACGCTGCATGGCTGGCCCTGGACTGCCTCTGTCCACTGCCCTGGAGCCTCCCCGAGGCAGCCCACTGGCCCCCTTGCCCTGCACTCCGGGCTGCCCCTGCTGCTCCGGGCTGTGGCGTGCAGTCGGGCTTGCCTCCCAGGCTTGCCAGGCCTCCACGCGGGCTCCTGCTGCCGGCCTGGCTTCTGCCCTCCGGACGCCTCCTTTGCCCCAAGGGCCGACATGCTGGTGCGTCGTGGCCCGCCTGCGGCCCTCTTCGCTCTTCTCCGGGCCCGTGCTGGCTGCTCGCTGCTGGGCCCCGGGCCTCCTCGCCCGCGGCC
>NW_004567103.1:2200266-2204003 GCF_000260355.1 Condylura cristata | reverse complement strand
AGGAGGGAAGCCGCCAGTGATGCTTTGGGAAGAGGGGCGGTCAGGGGTCATCACGGCTGGCCGGGCAGGGGTGGGGTTAGGGCTGGCGTGTGGCCGTGGGTCTGGGGGTTGTGGAAGCACAGATGAGAGTGGCCCTGGGGCGTGGATCACCAAGATGTGGAGCAGATGCGAACCCTCCTTGGGGGTGGGGGTGGGACCGGGGTGGCAGGACCGGGCTGGGCTGAGCTGTGGCTCCAGAGCTGCCTTGGGCCAGCTCTCCCCACCTCGGCTACCGCGAGGTGACCAGTAGGTTAATGCCGTGCCTTCCCGCTTCCCCCCAGTGCCAGCTAGGAGTGCTGCCCCTGGGCACTGGGAACGACCTGGCCCGCGTGCTGGGCTGGGGTTCGGCCTGCGATGACGACACCCAGCTCCCTCAGATCTTGGAGAAGCTGGAGAGAGCCAGCACCAAGATGCTGGACAGGTGAGTGGCCAGCACCCCTGCGCAGTTGGGCAGCTCACCTTGACCAGGTGCTCCCAGCCCAGAGCCCTGGAGACCAGGCTGCGCCTGGAGTCACACGTAACATCTGCCTCGGGCAGGAACTCCCTTCATTGGTGGCGGCCGCTAACTTGACCAGGTCATGGTAATGACGGACCCAAAGAGGCTGGGTTCGGGGCGCCCGGCTCTCTGGGGCCACCAGAGAAGGCAGGTGGCTGGGCCGCCTTTGGCCTCCGCTGATGACCGCCGGGGGCCCTGTCCCTCGCGGAGCCCCGGCTGCCCCGTGTCCTGTCTGCAGAGGCTGCGGGGGTGTGTGGGAGGTGTTGGGGCTTTGGGGAGCCCGTCCTGGTTCTGGGCACCTGGGTGCCAGCCTTGGAATGTGCCTGCCGTGCGCTGTGCGGCCGTACAGCCCAGGCCGCTCGGCCCGCTGCCCGCTGCCCCCCGTCTTCTCGTGGGGAGGAGACTGCCCTCGCGGCCTGCCGGGCGCCCGGGAGGTGCGCTGCGGGGCGCCCCCTCCCTGGCCGGCTGAGGGCCCTGGTGGGGGCGCTGCGTGTTCTTCCATGAGAGGGGAGCCGAGCACAGCACGGGGCAGGGAGAGGCCGTGGCGGGGAGCCCGCCCTGGGGAGGGGCGCGCAGGGCCTGGCGGGGGCGCTGACTCGCGCCTTGCTGTGTGCAGGTGGAGCGTCATGGCGTACGAGACCAAGCTCCCTCGGCAGGCCTCGTCCTCTGCCGTCACCGAAGTCTTGAGCGAAGGTTCTGAGGTATCTCCCCGTGCCCCTTCCCGTGCCGCCTCCCGCCCGGGGGCGGCCACTCCCTGAGCCCCCACGGTGGCTGCGGAGCTGAGGCAGACCGCGGCCGAGCATGTCTGGTGGCCTCTGACGACCTCGAGGGCTTCGGGTGTCTGAGGCATCCCGTGTGGCCCCAGGTCTCGGGGTCCTCCTGGTTTCCTGGGACCCCTGTCCAGGCGCGCGCCTGCTCTGCCCCTCAGCTCCGTGTCCCTGCCGCTGACACCAGGGCGAGCCCTCAGGCCCCTGCTGCCGCCCCCCTGGCCCCGGCTCTAGGCCCCGTGACCCCGTGCGCCGGCCGCCCACCCACCACCCTGCAGCCTCCGGCGCCCGCCGGCCGTGCCAAGCTCTCCTCTCGGCTGCGATCCTAAGATCCAGGGCGCGTCTCTTCCGTGGCGCTGGGCCGGAGCGCGCGCTGGGTCGGCTGGAGGTTGCTGAGAGGAGAGAGGCTCCCCCGAGGGTCAGGAGGCTCAAGGCCGGTGGGCCGGGGAAGCGGTTGGCAAACTACAGCTCCCCGGCCCATGAGAGCGAAACGGTTCGTGCGCGTGAGAAAGAGCCGTGCGCGGAGGCCCTAGCTGTCCAGCTGATGGGGCCCGCTGCTGCTGGCCAGGCCTGAGGGGCAGGGGGGCAGGGACAGGGATGGGCAGCGGCCGTGTGGAGAGCAGGAGGCGGGGTGGAGGCGCGGGTGCAGATGTGTTGCCAGACCGAGCCGGCTGGGCGGGAGCGGGCCCCCAAGTCGGTGCCGCTCTCCCAAGGCTGGGATCTAGGTTAGCGGGCGTGGACTGCGGGCTCTGGGGACACCTTGGGGGTGCGGTAGTCCTGGGGCCCTTCGGGCCTTCCTTCCTAGGCTGACCGTCACCCCACTTATTTTGGGGTGCTATAGGTGCAGCAGATTCTCTTCTATGAAGACTCAGTCGCCGCCCATCTTTCCAAGATCCTGACCTCCGACCAGCACTCGGTGGTGATCTCCTCGGCCAAGTGAGTGCCCGGCGGGGCCAGGGGTCCCCCGTGTGGGCGGCTGGTGTCCAGCCAGGACTGGCTCTAGGGGCCGCCTTCTGCATGTCCCCTGCAGAGTTCTCTGTGAGACAGTGAAGGACTTCGTGGCCCGGGTGGGGAAGGCCTACGAGAAGACGACAGAGAGCTCGGAGGAGTCGGAGGTCATGGCCAAGAAGGTGGGTCCCTGGGCCCGCGAGGGCTCAGGATGCAGGGGCCCCTCCGCCACTTCCTTTTTCTCTTCCAGTGCTCAGTCCTGAAAGAGAAACTAGACTCACTCCTCAAGACCTTGGACGACGAATCCCAGGCCACGTCCTCGCTGCCCACCCCGCCCCCCACCATTGCTGAGGAGGCGGAAGATGGGGATGGCGGGGGTGGTGGCTGCAGCCCCACGGGGGACCGCTCCGTGGGCTCGGCCTGCCCAGCCCGGCCGCAGATCTTCCGGCCCCGGGAGCAGCTCATGCTGAGAGCCAACAGCCTGAAGAAGGCCATCCGCCAGATCATCGAGCACACGGAGAAAGGTAGCGGCCCCGGGTGGCCCGGGCGAGGGCACTGGCGGAACGAGACCGCTGGGGCCAAGCCAGCCGGCCCAGGTCACCTCTCGCCGCCTGGCGGCCCCCACCCTGGTCATGCCGGGGGCTCATCTCCCTGTGGCCTGTGCCCGTGGGGTCCAGGGCAGGACCGATCCTCTGCCTCGTGTCCAGGCGGCCACAGCTGACGGCGGGCCCAGCCTGCGCAGCAGTCAGGCCGTGCAGGTGGGGGCTCGCCCCCTTTTCCTAGTCAGCTTGCCGAGCTTTGGACGGGCACACTGACCGCTGACCCTCGTGGCCTCCGGCGCGCCTGAGCTCCCCTCCCTCAGCAGTCTCTTGTCTCGGCTCTTCCTCGTGACCCCAGGAGTCATTCCTACCCCTCCACCCACTGCCTGCCCTGTCCAGCCTTGCCTTGCCACTCGGGGCCCTGGCCCCGCTCCTTCCCGCAGGCAGGCCCTGGGCACGTGCCACCTCCCCTCCGCCCGGCCGCCGTCTGGCTCCCTCCTCGAGGGGCCACCTCACTGCCCCGCTGTGCCCCCCGGGCCCTCCCCCCCTCCGTGCGTGCACACACCCAGGACCAGGACCCAGGCCTCCTCCGTCCTGGTGTGCGGGGCGGCGGGGCAGCTGGGGCCTCTGCCTCCGCTTGAGGACGCTGGGGAAGCCCTGGCGTGGGGTCCGCGCGGGCGCCCCGCGCGTCTTCAGGGAGCCGCCCCGCTCAGGCCGCTCTGCCCTTGCAGCCGTTGACGAGCAGAACGCCCAGACCCAGGAGCAGGAGGGCTTTGTCCTCGGCCTCGCGGAGTCGGAGGCGAAGAGAGACCAGAAGCCGGACGGCAGGACATGTTCCGGCGAGAGCGGCGGGGCCGCCCAGGCCAGGAGCCTCCGCAGAGGTAGCCGGCCGGAGGCAGTGGACGCCGACTCCCGCGAGGCCGGAGCCCCTCCTCGGGCTTTGGCCCC
>NW_004567103.1:2199407-2199968 GCF_000260355.1 Condylura cristata | reverse complement strand
CAGCTCTTCCGCCTGCCCCTCCCCGGGGGCTCGGCTGCCGCCGCCACGTGCCCGTGGGCGGTCTCGCAGCGTCCTCTCTGTGTGCAGTGGGCAAGGCCCCGAGTGAGAAGCTGACCAGCAAGGGGAGTTTGTCTCTGGGCAGCTCTGCCTCCCTCCCTCCCCCGTCAGGAAGCCGCGACGGCCTGCCTGCGCTGAACACCAAGATCCTCTTCCCCAGTGAGTGTCGCCACCTCGGCGACACTGCGGCGGGCGCGGGTGCGGGCCGGTCACCTGAGACTGGGGCCCCTCTGGACACCGGTCTGGGGATGACGGACCCTTTCCTGGCCGCCTCCTGGAGTCCAGGTCCTGGGGAAGACGCCAGACTTCCACGGACCCCTGTCCAGGCGCGCGCCTGCTCTGCCCCTCAGCTCCGTGTCCCTGCCGCTGACACCAGGGCGAGCCCTCAGGCCCCTGCTGCCGCCCCCCTGGCCCCGGCTCTAGGCCCCGTGACCCCGTGCGCCGGCCGCCCACCCACCACCCTGCAGCCTCCGGCGCCCGCCGGCCGTGCCAAGCTCTCCTCTC
>NW_004567103.1:2197110-2198032 GCF_000260355.1 Condylura cristata | reverse complement strand
GGTCAGCGGCCGGCCGCCCCTCGGCCTCCAGCGTCTGCTCCACGTGCCGCCTGCGCCAGGCCCTTCCCTGGCGCCCCTTCACTAGGTGGGGCCGGCCGTGGAGCCCCCCTTTATGGAGATTCCTCTCCCACATGCCCCTTTCTTATTTTCTCCCCATTTCTGTGGTGGTGAAGACCTGGGGTGCAGGCTTAAGCGATGGTCTTTTCTGGGGTTCCGGTGTGTTCAAGAGAAGGAATAATGATCAGTCACCGGGCATTATCGGTGGCCAGAGGGTCCCCCCACCCCCCCATTTTGTGGTGATTTCCTCTCTGCGACATGCCATCCTGAGGCTGCCAAAGCTTCCTTTTGACACGAAGCTTTCGGTCTCTCTATTCCCCTGCAGATGGGGGGGTCCTGTACCTGGGGGAGGCGGCTGCACATTCTCCCCAAGGGAGCAGAGGGTTCATCGCCGTCACTCTGGGACTCTGGTCACTGGCCGCCGTGGGCCCCAGCTCTTGTGCCCCCTCCGTCCCCCCCGAAGCCCTTCCCTGGGCTGTTCTGGGCTGGACCCTCTTTCCATGGACCCGTGGACGAGGGCAGTGTCCAGAGCTTTGTGCTCGCCCAGCCCTGAGCGGACGTGCCCCAGGGGCCCTGGCTGGACGCAGAGGGCAGATGCGGCTGGCCGCGTGGCCTGGGCCGCCTGCGAGGCGTTTGTGGACCGTGTCCCCCCCGGGGCAGGGGCGCACTTTGTTCTTGCTGCTTCCTCCCTTCCCTTACCTATCCCGGGGGGGGGCCAGGGATGGAGCCCAGGGGCGCCCTGCGGCCCAGCCAAGGGGTCTGGCTCCTGCAGCGGAGGTGAGGCCGGTGGGGGCTCGCCAGGCAGGGCAGCGGCAGGGCTCTGCTGGCTAGGCCGGACACCACGCAAGCCTCTAACCAGCAGTGG
>NW_004567103.1:2194906-2196735 GCF_000260355.1 Condylura cristata | reverse complement strand
GGCCCGGCCCGGCCCACGCAGCGGCGGGTGAGGCCAGTGGGCTGGGCCGGGGCTGGCAGCGAGGGGACCTCTTTGGGGTGATAAGGGGACACTTTCCCGAGAGTCAGCTGGCCAGTGCTGCCCGCGCAGTCGCGGCGAGACAGCCGCGGTCTGACCCCGCCCTCGCCCCGCAGCGAGCGCTACACGGAGCGGTGCGTCATGAACAACTACTTCGGCATCGGCCTGGACGCCAAGATCTCTCTGGACTTCAACAACAAGCGGGACGAGCACCCCGAGAAGTGCAGGTAGGTGTCGGCCTCGCGCCTGTGGTCCGCGCCCCCTCTCCCCTTCCACGAGACGGGGTGCCCTTGGAGTGGGCTCGAGCCGTTCCGGGTGCAGGAGGGCCAGGGAGCCCGGCGCCTGCTGTCGGAGCGTGGAGGTGTCTCAGGCGAGGCGGGGCGGGCCCGCAGGGGCGGCCAGTCCAAGGGCTGGCACCCATGGGTGCCATGGGCGCAGCTGCTTCGCCTGAAGTGACCAGGGCCCGCTGTGCGTCCTCCCGTGTGGATGGCCCCGCCGACACCGGCCGCCCGGCCGGCTTCCCCCGCGGTCTGCAAGCCACAAGGGGAGCCGGGACCTGGAACAGGTCCTGGAGTTTTTGCCCTTCAGACAGTTACTTTCTTGGGAAGGGTGTTCCTGGCAGCCCACCTGCCACGCACCGGCATCGGAAGGACGACCGTGCCGGGCAGGCGGCGACCGCCGCGGGCTCTGCCCCTCGGCCACCTGCGCTTGGCCTGGGGAGAGCCGAGCCCCACTGGCCTCTGCTCCCGTCTCCAGGAGTCGGACCAAGAACATGATGTGGTACGGCGTGCTGGGGACCAGGGAGCTGCTGCACAGGACATACCGCAACCTGGAGCAGAAGGTCCTGCTGGAGGTGAGCGGCCGCCCCTGCCTCCTCCTGGCCCGGCGGCCCTGCCCTGGGCAGGGCGGGCGAGGCCCACTCGTCACTCTTCTCTGCTCAGTGTGACGGGCGGCCCATCCCGCTGCCCAGTCTCCAGGGCATCGCTGTCCTCAACATCCCCAGCTACGCGGGAGGCACCAACTTCTGGGGAGGCACCAAAGAAGACGATGTAAGTGGGGTGCTGGGCGGCGTGGGCCCAGCTCAGGGTGGGGTGGGGGCCGTGTCCCTCACGGAGCTTCAGCTGCGCCCGGGGCGCTCGGAGCACTCGGTAGTGGTCAGGGCCGTGCTGGAGTGTGGCGCCCTGAGGGCAGGACGGCGCCCGCTCACGGGGGCGCTGAGGGGCAGCTGCGGGGAGGGGCTGGGGTGAGGCGGGCCCGGGCTCACCCCGGCTTGGGCGGTCTGGGGGCGACGCGCTGGCACCTGAAGGTGACGGGCTGCGGCGTGGGTGGGTGGACTTCTGCGGAGAAGGAAGTCGCGTGGTCAGGGAGCCGGGCGGGGCGGGGACACGGAGCCGGGGGCTCCCTCGGTGCTCGCCGCGCCTGTCAGCTCACGGCCCCCGGGAGCCTGCGGTCGGGGTGGCGCCGCCGGGCAGGCGCCAAGGCCTGGCATCGGGTCTACTCACCCACGTGGGAGGCAGCCCCTGAGCGCGAAGGGTGGGGCCTGGGGACGTGGGGGCAGCGGTCAGCTGTGACTCGGCCCTCCAGACCTTCACCGCTCCGTCGTTCGATGACAAGATCCTGGAGGTGGTGGCCGTGTTCGGCAGCATGCAGATGGCCGTGTCCCGCGTCATCAAGCTGCAGCATCACCGTATCGCCCAGGTACTGGCCAAGGGCGACCTGCGGCCCCCCAGCCCCCCGGGCCACCCACGACCGCCCCGGCCACCTGCTCACCG
>NW_004567103.1:2192836-2193747 GCF_000260355.1 Condylura cristata | reverse complement strand
CCGCGCGGTACCTGCGCTCCCGGCTCCACCCACGCCGTCCCCTACAGTCCCCGCGGGCCTCCCGGTGCGTGTGTGTGTGCTGGCGTGGGTGCCGGTCCTGGCTCCCCACCCTCCCGGAGCCTGCGCCCCCGAGCTGTGCTCTGACTCAGGCTTGACGCCAGCTCTGCCCCCTCGGCCCGCCGACTTCGCGGCTCCCCGCGCCCGCCCGGCTCCGGTGCTGCCGCCTCGGAGCCTCGGGGGTGGCCTGGAGGGCTGTGCCGTGGGCCTGTGTCGGGCCCCTGGTCAGGGCCCCTGGTCAGGACCCGTCGGCCCCTCGCCTGCCGTTGGCTCCATCCCGTCTGGTGGGCAGCTGCTTGGGGCTGAGCGTGGGCTGAGCCTGGACTGTCCTTTGCAGGGGACGGTCCCCACGTCCCTGACTTCTAGCGAGGCCTGGGGCCTCGTGCAGCGCCTGGACAGCATCTTGTCCTGCGCGAGGTCTGAGCCGGGGCACGGGGGCACTGTCTCGGCCAGGTCCTCACGTCCCCGTGGGTGCGCGTGGTGACGGGCCCGAGAGTCTGGGCGGGGCCCGTGCCTGGACGGCCCCTTCTGCGCTGACGCACGTGCTCGTCTGCTTTCCAGCATCCGGGAGATCGCCCAGTCCCACCGAGACCTGGAGCAGGAGCTGGCCCACGCCGTCAACGCCAGCTGCAAGGCCATGGACCGAGTGTACGGCAAGCCCCGGACCTCGGAGGTGCCTGCGCCCTTCCGGCCCTGACCCCCACTGGCAGAGCCGGGCGCCCGCCGCAAGGTGTCGCTCTGCTTCCTCGCAGGGGCTCAGCTGCAGCTTCGTCCTGGAGATGGTGAACAACGTGAAGGCCCTGCGCAGCGAGACGGAGAGATCTCTCTGGACTTCAACAACAAGCGGGACGAGC
>NW_004567103.1:2184302-2184743 GCF_000260355.1 Condylura cristata | reverse complement strand
CTGCCGGGGTGCCGGGGCGCGTGGCCGGGGTGTGGCGCCTGCTGCCGGGGTGCCGGGGCGCGTGGCCGGGGTGTGGCGCCTCCTGCCGGGGTGCCGGGGCGCGTGGCCGGGGTGTGGCGCCTCCTGCCGGGGTGCCGGGGCGCGTGGCCGGGGTGTGGCGCCTGGGTGTCTGCGCGTGCCCGCGTGCTGCGGCACTCACGGGTGCTGCTGCTTCTCCCTGACAGTCCACCTCTGGGGCACAGAGGAGGTTGCGGCCTGGCTGGAGCACCTCAGCCTCTGTGAGTACAAGGACACCTTCACGCGGCACGACATCAGGGGCCCCGAGCTCCTGCACCTGGAGCGCCGGGACCTCAAGGTACTTTCGGCAGCTTCCCTCGCCGTCCGCCCCTCCCTGTGGCCGGCACGTCCCGGCGCCGCGCTGCGCCGCTGCTGCCTCAGGAC
>NW_004567103.1:2180698-2182077 GCF_000260355.1 Condylura cristata | reverse complement strand
CGTGGCGTGGAGCGGCTTCGTGCCCCTGGGCGGCTCAGCCCCTTATTTATGACCCTAATTTATACAGCGCGCCCAGGAGCACGCGCCCGCCTGCTGTACAGACCCTCTGGCTGTAAATACTTTGTTCTGTGTATAAATAAACCTGTTCGCCCCGCCCCGGAGTCGCCTCTCATCGCTCTGCACGTGCGCGCGCGGGGGCCCCTGGAGTAGCGTTACCCTAAGACCCCGCCGCAGCCCCAAGCGGCCGCCGCACCCTCCCGGGGAGAGCTGGGCACCGGGCTGGGGGGAACCAGCCTGTCTCGAGGCTTTCCAGGCTTCGGCGCGGTGGCCGCCTGCGGCGCCCGGCCCAGTGTCCTCGCGTCACCAATGCTGCCTGACCTGGCCGGCGCCTTCCTCTCTCGGACCACGCTGGGTTGAGCGTCGTGGCGACCAGATGGCGGCCACTATTCCAGGCCTCGCGCCGACACCCCCAGGCCCAGGGAGAGGTGTGGGGGCAGGTGCATGTCGCTTCTCGTGGCACGTCCGTCGGGGGCCAGGCGTCCCGGGCCACGCCAGGCTGCCATGCGGCGGTTACTTACGTTGTCGCGTCACTGTCGTCATCCTTGTTGCTCTCATTGGTGCTCAGAACCTTCCAGAAGGCCCTTGGGGGTGCTCGTCCCATCATCAGGGTGCCTGTCCTCTCCTTGCAGGACCTCGGGGTGACCAAGGTGGGCCACATGAAGCGCATCCTGTGCGGCATCAAGGAGCTGAGCCGCAGCGCCCCTGCCGCCGAGGCCTAGCCCCGGCCCTGCCGGCCTGTGTCCCCCGCGCGCCCCGAGACTGAGCGGGCCCCTCATGGTGCTACCCCCTTCGCTCGCAACAGGAAGCCTCTGAGCCTGCCCAGCGCCAACACAGCTACCTTTGAAGTGCCGCCCTGGCGTGGCGGGCAGCGCACCGGCCTGGGCGCCGTCCCGCTGGCCTGCGCGGGGCTTCTCTGCTGCGGCCTCACAGCCAGCTGCTCGCAGCCAGGTCCACGGGTGCCCCGGGCTCGCCGGCCTGTGGCTCCTGGTAGCCACTGCGAGGGCCCTCCGCCCACATGTGCCCGCCCGTCTGCGCAGGTCTGGGGGGAGCGCCCTCGCGCCCAGTGCGCCGCCGAGGAGCCCTGCTCTCGCGGAGCCTGGCTGCCTCTACGGGTGCGGGCGGGCCCCCAGCTTGCTGGAGGTCTGAGGGGGTCTCTCAGGAAGACTCTGGGCTCCCACTGGCTCCTGGCAGCAGCAGCTCTCGTGCGCTGGTCCCCATGGCCGCAGACTTGGCTCAACCTGTCAGAGGTTGGCAGTCCTGAAAAGGGGTGTCTGTGACCAGCTCTGATGTGGGGGACCAGCCCGCCACAGCCAGGCCCC
>NW_004567103.1:2154204-2179566 GCF_000260355.1 Condylura cristata | reverse complement strand
GGTGCTGCCCTCGGGGGGCGCCCGGCATTCACAGCTCTTCGGGCAGGCGCCGTCTTCAGTTGGTCCCCGGGACGCGGGAGCGGGCTGGCACGGCCCCGCCCTCCCGAGTCGCCCCTCCAGCAGCGCACACCGGTGGGGACGGGTTGCTGCTCCGTCACAGCCTCCAGCCCCAGGAGTGTGTGTGAGGGGCCTGCGGCGGCCGTTGCGCGCTGCAGGGTAGCTGCCGCGTGTGAAGCCCCGGCCTCGGCGGCCTGTCCACGGACCCCAGCTGGGCCCCTCTGCAGAGGCCTAGGAAGAGGCACCGAGTCACTGCCGCCCCCACCGCAGGCAGACGCGGGTTTCTGGAAGCTGCCGTGCGGCTCCGTCTCCCGGGAAGGGAAGAAGCCAGTCCCTTGGCTGCCACCAGCGCTTCCCCACGAGCGAACTTACCTGAGCCTAGGCCGACCGGCGCCACTGCCACAGCAGCCCTGCTCTTCGGCCTCAAGCACGCGGGAGGCGCCCGCGCAGCCGGCAGGGGCACAGGGCGAGCGGGAGGCAGGCGGCCACTGGCCTCTGCATGGCGCCCGTCAGGGACCTCCAGCGAGGGCTCCGGCGTCCCGAAGGCCCAGCGGCTGTTTCTGACCTGGCACCGCACCCGCTTGTGCAGCCTGAGCCGAGGGAAAGGGTCAGGGCAGCTCAGCTCCAGCTGTCCGCACAGCGGCCTCGGGCGCAGCGGCACACGCCTGCCCGTCTCGGCGCGTGGGGGCTGCGGGCGGCTGGGAGCCTCCGTGGGGGCTCTGCGTGTCTTAGGAGCCCCGCTCCCGCCGAGGGAGCTGCAGAAAGTGACTCGCTCGCCACAAAGACCAATTCACGCTTTTAATAGTCACCAACAGAGCGGAAAGGAAAGTTTAATTCCTTCTCCTCCCCCACCTCACTAAGGCCACGCGGGACGGTCACCGCAACCCCCCACCTCCCCCGGCAGCGGAAGGTTTGCACAGACCCGGGTGTGGGCCCCACGCCCAGCTGCCACCTGGCTCCCCTCGCCGTCCACCTGTCGGCAGCCCCGGCTCCAGGGTCTGCGTGGGGGAGGGGGACTGGCATGAGGCTGGCGCGGACCCTGTGTCCCGGAGGGCCTGGCCCTGTTCTGCGTCCATGCAGGGCCGTGGCCAACAGGCCAAAGCAGCCAGCAACTTCAGCAGGGAGGAGGCGCGTCAAGGGCCAGGACATGCTGCCTCGTCCAGGCCTGTGGTGGGCGCAGGACCACGCCTCCTGGTGAGGGCTGCGGGTGGCTCGAGGCACACGTGGTGGCACCCGTGAGTGTGCCTGGCGATGCACGTGCCGGCCTGAGGTGGGTCAGCCGCTGCTCACGACAAAGCCGGGCGTCGGTGAGCAGAAGCCACAAACCTGCTGGCATGGTGCCAACTGGAAAGTCATGCCAGGGGCGGGCCTTGGGCTGCTGTGCCCGAGGGTGCCCCCGGCGGCCTTGCTATCTGAAGCTCCCAACGTGGATGGAAAGAGAAGCTTCTGGTCCCCGGGGCTGGGCAGTCATCTCTGCTCCAGAGAACACATCACTGCTTTGTTCACGGCCGGCTTCCTGGCTGCGGGAGACACAGGCTGTTACTATCGTGGACACAGGTTGGGGTGCAGGACGACTCCAAAATTCACCCCAGTTTTTGGCATCAGGTTAGCTCAGGCCTAAAGGGTGTGCCTGCAGTTTGAGGAACCCCGTCCCCCGGCAGGGTGGGCTCTACTCCCGGTCTACATGGGGGATCAGACCCGGTGGCCAGTCTGCGGGGGAGCATCCCCCACTTTTCTGATCAAGTGGAACATTCAAAGGAGAGCCTTGGGGACCCCACCACCCACTGTGCTCCCAGCCACCTTAATGCAGCCTGTCTTCGCGACTCTTCTGCCCCCCCAAAACTCACTGTGCAGCAGCCAGAGTGATCATTTAGAAACGCAACTGAGTCTGCCTCGCTCCCTGTGAACCGCCAGTGGCCTCTAACTGACCACACTTCCACTCTGACCTGGGCTGTGGCCTCGAGGACCTGCTCCTCCTCTGTGGGCCTCACTGCACTACCTGCACTCGTCAGCAGAGGGCACCTTCCCGCTGCCATTACCCCGCACCCGACGGTCACCTAGGTCAGCTAGGCGTGGAGGCGGCAGGTGCTCAGGCGGCTGGGTTTCTTCACAGCTGCTGTGGTGACTCGGGTAAGAAGTGAAACCCAAGAGGAGACGGGTGGGTGAGGGAGGACCACCATGTGCCTCGGGTGGGGCCTGGACCATGGGTTTCAGTGGGATGTTCCAGTAGATTCTGGTAGGCTTAGGTGGCCTGAAGCCCAGGGGAGGGAGAGAGCACAGCCTGAGGAGGGCCCACCCAGCCTGGCAGCCCCAGGCAACTCAGGAGGTGGAAGTGGCTGGTGGGGGCAGCGGTGGGTGGGGAGCACCTGACCTGAGGGTGCTGGTCTCTGAACAAAAACACCTAGAAAGTGGGAGCGGCTGCATGTGGGCAGAAAGGAGGGAAGACAGGCCCAGCGCGGAGGTTGGACGGGGAGTCGGGGTGCCCAGGGAGCATAGGCA
This sequence comes from Condylura cristata, assembly GCF_000260355.1. Taxonomy (NCBI): domain Eukaryota; kingdom Metazoa; phylum Chordata; class Mammalia; order Eulipotyphla; family Talpidae; genus Condylura; species Condylura cristata. The sequence goes on along the minus strand of NW_004567103.1, from coordinate 2,177,010 downwards.
GGGTTGCTCGAAAGTGCGGGGGAATGTGGGGTGCAGAGCAGCCAGCACAGCCTGACGTGGCTCTTCCGGGGGGGCCTTCCCCGCCTGGAGGTCAGGTGGGCCATGGGGGAGTCAGGACCCCACAGTACCTTCTCTTTCTCTCCAGAGCGAGCTGTTTCTGCCTCTCTCTGCCGAGGTCATCGCTGACTGTGCTGAAGTCGTCGTCGTCGTCGTCCAGCAGGAGATTCTACACAGCAAAGGAACGAGTAAGCGGCCTGGGCGGATGTCCGCCCACGTTTCAGGAGGTGCGTGCGGTGTTACTGACGAGAACGGCGCTGACAACAGCTGCGGGGATCGCGGAGAGGCTGGACGAGGGCGTGGGCCGTGCAGGCCCAACATGGCGTCAGGGAGAGGGTGGGCAGGCTCCCTGCCCCATGGTGGCACCAGCCACTGCAATTCTGAGAACTTCCTCTACGCAGGGTTTTGGGTGCCAACGCCCAGTTCCTGGCTCCCTGGGGCTCGCAGCCGAGAATCAGCATTTTCCATATACACTGGCCTGGCCCCTGGGCTGTCCGCGGCAGCTCTCGGCGGGCAGGCTGACTGATGCCCGCACGCAGATGCGGAGCGGGGGTGGCGTCAGAGCAGGACAGACGTGGGCTGCCGGCCCACCTGGGACCCTGGCACCACTCAGCATGGACTGTGTCCCAGTGACGCCTGCGCCAGCCCTGGCAGACTGCGGCCCTGCGGCCTTCCCGCCCAGGCCGCGCGCTGCCGTGCACGGTGCGTGAAGCGCCCCCACACTGTGTGCGACACTTCAGGACACCATCACAGGGCAGGCGAGCCGGCTCCCGGTGTCCCCAAGCCAGGCGCCTGGCGTGTGCACGTTCGCCTGCACCACTGCCCCGGACACGCGCGAGTACGCGGCCGAGGCGCTGCTAGGACGCAGCTGTGACCCCCCTGCACGCCCGTCTCTTCCTGTGGGGTCACTGCCTTGAGAGACCAGCCGCTGCTCTCACCTACTCGGACAAAACCCCCGTTCGCTCCGTCTTTCTCGTGCTGGTAGCTCGTGTTCTCTTTTAAATGCCAATTTCTACTCCCACCCTTCTCTCTGTAGTTTTTATTTTAGAAGTCCAGTGCTCACCCCTAAGTCTTGTTGAGCAGAGGCTGCTGATTTATGGGCCTTGGAGCTCATGTGAATTTGGAGGCCATTTTCAGTGTTTCCTCCCGTAATACTCTTTCCGGGCCTCCGCCACAACCTCATTTGTCCACGGCCCCAAAGCTGCAGCTGCGCCCGGCCTTGGCCAGCCAAGTGGCCTCGTTCTCTCCAGCCCGAGCCCTTCCTCGCGGACCCAGGTGGGCTTTCTCTGGCCTGACTGCAGGTGCAGACCTGGGGAGACCTGGCGTGGCCCCGGCCTTGCTGTGTCCCTGCTGGCCCGTGACTCGATGTGGATCGGGTAGACTGCGAGCTCTTCCCAGGCCGCCGTCTCCCCACACCACACCTCACACTTCCATCTCGCTGGCTGTTGTTGAGTACAGAGCTGAAGAGAAGTGGGACTAAGAATGCTTGCTCCTTGGTTCAGAAATACAGACTCTTAAATCTAGGTTCAAGCTGTAATCCTGGATATAAAAAACAGCACTGCGCAGTGCCCGCCGGGAACGCAGCCGGCTTGCGGCAGCTTGTGGCACCCCCGACCAGAGGTGAGACGTGGCCAGTGGCAGAGGCACAAAAAGCAGAAATAAAACAAAAAACTCCAGTGCCTACCTGTGGTTTGGAAAAGGCACAGAGGGGCACCCCACCCCCCTGGAAACCGGCGGCAGCACAGTGGAGACTGCAGCAGTGTTTCCTTAAAATCAGACCCCAAATCGGACCCTCCCTGGGGGCGCAGCAGGTTACAGCGCAGCATTGAGAAGCTAAAGCCGCTTCAGCATGAGTTCGATCCCCGCCTGCCCCGGAGGTGACCACATGGCGCGGCAGACCTCTCCTCAGCAGTGTACCTCGTCGATCTGCCTGTTCTGCTCCCCGCTCTGTCTCTGGGGAAGCCTCTCACTGCCCCCGCACCTCTGGCCTGTACCCCAGTTCTGTATGCAGAAATAAATCTTAAAAAAAAATTAAAGATATACCACTGAGACTCAGTGAAGCTCAAAGTAATTTTTTTTCTAAACAATTTACGTAGCTTTGTCTTAAAGGTAACTTGAAGACCTGTAAAACCTCTAGCCCCACCTGAGCCTGGAGTGTCACCGAAAGCAGTCCATCCGTCGCTGAACAGCTTACCTTGATGCCAATGGTATCTCCATCTTTCAGGTAATAAGGTGCCCCTTGCAAATTATCTTGCTTTTTCTTCTTTTTTCTCTTGGCAATCTGTTGACTCTACAGAAAAATCAAGCATCTTGGATCAAGAAAACTCAACTTTAAATTCTACTCGCTCAGCCAGCGAGGCCGGACTTCTCTAGGAAGCCCCACGACTTTACCCAGCTAGAGACTGGAAGCCACTCGAACTTCTCAGGGAAGTATTTGGCAATTGCAGTTTTCTCCACAGGAAGAGAGTAGAAGTCGGCGACTTGCTGCCTCAGGGAGCCGGCAGTCCAGCCGCGCGCCGTGTCCCACGCCAAGTCCAGGGCCAGGGAGTAGGCCCTCTCGCCGGGGACGCGCACCTGTGTCCGCAGCAGCACGTCCTGGGGGCTGCACAGAGACAAAGGGCGGGCGGCGGTGAGGGCGCACGGCACCGGCACCCTTCACGTCTGGGTCTGCTCCAGCCAGGGGTGGGGGTCCCCTGGAGGCCGAGCTGCACTGGGGAGGGGGGCGGGGGGCCGCTGAGCAGACTTCCTAAGACAGGCTGGTGTGAGAGCGAGGAACTGTGAGAAAAGGCAATTTCAGTTTCAAGAACTGCCGGCGGTACCAGCGAAACGTGAGGCTCGATGGGAAGGGACGGGCGGGCGCGCCTCCGGAGTGCCAGCAGCTCCCCAGGCAGGGAGGAAAGGTCCTGGGAGGGGGGCAGAGAGCGGCCTAGAGGCGGGAGAGGCTCTGGGAGGCAGAGGAGAAACAGACGCCTTAGGGTAGTGAGAGGAACTGCTTCCCTGCTGGTGCTTTTACCCAGAGGGCGATACAGCAGGCGGGGAGCAGGAGCGGGCGTGCACAGGCCGTGCACAGGCCGAAGCCGGGTGGGTCAGGTGTGGTCAGGACAGCGCAGGGTGAGCAAGAGGCGCCCTTCAGAGGGGCTGGGTGAGAGGAAGCTGGGCAACAAGCCTGCCAGGGGTGCCAGCGCGGCTGTTTCCTGCGAGCGCTTCCTGCGGGAGAAGCCTCGCCCCAAGCCCCTCGCGAGAAAGGCGCAGGGGCACCATGAACTGGTTGTCAGGACAGCGGCCGCCTGTGTGCCCCGGGGACGCGCCTCTCGCACTGGCCCCTAAGCACCAGCAGCACCTGACAGCAGCGTGCTGGGCTGGGGACAGCATCGCGGAGAAAGCCCGGAGTGCTTCTGGGGGCAGGTGAGGGGGCTCAGAATGTGACATCACAGGCTGACGGCGAGGAGGACGGCAGCTTGTCTTTGGTGACAATGACCGACGGATTTTTCTACAGCTGGCACAATAATGCCGGCCACGGCGCAGGTTCCAGGCCGTGGCGTGGACAAAGCACCTGCTCTCCCGAGGCTTCTGCGTTCTAGCGGCGCAGGCGGAGGGGACAGTGAGTGTGTCACCAACGGGCCCGCGTGGGTCAGGCGGGCACGAGCTGACGTGGGACTTCCGGGAAAATCCTTCGTGCAGTGCATCTTACCTCAGGTTCTCTTCCTCCCGCAGGAGCTCCAAGCAGACCTCAGTCTTCCTTCCCAGCTTATATTCTCTGAAGACAAATGAACAAAATACTGTTGACGAACACCCCACTTGCTTTTTGGTAACATTCAGTGGACTACTTTTAAGCTTTCTTAAGCGAAGAGTACGCGGCTAAAGAGCACTCCAATCTGAGAGAACACGGGGAACAGTTTCAGCCAATGACCTACACACCACCTGGCACACACAGATTCCTAGAACGTATACTCCGCGAGGCGGAGTCACTGACAGGAGACCAGACCTGGCCTGCGGCACCTGCCCCGGATGGACAGGGCGGGCCCGGGTCTTCAGAGATCGCAGAGGGCAGCTCCTGCCTGCCTCCTGGGGCAGTGTCACCTCGCGTGAAAACCAGGCGAGATGAAGAACGAGAATCTCCCGATGGCCACAGACGCAAAAATCCTCAACAAGACGTCAGCACGGAGTTCGGTAATTCCTTACAGGGGCCACGATGCAACGGTGGGTCAGCGCCTGGCGAACAGCCGGTGACAAGCCACAGCCACAGAACAGCGGGTGGCACTCACACGGCGATCCGAAGGCGCAGAAAGCTGGGCGGAACTTGACCTCCTTTCATGACAGAAGCCCCTCAGCAGACCAGCAGAGGAAACGCGTTCACCGCGTGGGGCTGCAATGAGCGCCCAGCGACAGCCTGCTGGTGTGAGCACTGACTCGCCCTCCGGCGCGCCCAGTGACTGGGCACAGCACTGGGTGGAAATCAAAGGCATCAAATCAGGAAGCAGAAAAATTACAGTAAAGAGGATGCGGTGACTGGCCGGACCACGGCCCGTGCTCCTCAGCGAGAGCTGCAGCACAGCGCAGCTCCTGTCAGCCTCAACGGCGTTTGTCACAGTGGGGGGAGGGGAGCAGGGCTGTGGAGGTGGGTGTTGTGCGCTGGCCATCTGCAGATGTCCCCCGCCTGCTCCCAAACACACCACTATGGGTCTCAACAGCCTCTCGCCAGAGAACCAACCTGGAAAGGACGTGGCCCAGAGGGAGCCACTGCACTGTGGGAAATGTAAACGGTCACTGGAGAACAATGTGAAAGGTCTTCAAAACTTAGATTATGGAAGCACCCCACAACGCTCGCCCGGTGCTGGGCAGATACCTGAGGTAAATGAAATAATTATCTCAAAGAGCTGCCGTCCTTGTTCACAGTGGCCTTTTCCATAGGTACAGGGCCTGGAAACCTCCGTACTCACGGAGGTTGTGTGAGGGAGACACTTGCACTCTGCCACATCCTGTCGCTGCGATGACACGGGTGGGCCCTGACTGCACTCGTGCCGCGTGACGTCAGAGAAAGACATACTGTGTAACGTCACCTGTATGTGGGATCTGAAAGGTACCAGGGTGCTGGTTTTTGGGGCCTGGAGGGACAAGGGAGGGGTTGAGAGAGTGGCAGCTTCCAAGCCACAGACGCTGAGGCTCTATAGAGCAGCAGCTGTCGTCCTGGACACTGGGCCAGACACCCAACACTGCTAGGTCTGGAACGCTCTCGCCACAAGAAAGAAACGGTAACTCCCGCCATGCTGGTGACCCCCGTTCTGCAGTGTGTGGTGTGGTGGCAGGAGGCCTCAGTTACAGTGTTGCAAGTCGCCTGTGTCCAAATCAAGCTAGAGAAAAGCTCTCTAAAATTTCATTCGCTGTCTTGAGCACAGTCAAAAATGAAGCCACCTTGGTGCTACTATGGAAAAGTGACACTGTCCCAGAATCTGGCCAGGACAGAAGCACCACCAAGGAATGGGTTTCCTACTTCTGTCTTCCCCACAAGGCCACTTCCCTACCTCCAGGTGGGGTACAGTCAAGGGAAGCCGGGTGTCCGACAAGGAACCTACTTGAGCTGCTGCTGGTTGGCACGCAAGAGCCTGCCGGGCCGCTTACTCTCCACCGTCCAGGCCCTGAGGAGTGCTGGGGACAGGATGGCAGAGTCCCAGAAGGAGGGCAAGGTCAAGGCCTAGAAGAGAAACAGACATTTCTCCAGGGGTCTGAAAACGCACTCTGACACACCCCTAAGGGAAGAAGGAAGCGCTACGTAGTGACTGCTGAGGGAAGAGAACCCAAACCTGTCAGAGCCCCGGGACTAGCTCCTCGGGGGCGTCAACCGAGTCACTCTCGCCTTCCTCCCTACGGAAGTGCGCTCGAGGAGTAAGTGAATTTCCTGCTTTCAAGTCGGACTCAAAAGGTGCCTTTTAATGTTAGCATTTCCTTCTGGGGCGCTAACTCGTGAGGGAGTCCCGCTCCCGGAAGGCGGAGACTGCTCCAACCAGGGCTCGTTCTCTACTCTGACTGGCGCAAAGAGCTCGGCAGTGTTTGCTCTGCCAATGAAATGACTCCGGTTTTGAAATATTTCAGATCTCCCGATCCTGCTGTGAGGCTCTAATTCTGTGAGGCAGATAGCTGCTTCTGTTTACGTGACAGTCTGTGGAATGGCCAATGTTCGTCTATGTGGTACCTAAACTAGCACAGCTATTTTTAGCTTTCAGTCCAATATAAAGGAGAAAAAAAGCATCTTCCCACTCATGGGCAATGACTTCCTCAAGAAAAGCCAACCGTCACTTCACGGTGAGGCCAGCCAGTGTCAGGACTGCCCCTGTGACGTGCTCGCGGTTCCCCTCTAAGAGGAAGAAGGGATGGTCACTTCCGTCCAACCGCAGTCAGACGCCTCTTCAGCCCCTTCTTCCCATCTGGACAGAAACTGCTTTTCTATAACGGGACACAGGGGCGTGGCGTGTCTGGGTTAGCCTGACACGAGGGCCGATGCCCCCACCCTGGAAATGGCTCACATGTCTTTTAACTGACGACACAAAGCACATGAATCACAATGATACAAAAACAATGCAAATAAAGAAGTGGATGCTTTACAGATGCCTCAGTAAGTCACGCTTCTCTAAAGAAATCAAAATGAACATAAGCCGCTGAGGACGCATCGGACGGAGCACAGCATGCCTGTGGGCGGCGCCGCAGGACGGACGCCAGGCTCCGGCCGTGTGCGCGCTGCCTGTGGGTACTCACCACTGGACATGGCATATAACAAATGCCATATCAGAACAGACTGTAGTTGAGGGAAAAGGAAATAGAGAACATGTTAATATCTCACTGGAAGAAGCTAGATCACCACCAAGGTTTGCTGCAGGAAGAAGTCTGACCTGGGACTTGAGCTCCGCCAAGGTGGCGTCTTCCGAGATCTCGACGTCACCCAGGTAGTGGAGGGGCACTTCCGCCTGCAGGGCACCCGGAGCACCTGCAGAGCACAGCAGCAGGCGTGTGGTGGGCGCCTGGGCGAGCTCACCTGGCCTCTGAAGCGCGCGCACACGGCGAGACCGCAAACAGGGTAGCGCCACCGGAGACGCCTGGGATCCGAGTCCCTGAGTCAGTGGCTCCTGACTCCGAACTCAGCAGTTTCACTCCTTTTCGCTTAAGTGTCTCCTTCCACCACAGGGCACAGCCCCGACGCTTCGTAAGAGTCAGCGACAAGCCCTTCAGGGCCGTCTCTGTCCTGAGGATGCGCCACGCCGAACGGCGCTGTGAGAAAGCCCACGGTGAACATTCCCCAGCCATGCCCTGATCTGGTGAGTGGGCTGCCCAGAGGCAGCTTCTCCATTATTTTTTGGGGAATAACAAGGACTCTCAGGCTTTCGGGGTGCACACCAAACTCATGTTCGATTAACAGATCCCTTTTTGGAATTAGCGAACATATCTAACACTCTCCAGCAAAGATGACTGCCGGTTTCACAACTCCTTCAACAAGAAAAATGTTCTGACATGTAATCCAATTGCAGACAGTAAATAGGTGAGAGTCTGATTTAAAACCTCAGTACTGAGTAAGCACTCCAAGGCACTAAACAAAACTAAGTAATTTAGGCGAAGCCTGAGGAAGAGAAAAGATGCAGCGGGCCCTATGGCCACCTGCTATCACCAGCCCCCGTTAGTCAGGAAGACCCACGCCTGCTCTGGCAGCAGCGGCGGCACCATCTCCAGGGGGACGTGCCCGCGGCGAGTGTCCTGCGGCCACAGCGGGTGCTGGGGCTGCATGGGAGAGGACGCTGCATGCAGCAGCGTCTCTCTACTCTGTGCCTCTCCTCAGAAGTCAGGGAGGCGGCCAGCCCTGGAAGCAGTGCCTTGGCTGTGGGGCGCCTGCCCTGCGCTGGCCGGGCCCCAGGGGACCTGAAGGGACGGCAGGCTAACGGTTCCTTGAATACTAAGGACACTAGTGACAGAACTCCCTAGGCTCCCTGGCCCCTCATCGCCTGCTGCACCACCCTGAGTGACGCCACCGCCACCCTCATGCTCCCGGTACCCGTGCAGCCTCCCGGAGCAGCAGGGCCCCGGCCTCTTTGGATGGCAGCCAACGGACCGGCTCTCGCCTCACCTTGGGTGGAAGCAGCTCTCCAGTCCCCTCCTTGAGCAGGGGGACAGTGCACGTGGTCCTGACGGCTCGTCCAGGGACTCGAGAGCCCCAGAGGCTGGTACCACCAGATGGGCACCTTCAGGAAACCCTGGAGAGCAAAGCACACACGTGACGAACTTGACTTCCGTGTAAGAAAACCTCTCTCAATGCAGTGCTTTTCCTTTCCAGGTGCCACACTAACTGCCACGCACTGCACTTGTTTCCTGTCTTTACCACCAGTCGCGAGACGCCTGGCCTCGATGGGAGCACCTCAGGGGCAGAAAAGCAGAAACAAGTGTGCGCCGGCGTAGGCACGAACGTCCCAGGCGCTCAGAGCTCACCACGCAGCTCCGCGGAACTTCACAAAGCAGCAACCTGCTGACGTGCCTCCCAGGGCCGCAAATCAGCCCGTTTCTTTCAACATTACTTGACTTCATTCAGTTTTACTAATGTAAAATTATTAACTAAAAGAAAGTTGCGGAAAAACCCGTTAATAGATCTATTAAGTTTTCTGGTTAGGTTAAAAAACTAAACACAAAAAAGTAGGAAATTTGATTGTATACATAGTTGGTTTTTAATTTTGTTTAAAAATATTTTAGGGAGGAAATCCGTAAATTGTTAAATGTGGTAGCTGTTTCACTGGAGGATTTTAGACGACTTTGCTACTCTTTTTATGATCGTATTTCCCATAATGAGAATGCATCATCTTTGTAGCCAGAAAACAGGAATCATTCTGAAACGTGTAAATAATCTTACCCGAGGAAGAAGTTTGCCTTCAATTAAAAGCAAAGTGTCTCCAGAGCATATCATAAGCTCTTTCAGTGTTGTATCCTGGAAACACAGAAATTCCTTTTTGTCACTTCTGATGTCTGGAAAGAACAATCTGGAAAGAACAATCTTGCGTTTGTAGCCCTGTACTTGCACCCCTTCAAGCAACAGAGGAATAGGCAGCAGATGCTGGCTAGGAAGTGGCTATAGTAGCGTGCGTACGTTTATCGTTACGCACGTGTGAACGATGCGGAAGGGCCTGTAAATACCATGAGATCAGAGGACAGAGACATGGACACACTAGGGGAGGGGGCCTGGGAGAGCGGGAAGAGGCCTCCCTCGTGGCAAGTGCAGAGTGCCGGGGTCAGGACCCAGCCGCTTGTTCTGGGGAGAGGAGAGCTGGCCTGGAGGGTGGTCACGGGACAGAGCGCCGCAGAGGCGCGCACAGCTGCTTTGAATGGCGAGGCCACGAGCTGGCTGCCGCATGGACGGCAAACTGAGTAGGGCGCTGGACCTGGGGGGCCCACTGGGTAAAGGGGAGCAGAGGCCCAAAGGAGGCCAGCAGCATGGCTGGTCGGGGGGGCTGGAAAAGCGACAGCCCTTTACCAGCTGAGAGTAAACTGGAGGCTGAAAGGTAAGCGGTGAGACTGGTAAATCACACTTCGGTCTGGAAGGGGAAAATCGAGGAGGCAGACTCGGCACACTGAGTGTGCCCTTAGGTGAGTTACTTGACAGCAGCCTGGGAATCAGTGAAGAAAGTGTGGAAGCATCTGGCTAGACACCGTCTGTCCTGAGCAGTGGAGTCCGCTGCCCGCCCGGCAGCCAGGTTCCTCTCGCGGCAGTGCGAGGCTGGGGCCCAGCTGCCGGACACACAGGCGCCGACACTGACGGGACCTAGGCCACAACGCCCACATCTCAAATCTCAGAACGGGTCTCCAGAGCCTGCACTGATTCAAGGTCATGTCTGCTGAAGTTCCTGCCTCCCAATGTGTTACTGTCCTGTGCACCACGAGGACCGGACACAGGTCAGGCACACGCCCGCTCCCGGCCACCCTTTAGCAAAACTTCAGCAAGGCGAAAGTGAAAGCACGCGAGGACTGGCTTTCCATCCCCAGAATGAGCTGCTCTAGAGTTTACTCAGCCTAGTGAGCACCCTGGATGAAAACACAGATGCAGTATTTGAGGGCTGAAAGGCAGAAACGCCCTTACCTCCTCACGTAACGGCTCCCCGGCTTCATAGCACCAGTCCGTTTTCCGCAGATGCCACGCGTCTCCTGTGGAGGAATCAAACCAATGGAGAAACTCAGAAAACTGTGTGTTCTAAGACTTTATCAAGAATGTCCTTTCTAGATAAATGAATAGCAAATGGGACTTGATTTAATAATTTAACGTTAAATTACATGTCCAGAATATGAAGAAAGTAAGTTGTTTCTCAGTGTGGTTAATTTGCTCTGTATTCCACCGGTAAATGCATGCTGGTGAATAAAAGCGATGCTGCTGTTGTGATATTGGTTACGCCTTCACTGTTCACAGCAACACGTTTCTGGAATGGCATTTTAATGACATTCTAGTGATAGAGTAGGAAGAGAAGTGCTTTGAGGGGGTGAGGGAGCTGGAGGGGGCCGAAGGGAGGAGAGCTGATTGTTAAGCCTGGATTGTTAAAAAAGAAACCCAGCCAACGCTGTGGACAGTGACTCCCGCTAGCCAGAGGCACAGCCCAGGCCGTGGCCCCTGCAGCCCCGTCCCAGCCCTCCTCTTCCCTCCTCTTTGCCAGCCGCTTCTGTGGCTCTAGAGGCAAGTACGGGCGAGCAGCATTTACCCTGAGGGACTCTGCCTACCCCAACGCCAGCCAGGCAAAGGCGAGCACTGAGACTTCACAGCATGCTGGCTGGGAGGGGCCTGGTCCTGAAACTGGCGGAGCCACGGAGCCCTTCTCAGCCTCCGTCCTGTGGCCTGCCAGAGGGGGACGGGCGGTCCCCGACTCGGAAGACTGTCATGCAAAGTGACAGTCGCTCAAAGACTGCCTGGTCCCACAGCAGACACCCCGCCCCACTCCAGGAAGTGAGAGCAGAGCAGGCACGAGAGCAGGTGGCTGGTGCCGCCTGGTGCCCACGGACACCCCTGCCCAAGGCGCCCCAACCTCCACCTGGGAGCAGCCTGAAACACTCGGTGCCCCATTGCAATCAGTGAGGTGAAGAGATAGTCAGCGAGAGAGCTGGGTGACCAGGGTCAGGCCTTCCTCTTAAGAACCTGTGCTGGACCCTACCGAGGCTCTCTACCCACTGGCGGGCTGATCTGCTAGTTTCTCAGCGCACACAAGAAGCCAGAGAATTCATCACGTAAGAACAGAAATGTAAAGCAGAAACTGGAGAGGGAACTGCAGAGAGAGAGAGAGAGAGAACAGCCAGAGGGCAAACAGGCACTTCAGGGAGTGGCCTTGCGTGCCCTGGGGGGCCTCGCCTTACCTGGCAGGCCAGCTTTCTCCAGCATTGTCTTTAAACACTGCAAAAAAGGAATGGCTATCATCAGCTTTGCTTCTACAGAGTGAGAAAGGCCCCTTGGGCCTGGGCCTGCTATAGTCACTTAGGCAGAAGGGCTTGTTGGGCACTGGCCAGAGGCCCTGCAGGACTGCTAGGGGCAGTGAGGAGCCGGAGCCCAGCAAAGGCCTCAAGTGAGAATACAGACACTGTGCTCCTTTGAAAGGTTTTATGGTTTCTTTTCTATGAAATTAAAAAACACATAGGTTAAAAGCCAAAGAAAAACTGAGCATGTTTACAGCATGCAATGAAGGGTTAAACATTTAGAAAATGTTTCGCCATGTAAAGTCTCCAGCGCCCACACACAGGCCAGTCTGTGCGAGTCCCGTCACCCCGCCAGACCCCTGCTCCCCCCTGCGCCCTGCTCTGCTCTTGAGAGGCAATGCCCAGATGTCACATCGCTCACTCAGTCCTCAGCGCCAAAAGATAAACATTCCTCAAAAATCCAGTAATTCCTTAAGAATAAGTATGCGGCAGTGTTCAGACTTTCTGCCTCCTTTTCTCTCCAAGCCCCTGGCCTACAGGGAGTTTACACCTGGGGCCTGTTGCCAGCCTGTCCTTGTACCTGGAACTCACCCTAGGCTTGGTGAGGCGCAGGGCCGCCTCCTGGTGTCTGTGTTGGCAAGAAGGGCGAGGCCTGTTTGGAACTTTTTGAACGCCTGGGGTTTGCTCTTTTTTTGAGTTTCTAAGTTTTGCAGGTTCATCACCTAACTCTCTTAACTAGATCTCGGCAGTTAGGAGATGAGAAACTGCTGGTCAAAATTCATTTCATTAGCTGGAGTGTCTACCTGAAGGCCTGCTCCTTCGGTTGCTCTGCATCTGTGATGTAGAGGGAGAAGAAGACAGGTGCTTGCTCTTCCCTCACCCTCCAGAGGTAACCACTGGTTCCGTGAGACTGGAGAGCCTGCTGGCTTTGTGCATCGTCACAGTCATCCCCTCTGAGGGCCACCTGTCCTCTCTGAGCAGCCCGATCAGGGCCCCTGGCCTTCTGCAGCCTCACGCCTTTCCATTACGACAGGATCTCCAGGCTCGCCTCCATCTCCTGACCCGGATGTTGACCCTGCTATTCCCACAAGTCCTGGTTCCTTCCGGCAGGAAGTGGTATTTGGAGACTACCCTCTGGGCTTGGCTCACTGCCACCAGTTTGGTCACGGTTTCCGAGCTATTTTAGGGGACAGAGCTGGAAAAAGAGTTTTTAAGAAAAAACACACTGAGTTCATTCTCACTCTTCACAGCCAGGCACAGGTATGTCTGGCCCCCACGCACTGGCTCTCCACGTCCCACAAGTCTGAGTCCAGTTCTCCGTGACAGTGTCGTCATGTGACTGTAGAGCACATTCACGGACATTCGTGCCTGGCATGTGTGTGACAATGTGTGTAGATAAAGCAAAGCTCCAGGAGGATTTAGGCCAGGATGCTGGTATTGGTGGGACGGGGATGAGGGTCTTTCATTCTTTTAATCAGAACCTAAATTTCTATAATCAGGTATTACTCGTAATCAGATGAGAATCTGATTTGAAAAATTCTAGTTGGGTCACTAAATTTGAAGCTCTCCAAGCTACTGCTTTAATGAATATATAACATTCCTTAAGATATACTTGGGAGCCCTCACCTTCGGGCCTCACGCCCCTAACGCAAGTTACCACTGCTCTCCAAACACACCAGGCCTACCACGCCTGCTCCAAAGTGAAATTACTCACCTCTCTCACAGATATAGTTTCTTCTACTATGACCTCTCTCTCTGCCCCAGGCTGGACGTCACTCCCCACGGCAAAAAACAGGAACAGCTGAGACCAAGAAGGAAGTAAATGCAATTTAATGTGAACTTCAACAAGATTCTATAAATGTATCACTTACTGCCAGAAAGGGAAAGCCAATGGCCCATGAAACTAGTAAAAATCTTAAGTTATGAAAAAACGAGACTATGTTGGGTGATGTTACAATTCAAACAATGATCTCGGCTACCCAGACACGTAGCGGCCTCCTCGCCAGGGCTCTTCCCCAGGGAAGCATCTCTGCCTCGCGCTCCGCCCTCTACTGCGCTGCGATCTCCATCTTTCTCGGTCAAAGGGGTTTGCGTTACCTACACTGTTGGAGTTGAGGATATTTTTCCTGTCATCGGCTGCAAACTTTTTCTGTCCCAGGACCACACCCCGCAACTCCCAAGACCTCACAGGAAAAACGTCTGCTCTCCCTGGCCTGGCTCTCCTGACATGCCCCTGCTCAGCCTGGTACATGCTGCTACCTTGTCGGGTTCAGGGTAGGAGCAGGGTCAAGGGGAGGTGGCTGGGAAAGCAGTGTAGTGGATCAAGGCCCTTGGGGAACCTGAGGACCCCCACTCAGAGCACGAAAGGCAGGAGCCCCACTGTAACCTTTGGGCTAGGGTAAGCGTTTGTTAAACAGGTCGGACTTATGTTGAAGGAAGTAAATCCTGCTAAAGGCAGCTGTTGTGAGACAATTATATCACTGCGGAGAGCAATTAGGTCCCAAACCCACACATGGTCTTAGTTAAACCTGTGTCCCTGGGGGTTACTCCTACTTTTATGGACAGCCTCACCTTTGGCCTTGAGTAAAGGGTGGGCGCACAGCAGAACTCATGAAGTGTGGTGGCTAAAACTGGCAGCTACTCAACTGTAACATCCCCCTCAACTGTAACATGTTCACAGAAGAACCTTACATATAGTGCTTTAACATGTATTTTTTTTTTTACGCAGACACAGAGAACTACATGGATGTCATCCTCAAATAAAATAAACCACTTAAGGAAAAAGAGCTCTCAAGAAAGCCAGCACTGCTGTGGCCAGTGACCGACTTGGAGGGCTGTGCTCACCCATGTGACCTGCTGTTACCTGAGTGGACGTCGGGGCCCTCCCAGGACACAGACCCAGTGAGCTCCCCATCTTCAGTTCTGCCTCCTTCAAAGTATAGTTGTCTGGCACTGTAAAGAATTTTGATAACATGATGAATGTTATCAGCTCCCCTCTAATGCCAAAACCAGTCTTTTTTGATATCAAAAAAACATTAACGAGCTACACGTCATACAAAAGACAAATATATAGGAAGTTTCTAGACCTAGAATATATTCTTGTTAGCTGTACAACAGGGGCAAGAAATGAGACAGCAATGAATGCTCCAGGTCCATACTTAATAAAAAATCAGACTTGTTTACATGGATTAAAAGTCAGATAATCCAAATCAATTTGCTGAAGATGTACATGCTGCTTCAAGGTCTAAAGCCGCGAGGACGACTCCCTGCAGCCACTGAGCCCAGTCACAGGGATTGGTCTGCAGACAGGCTGTGTCACAGAGGTGTGAGCCAGCAGCTGGCACAGGAAAATCAGCAAAACAGAACCCTGACAGCCGCACGAGAAAGAGATGGCTGTATCAAAGCCACGACTGAAGTGAGATCGACCCATCGACCCATCGGCTGGGTGTTACGATCTTAAAAAGCAGAAGCCCCTGAATTCTGCGACATGTTTCTGTAACACCGAGAACACAGCTGGATGCTGCTGCGTCCTGTGAGTCAGTTTCTGGGAGGGAAGTTAGGAACCTGGGTCCTGGGGGTCACTGCTGGACAAGGACACCGGCCGGCTGCCGGCGGGGAAGGCGGCCGCACTGCCCCGAAGACCTACCTGGACAAAGCAGCTTCCCGTCTCGGTCAATGGGCCTCAAACAGCTGTCCTCAGCTGTAAGCGGGAAGAAGTGAGTTAGTGCCAAACAGACGGCCAGAGACCTGCCCTGCTGTGCCCGCTAGCAAGAGGCTCCACGAGCAAATCCAAGGAAGCCAACAAAACCCGACCACCGAAAGCAAGCAGAGCACTCCTCATCCTGCTGGCGCGGGGGTGGGAACGCCCTGCGAGGGGCTGCGGGCAAGTCTCATGGGGAGACAATGACAACTGAATTTCGGAAATGGAAGGTTCTGTGACCTTTCAGCATTTCTGTGAAGGCATTTAAAATGGTCACTAATACATGTGAAATTAGAAAATAGTGTATTCACATTGTAATTTAAAATATTAAAAACACTGACTTTTTTTTTACTTTTTAAAAACCATAACCAAGAAGAGCTCCTTTTTCTTTCTTCTTTTATGATTTATTGATGCATACAAGAACTGGGGTACAGGCTGCGGGAGGTGAGAGGACTCCCCAGAGACAGAGTGGGGAGCAAAACAGGCAGACTAACGAAGCACACTGCTGGGGGGATGCCCTGGCCGGGGATCGACCCCGTGCTGCAGTGGCTGCAGACAGCCTCACAGCGCCGGGCTCTAACGCCGCGCCCCCCGGGGGGACTCAGGGCTCCTTTCATGTGGAGTTTTGATGGTGTCACTTCCTCCGGTGCTTCATCCTTTCCGTCAGTCACAGCTGCTTCCCTCACTCGTGTCCTCTGGCTGCACCTCTGGGGGCTCTTGGACACGGCAGGGGCAGTGTCTGGTGCTGAGCGACTTCTCTAACTCTAACATACTTTCGTTTGTTGGCTGCACGCTGACCCGCGCGGGCCAATTCTGATTACTCATTTCTGTGAAACTGCACGTGGGCTTACTGCTGGGGGCAGAGGCGGCCGCACTACACTTTGCTGTCTGTGGGGCAAAGCTGGCACAGAGGGGCAGCGACCCTCACAGACAGGCTTCGAGGGCTGGCCTCGGATGACGCGCTGCGACCTCTGGGGGACGGGCCTGGGAGCTGGGCGAGTCTGCGGCGAGTCCTCGCCGGCCGGCACGCGGGGAGCCAGGGCCAGGCGGCGCTGCTCGGCTCCGGGGCACAGGGCGAGCTGGGCGCGAGGCGCGCACGCGTCGGACCTGGCGGACGCTGCCTGCGTGTGACGCGGCGAGTGGGTTTTCAGGCCATCCCGTGGACTGGGGCTAGTGTGCCCTAGTTCTGGGGATGCAGAGATTCCTAGGTTGGAGGAGGAACACACCAGGGTTTTAGACCAAATGGGACGGGAGGGAGGTGGAACCTGAGGAGGCACAAAAGGCCGGGGCCTGCGCGTGGCGTGGCTTAGACCAGAGCAGTCTCCTTCCGAGCTCCCGAGTTCTGTGTTTACACGCCACGATGTGAAGCTAGCACATGATAGTATCAGAAACTTCTTGAAATGTCCAAAGTTATCCAGCCTAGAAGACGTACTCTGATACTGCCTCCCGGTAGTTTTCGTCTCACTCCACACTGTGTGTCTTCTGTGTCCAGGACCCGCACTCTGGAAGCAGACGGGACAGCAGTGGGCACAGCAGCCTCGTCGAGTGGGAGGTGTGTCCAGCACACGTACACACAGGGAGCCGGTGGGGCACCAAGAGGGAGGTGGTGTGGAGGAGCCGGGCTGTGTGGTCGGGGGTGCACCGGGAAGCCCCGTTTCCCTGAGACCCAGTGGCCCAGTGACGGCGGCGGTGAGTGACAAAGAGGAAAGGCTGAGTCCACAGCCACTGGGCACCAGGAGAGCCGGCGGGGGACGGCTGGAGTGCTGGCCGTCCAGTAGGCACTCAGCGTCAGTCGAACCAGAAGAGCAACCGCGGAGAGGCAGTCAGGCCACGACGGACGTGCAGGGAGTCACGCAGCGGGCAGGCCGGGCGGTGGCAGCAGAGGGCTCATGGCAGCACTGGGGAGACCCTCGCTCTCAGAAGCAGGGTGCGGAGCAGGAGCGCGGACGGGAGACGGTGAGCTAGTCGCCGTAACGGGCCGTGCTTCCAGCAGTCCTCCGGGGGCTGCTGGCTCAGGGCACAGCACGTCCAGCGTTAAGTGCCATTTCGGGGCGTCATACAAACCCTCAGCGCCCCCAGTGAGTGGCCATTTACCTTGAGGGAGGCCTGCCCCCTCCGGTCAGCCTGTGCCACGACAGCTGCGGTTTCCTCCAGAGACCTGAAGTAAGGGCGGGAGGGGCACGGTGCTCGGCTCCAGCCCCCCGGCTCTGGGCACGCTGGCTCCGACATGGCCCCCGTTCGGCACGAGGCGGTGCTGGCTGCCTCTGTGCATGTGTTCAGCTCCCCACCCGCACCCCCTTCTGCTCCTTGCTCCCCATGGGCCACGCGATCACCCCAGCTGGGCGTTTTGGTCTGTGCTTTAGTCTTTTGTGGACGAACGTCTGCAAGAACTGGTGAGTGAGTGCTCAGTGCACGAGCCAGCCAGCCGCCCCGAGGCCTAAAATTTAGTTTTAGTTTTCACACTCAGGACCAGGGTCACACTGAGTTACGTGACTCAAGGCCAAGCCACAGCTCACTTCTCCCAGGCGGCGTGCCAGCCTGCGCCGCCTGGCCACCCTCTTCCCGGGGAAGCCTCTTGGCACCTGTGATGAGTGTAAACTGACGCTGTGTACCAGGATTCTTACTGTGTTCCACTATGAATGTTCTAGGTTCTAAAAACCGCTATTATTGCTGAACTTCTTCTAAAAAGAGGCTTTAAAAGTGTCAAGACTGCAACAATATATAAAAGAAAACAATAATGGCAAGTTTCATGACATCAATGATAAAGATGTTATTAGAGATTTGACCCATATGACAAGAGAAATAAAAAGGAAAAATAAACAGCTGGGATTACACCAAGTTGAAAGGCTTTCACACATTGGAAGAAAAAGACAAGCAGATTAAAAAGGCATCTTCCTGAGGGAGAAGATGGTCGCACATCACACCACAGACAGCAGATCAGTATCTTAAATATACCAAAAACTTACGAGTCCAAAATACAGCCCAATTATAAATGGGCAGAGATGTGAGGAGACAGTTCACCAAAGAGCATACTCGGGGGCCAGATGACAGATGAAATGCTCATCATCCGCTTTAATGGGGGGACTGCAGAGCCACAGTGAGGTGCCATCTCTTACTCACGAAAATGGCAAAGATGGAGAACCCTGGACCTGTCACTCTGTTGGGGGGACAGTCAGCTAGTATGGCCACTGTGGAAAGATCTGGACTTGCTGAAAAAAGAAAAACAGAGGAACTGTAAGGTCGCGCTGGGACCTCGTACAGAGCATGAAGCCACCAACTGAAAAAGTTTATGCTCTACAGTGTTTCCTGTGGCTTTAGTTATAAAAGCCAGGCCTTGGAAACAGCCTCTGTGCCCATGGACAGGGCCCTAGGGTGTAGCCACAGCAGGAACAGCTCAGCCACGAGGAAAGACTGCGAGAATTCCATGTGAAGAGCCAGTCAGAAAGACAAAGCAAAATGCTGGGTATTGCATAGTAAATGACGTGACAACACAACATACTTAAAAAAGCTACTGGGCACTAATAGTGAGGCTTCGGACGCTAAGAGGGAGGTGACGGAGAACAGGCCACAGAAATGTAAGGGATGCTGGGGGGGATGACAATCGCGGGAGAAAGTTTGGGCCGTAGGAGTAGGGCCCAGCGCTGGAATCTGACGGTGGCACCTGTCCGCCCGCTCGCTCAGCCTTCCTCCCACAGGGACGTCACCAGCGCTACGAGGGCGAGGCCCTAGCTAGGCTGGACGCACGTTAATGACGGCAGCCAAGGAGTCTCCACTTGAGCCGCCCCGTCTTGGTCACTACAGCCTCAGAGAAAGTCTTAAAATCAGACAGTGTAACTCTTCCAACTTTGTCTTCCTGCCCCCCACAATTTTTATAGATTACTCTTGTTCTTCCTACTTCTATACAAATGTAAGAATCAACTAATCAATCTCGTAAAAAACAAACCTACTGTGGCTCTGAGTGAGAATATAATGAATGCACAATCAGATTTTGGAAGAATTCGTCTTAACAGCCTGAGAACACGGGCCACCACCCCGTCCACTCATTACCAGGCCCCCCAGGGATTCTTCACAGCAGTGTTTTCTATATACAGGTCTCACACATACTTATCATCCAGTATTTCATGCTATTATAAATACTTTATTAATTTCATATTCTGTTGCCAGAAAAACACCATAAATTTTCCAAGATGACTTTGAGCTCTTACTAAACTCACTTATCAATCCCAGTAGCTCTTGAATAAAAATTGCAAGCTGCTGGTGGGAACGGAAACAGCGCTCCATGCTGGAAGACAGAATGGCAGTTTTTTAGGAAGTTCAGTCTGCCAACCGTCCCGGCAATTCCAACACCAGGTATCTACCCAAGGAAAATGAAAACTATGTCCACATAAAGACTTAACTGTAAATGTCCACAGCAGCACCGATCCCAGAAGCCCAAGGTGGAGACAAGCCCAAACAGCCGTCCCCCAACACGCCACACTGGCGGCCAGCAGTGTGCATCCCTGCTGACTGCTGCCAGTGTGGGAGCAACCGCAGTGAAAGAAACCAGACACCAAAGACAAAGATTTACTGAAAATGTCCAGAAAATAAGTACACAGAGACAGCAGAGTGACTATGAGAGGCCCAGAAAGCAAGAGGGCTTGAGTGATCTTTCTGGAGTAACAGAAAGGCTCTAAAACTGGACTGGGGTGACAGCTGCGTAAATCTCCAGGTTAACAATCACAGGTCACACTGACAGTGGGTGTTCTGAGGCAGGTAAACCAATTTCAGTAGAGCTGTTAACGGAAACCCGATGTTAAGTGCACGCTGCACATCTGGAAGCACTGGCGTGACAGGATTTACGTGCATGCCAAGAGGCAGTGCCCCACAGCGTGCACACCGGGACCTCACCGCCATACACACACCCAGGAGACACGCTGGTTGTGTGTGGGAAGGAGAGAAGGGGTCTGCTGAGGAAGACACGAGGAGGACTTCCATGTTACTTTCAATGTTTCCAACAGAAATGAACAAATGAGAGAATGTTAAATTTGTCCACTTTGGGGTGTGGGGCATGAGCTTTCTCTAAGTTACTATTGCACTCTCCCATTTTTAATTGAAAATCAAAACAAAACTAGATTAAACCAAAAAAAAAAAAAAAAAGCAAACGTAAATGATTACCTATTTCCTTCATTAATTTTAATTCCTCTATGGCTTTAATTCGAATATCAAACACCACCTAAAATAGAGAAATAAACTAATGACCGAGTATAAGTTGATACGTGAATAGGGGAGGAGACAGGAGCGTGTACAGGCAGCTTAAAGGGGCTCTCATTACCTGGCATTCAGCTGTACGACCTACTTGAATACCTTTTTCCATCGCTGAAAATCACTGTCTTTTGCACCAGATTGAAGGCAAAAACTTAATCTTCATAGTTAAATTTTTATCACATGGATGTTAAGTGGAACAGAAAGAACACCCACAGAACACTGAAACAATTTAGCTACAAAGGCAAAAAGTTGACAAACCAGCTATCTCTCTGCCAAAGGGGAAAAACTGGAGGTAAGCCATCTCTTTTAATGAAGAATGATGAATTCAGGGACGACTGGCAAGTCACTATAACAATCATAACCACCCACGTTACCAATCCAAAAGCACTACTTAAATTTATTTCAGAACATTTTTTCTGGCTTTGAAGTTCAGGTCAGAGAGCCTCTAGGGCTGAACGCAGGCAATCAGCGTGACAGTGACGCCAGCGAGGGCCCAGCTGCCAGTGCTCTCTCCTGTGCTCCCAGATGGACGCCCCGGCCCCCAGGGACCGGAAGGCCTCCTGGGCAGGAGTGCTCTGGCCACATTCTGCCCCTCGGCTGCACCCTCACATATGCACACTCTGAGAAATTCTGTTTTTGTGAAAGAAAACATTCCAAGTTTCTTTACGGTTACAGAAACATATCCAACAGATGGAGGCACTACGCAAAGATGCAGACTGCAGCGCTCAAAGAAACCGGTATGGCAGTCCAACGGCGGGCTGAGGTGGGCCCTCTGAAGGGCAGGGAGTTTTATCAAAGCAGTTTCTGCAGAGCACTTTAAGGTAAACTGAAAAACCCCAAACACCACAACACAAAACCAAAGACTAAGAAAGGATTCCTGAAGACAGCATGTTTATCAAAGCCAGACAGGACCTAATGAAATAGCTTAACACCCCCAGTCTAGTTCTAGGCTTTGGACTTTTAAAAGAAAATACATGCCAGTGGTTATAGAGGCAAATAAGCAATAATGTAACACTGAAAATTAAGCTGATTTCTCAAGATTTAGAAATCTGATGAGACAACTGTTCTGAAGGATTCTAAATAAAATTCTGTTAACTGAAAAATTATTAACCAAACTTTAATTATAATTTACTTACTGTGTTAACAGTTGCTGATATTTTAACATGTTTCTCCTCAGAATCTAACTGACATAAGTTTTTCACCTGGAGCCAGTCAGCGTTCATGCTAGTGATCCAGTTCACTTGTTGGGTCAATAAGCTGTAGGGAAAAAGACACCGAAAGAACATGTCTTTACACAGCATTTCCTAGACCAGAAGGGGTCAGAAGATTAAATGTCTCCTTTAGCAGCACTTGAAGCCTGCATGTACTCTTAACGGGACTAAGGGGAAGGCCCCACAGTCTGCTGAGCTGGCTCTGGCAAGGTGCCGCTCCCTTCAGGGGCCGGCAGGCAGCAGACTCCGGGGTCCACACTCACGATCCCAAATGTCCTCAGCTTACACAAATCATTTATGGCCACATTTCTCTAAGGAATTTCTGGAAGTGGACAGTCATTAACATCCCCCAACATCCTGGAATCACTCTAGGGAGCTCTAAGAATACTTCTGCCAAAGCTCCCACAGAATTAGGTTTAGTTCAGTAACTGGACAGCCGCGGACAGTGGGCCAGCATGACACGGCCTGGAAGTGCCACCTCTGCGGGGTAGCCATCATGGCGCTACGTCGGTGTCTGCTCTTCAGTGCAGTGTTGTCTCGTGACGGCGCGGCGGCAGTGTGTCCTGTCCTAACAGAAGGTCCCACATACAGTGGTCAAAGGGCTTGACTTCTAACTCACACAGAATCACTGAACGGATTAGCAGAAGTCTTTTCTGGGAGCCCCCACGACATAATCCTATTCTTTATTTCAGCTCTTCACTCTGGAACTCCACCCCAAGTTTGCAATCCTGAAAATAGCCAGCTGTCGAGCACAAAGGTGAAAAAAGCTGGATCATGATGACAATGATGACAATGTGGTTAAAATGTTTGGCACCACAAGCAACACTCTGCCAGCTCCAAACTCTGAGCCTAACAACTCTCTGCTGTTGTGCTGATGATCACCCCATTTTACACAAGAAACAGTGGGAAAATGGTTGCTTGCTCATAGTTGCACTGTGAGTAAGATGGCTAGAGGTCAGCCCAGCAGGCAGCTCAGAGTCCTGGCCTTACCACTGCACTGCACCACACTGCCTGCATGTAGGGGGGGCCTGACCACGCACTGCCTGCATATGGGGGGGGCCTGACCACGCACTGCCTGCATATGGGGGGGGCCTGACCACGCACTGCCTGCATATAGGGGGGCCTGACCACGCACTGCCTGCATATAGGGGGGGCCTGACCACGCACTGCCTGCATATA